>NW_026652284.1:20687159-20925837 GCF_009828535.3 Hylobates moloch
TCTTTTTTTTTTTAAGACAGAGTCTTGCTCTGTCACCCAGGCTGGAGTGCAGTGGCGCGATCCCGGCTCACTGCAAGCTCCGCCTCCCGGGTTCACGCCATTCTGCCTCAGCCTCCTGCGTAGCTGGGACTACAGGCGCCTGCCACCAAGCCCGGCCATTCTTTTTGTATTTTTTAGTAGAGACGCGGTTTCACTGTGTTAGCCAAGATGGTCTGGATCTCCTGACCTCGTGATCCGCCTGCCCCGACCTCCCAAAGTGCTGGGATTACAGGCGTGAGCCAGCGCGCCCGGCCATCCATTCAGTCTTTGCTTGTTTCCCCTACAGCCCTTGAAGGAAACATGGCCTGCTTCTGGGCATGCCACCTATGACGAGGCGCTCACTTCCAATGCTGTCTTCTTCGTGGTTCAAGGAATCTCACAGCTCAAAGGGATCCAAATGTTTTTCCTGTCCAAAGGTTTCTACCCTGACTCTGCTCAGGTGAAAAATACCAGGGCCCCACCCTCATCCTGGAATAGGCTGATTCAGCAGTTCTGGAGTAGGCCTGGGAATCTGTATTTTAAGGATGACTCTTCAGGCCGGTAGATTTGGAAATCACTGGAACTGTGCACCTTTTCCTGGATCCTGAACCAATCCTGCAATGAGACTTTGGCTTCGGGTTCAGTAGACCTGAATCTGGCTCTGCCACATACGAGCTGTGTGGCCTTGGGCAAATCACTTCATTTCTCTGAGCCTGTTTTCTCATCTGAAAAACACAGATAAGAACACCTGCCCGTAGGAAAGAGGGGAAAACTGAATGAGAACTATGTACAGTGCGTGTCCTAAGCAGGCACTCAGCAAGTTGTCACTGTCACCAGTGCTATTGTTGCTGCAGATATGTGGCCATCTGTCCTAAGAACACAGGCCCCTCTTTCCTCCCACATCTAGGCCAGTCTCTCCCTAGTGCTCAGGACATTTATATTGTTAAACCTGGCACTGGCCTCCTCCCAGCTTCCAGCATCAGCAGTGAGCCCCCTAACCTCTTGCCAATGCCTCTGGAATACTCACTTCTTCCACGGGGCCTCCCAGGGCTGACCTCACCCCAGGCCCTATCAGCTGAGCCCTCAAAGCATTTCTCCCACTATCTCAGCTCCCCACACCCAGTGGTGCCTGGGTGGGGCTGGACAGGGGGTCAGGCCCTTGTGTCTGCAGCCCAGGCAGCCCAGGGAATGGTTGCTAACTCAGAGACAGGGTCAGGGGCACATGGAGTTTGCCATCTGTGTTGTTCTCTTCTGTGAATGGTGACTGGCTGTTAAGAGGCATCAGTGAAGTCATGGGCAGAGAGCGCTCTGCCGGTGGGTAGCATTGTCTTTGAGGTTGCTTTCCTTGTCAGTTCCTTCCAGGAGTCTGGTGTCTCCTGAGGCTAAGGCAACAGAAAGAGCCTTTTCAACATCATTTGAAGTGAGGAAGAACAGACACTCTTTCAGCATGGTACAGTAGAAGAGGCTACTTCTCCCAGGGCAAAAGATGCTATCTGCACCTGGCTGGCTGCTGTGAATACTCCAGCCAAATTCCAGACCACCATGAAGGTCTCCCCGGCCACACTCCAGGCCCCATCGTCTGAGGATCGGAATCCACAGGAAAGAGCAGACAGGGTAGATAAGAAAGAGCTGAAAGGGCAGGGCTGGGGGAGATGTCAGGAAGCGAAGGAGTTCAGAGAACCAAGAGGAGAGAAGTCAGGAGGCAGAGAGCCCAACCAGGCTGTCCTCCAGGACCTGGAGCTGCTGCTGTGCCATCGCTGTGGACCTGGGGACAAGGAGCCAGCTGGGGAAGCAGCACTGAAACTACCACACCTGGGTGACTTGGGCCACCTGCTCCTATGTGTGCTCAACCTGGTGACTGCAAGGCCATTGTGAAGCAGCCCCTCTCCCCCTGTCTTCTACAATCATGGAATCATCATAGTAATTGCTAACACACAGGGCACTTGCTGTTTGTTGGGCATGGTCCAGAGATCGTCCACATTAACTCGTTTACCCCTCACCACAATCCCAAGGGGTAGAGGTAGTTCATGTCTAGATGAGGAAACTAAGGTACAGAGAGGTTAAGTAGCTTGCCCACAGTCACACAGCTACTGAGTAGCAGAACTGGGATAGTCTCAGAGCAGTGCCAGGCTCACATCCTCTCTCCGCCTCCACCTCCCTTCTCTTTATCACCCCAATGTTTCCACATGTCCCTCCCCATCTCTTCATTCCTTCGCCTGCCGTCTGGCCTGCAAAGAGCAGCAATTTCACTCTACTTAATCCCAGGCCAGGCTTGTCACCCAGAGGCCAGTGTTTAAGCTCTGACGCAGGGCACAGCCCCACTGCCGGACCTGACTCCTGTCCGTCTCTCCAGCTCAGCCTTGCCTCAGCCCCCACCCTGAGCTCCTGGCTGCTTCTTGCTGCCCCCTTAGCCTGGAATGCCCCTGCCTCACCTACTTGGAGGGCACTTGCTCTTCTTTCAATGATTGAAGCAAGCAGTTGTGTTTTCACAGAAGCAAAAAGCTGGGAACTTCTTAAATGTCCAGCAATAGGGATTTATTGAGCAAATGAGGGAAATTCATCATACATTGGAATAGTATGCAGCCATCAACAAAGATACTGTAGAAAAGTATGCTCCTTAGATGTGCCGGTCATTGTGCCAGGTACTCTGTCTATATACATCACCTTGCTTCGTTTAATCCTCAAGCTTGCTCTGATTATTGAAAGAAGGGTAAGTGTCCTCCAAGTAGGTGGGGCAGGGGCATCCCAGGCTAAGGGAGAAGATGTCAGGTACTTAGGAAAATGGCCCCTGGTTGGAGTGGGGTGAGGCAAGGCTGAGCTGGAGAGCTGATCCTGCAGGGGGCTCTGGCCTGCCCTTTGATAGAGGCCTCACTTTTCTCTCCTCATACAGATGCAGGAAGTGAGGCTCAGAGAAGACGGCAACTACCTGATCCAAGTGGTTGGACCGATTTTGACCCAGGACTTCACTGTTCATGCTTGGAGCCACCAAGCTATGCTTACGACATGGAAAAATGTTCATGGCACATTGTATTGCATGAATATCAAAGCAAGTTGCCAAATAATATTAGCTGTGTGATCCCAATTTGATTTGCAAAAATGCATGCCCCCATCCCCCTACAGAAAAAAATATCACCATCTCAACTCTATTTCTGAATGGTGGTGGGATTGGAGTTCAATTTTACTCTACTCCTGTTCATCTGCTTTTCTTCATTTTGCACAGTGAGCAGGCATCACTAATAGGAGACAGTCCTTACCACCCACCACTACCTGCTCTAAAAAGACTCCAGGCCCAAGTTCATGCAACTTTTCCGCCCTCACTGCCTGCCCAGGTAGCCTGTCCCATGTGCCCCACCCACCTGTGCCTCCGCAGACCTGGGTTCTCCCGTCCGTCAGAGCCCTGTGATGTTTCGGGACACTCACTGCTGCTGGCCTCTCTCCGTGGCATTGGACTATGGCTTCTCTCAAAGAGGCCCCTTCCCCCATGTCTGCCTTGCCTGTCTGACATGGTTCGGCTGTGCTCTCACCCAAATCTCATCTTGAACTGTAGTTTGCATCATCCCCACATGTCATGGGAGGGACTCCCTCGGAGGTAATTGAATCATGGGGATGGTTACCTCCATGCTGTTCTCGTGGTAGTGAGTGAGTTCTCACGAGATTTGATGGTTTTATAAGGGGCTTTCCCCGGCTTCGCTCTGCACATCTCCTTGCTGCCACCATGTGAAGGATGTGTTTGCTTCCCTTTCCGCCATGATTGTAAGTTTCCTGAGGCCTCCCCAGCCCTGCAGAACTGTGATTCAGTTAAACCTCTTTCCTTTATAAATTACCCAGTCTCAGATATATCCTTATAGCAGCATAAGAACAGACTAATACACCCGTCTCAGTCTCTCCAGAGCCCCAGCATGAAGGGTGGTCTGTGGTAGGCACCCCATGTGTGTTTTCGAAGTGACTCACGGAGTGATTGCCTGGCTGAAGGAAGAGAGAACGGGTGGTTCTAAGGCCAGCTCCAAGCAGGAGTCCTGGTTCGTTCATTGCTGAGGGTTGTCCAAGCAGCATTCCCAGAGCAGGAGACGCCTTGTCCACGGCTGCCACTGAAGGATGACCTGATACCCCATGTGTTCAAAGGAAGCATTTACTGGAACCTCAAGCAGCCAGGAGGCCCACCATGCAGAGGGGAAAACCAAGCCCAGAGCTTGCCTTGGAGTCAACATCTCACCCTGCACAAGACTTTCACAAATGCACATGTACACAGAGATGTGTACACATCCTCACCAACAGGCACACACACAGCATGGGCATAAACACAGTGATGTGCATACACACAAATAGACGCATAAAGGCCGTGTACACACTCAGGCAGGTACATACACACTGGCATGTGTACACAATAGACACGTGTGCACACAGAAAATGTGCACACATAAATGTGTACATGCAGAAAATGTGTATGCACAGACATACACACAAACACATACATGTGCACAAAGACATATATGTGTGCAGAAAACTGTGTGTAGGCAGATACGTGAGCACTCACGGAAATGGCACCCACAGACAGGTGTACACAGACAGACGTGACTACACATGCACAAACACATCCCTCCAGAGAGATGTGTGCACACTTCCGTTGTCATCCATGTTGCAGAAGGGAAGCTGCAAGGCCTGGGAAAGCAGACACCTGGGCTCTGACCCTGATGCTGCTGCTCATTTGCAGCATGACTTTAAGCAAGATACTTTCCAGGATGGGTCTCGAGTTCCCAAATGTTTAAATATAGTCATTTCCAATTAACTTAGTGAGTAAAACACCTGAAAATCAAGGGGCTGGATGAAGCTTCACATTGTAGATCTGGAAGGCTGCCAAAAGTGCTGGGATTACAGGCTTGAGCCACTGCGCCCGGCCCAAACCCCTCATTTTGAAAAGTAGGAAACAGGTGAAGTGACTTTTACACAGTCCCTCAGAGAGTCCATGGCAGATTAGAATTAGAATTCAGGTCTCCTGCCCTGGGCAGGACTTGATCTCATTCTCTCCACCGTTTAGGGAGTGATCGAATGTTACTCACGCTGAGGTTCTTTACGCCTATTAATACCGCAACTCCCCTTAATGAATTCAATACTGTAGACAAAATATCCACATTCTGCTGGGGTTGTGGAGTAAAGGACCTCAGGAGAGTTGCTTGAACCAAACACAACTGGGATTGTAGTTCTAGCTCCAAATGCCAGGCTGCTTCGCCCACAGAAATGGGCAGAGTTGAGAGGTTTGGGTCAACCAAATCTGAATGCAAAGCTGCCCTCCTAACCTATCCTGGCAATAGGCATCAAGTGCTTGGTATTTTGCACACTCTTTGACAAAACAATTCCTCTCTAAGGAATTTTTTGGGAAATAACTGAGGACATGAGAAAAGATTTATCTACAAGAATGTTCATCCCAGTGTCATTGACAACAGCTAAAATATAGATCCAAATTTAAATATCCCAAACTGGGGACAAATCTATCTATTGGAGATAAATGATCCCCACACTCAGAATATCATGCAATTTTTTACAATTATTTCCCCCCCCAAAGAATACTTAATTGCATGCAGAAATGGCTATGGCATCTTATTAAGTGAAACGAGCCTGTTATGAAGCGCTTCTAGAAGAGGCACTCTAGCGTGGAGATGAGAGGCATTAGAATTAAATGGAACTGGCGTGAAAAAATTTATCGGCATTCTAGCTGATTATTTTTGGATGGGGGTGGGTTCGGAGATCATTTTTAGTCTCTTCTGTTGATCTGCTATTCTTCAATTTGTACAGTATGCATATATTATTTATTTAAGACAACGCTCACCTGAGTACCTCTCTGCATGCTTTAAAAGTTGCTCCTCGATATACCTAATGTAAATGATGAGTTAATGGGTGCAGCACACCAACACGGCACATGTATACATATGTAACAAACCTGCACGTTGTGCGCATGTACCCTAGAACTTAAAGTATTGTGTATATATATATATATATATGTGTGTGTATATATATATATATATAAAGTTGCTCCTCTTTGCAGCTTTTCCTGCCTTCTCTGCCCAGCCAAGTAACTGTGCCCACCTGCCCCCTGCCACCTGTGAGACTTCTAGCACTTAGCAGCTGTGTGACCCCAGGCAAGCTCTTAACCACTTTGAGCCATGGTTTCCCCACCTAGAAAACAGGCATGATCATAGTACATACATAATAAAGCTATTGGAAGAATTAAAGGATATTATGCATTTAATTTGCTTAGTGCAAAGCCCAGCATATTGTTAAGAGCTGTAATGCATTGTTACATGTATATGTAATATGTACACACACACATATGTAAACTGATAGGAGATACACCAAGTATTAGAAGTGCATCTCTAGAAGTTTTTGTTTTCTTATTTCTTTGGAAATCAGGGGAAACAAAAATTATTTAGAAAGGAAGCTACTGACCTCCAATACCACCGTGTGGGATACAGCAAGATGCTGGCAGCGCGGGAGCTGGTCCTCATGTGCCTCGCCCAGGGCTCCTTCCTCTGGGCCATGTGTGGGAGGTGGATGCTGAGGGAGTTGGCATCCAAGGATGATCACTGTGGATCATCAGAAGAGCCCAGAGGTTGGCCGGGCACGGTGGCTCACACCTGTAATCCCAGCACTTTGGGAGGGCGAGGCAGGTGGATCGTTTTAGGTCAGGAGTTCGAGGCCAGCCTGGCCAACACGGTGAAACCCTGTCTCTACTAAAAATACGAAAAAAATAGCTGGGCGTGGTGTCACACGCCTCTAATCCCAGCTACTGGGGAGGCTGAGGCAGGAGAATCACTTGAACCCAGGAGACGGAGGTTGCAGTGAACCGAGATTGCACCACTACACTCCAGCCTGGGCAACAGAGTGAGACTCCGTCTCAGACAAACAAACAAACAAACACACAAACAAAAAACAACAAAAAAGAAGAGCCCAGAAGTGGGAGGTTTGCACGAAGCCAGGAGTTTGAGACCAGCCTGTGCAACATACAAGACCTCATCTCTGAAAGAAAAAGAAAAGGAGCCCAGAATGGTAAGTGTAGAAGAAGTGAATGCATGAATGAACACACAAATGAACAGATGTATGAATGAATCTGACTGACTGCAGGAAGAATAGGAGGGAGAAAGTAAGTCAGGTGTGATTGCTCCATTTTATAGGAAACTGAGGCTCTGAGTGGTGAAGCAACTTGCCTGAGGTCACTCAGCAGCCACTGCCCGAATCAGGATTTGAACCAAGCCCTGTTGATTCCAAAGGGTATCCTCTTGACACCATTTCTCTTTAAACAGCGAGGTCTTTGCAGGTAAAGGGAAAGCACAAAGCCGCCCAGGTTGGTCCAGCTTGGTCCTCGGGAATTCAAAGGTCTAATGAATGAGACCATCTTTGACTTCCGGAGTCCTTCGGCCCCCGGGACTGTTGGCTCGATTGCAGATAAAAAAGACATGGAAACTTCTGTCCCAGTGTGACCTGGTTCCCTGTTGTCCTTCTAGTGCAGCAAAGCCAAGTTCTCACAGACCCTGCGGCTCCCAACTGCTTCCAATGGATTCATTGTCTGCCTTGTTTTGTTTGTCCCAAGTTCAGGCCACCCTGTTTTTGCCTGGTGAGTGGCCTCTTTCAAAGGTGAGCTGGCCTTTCTCTGCCTTTGACAATTGGTCCATTCAAAGGTGGCATGCATCTCCACAAGCAGGCCAATGTTGTCACACAGGCAGATCTCCAATACAGCCACCAAGCAGGTGTGCAGGTAGGTGTCCATATGCCTCAATGCCTAGTTGTGCACTCCATGCAGGAGGCAGGGCAGGGGTGAGAAGGGAGAGCCCGAGAGCATAGGGGAGTGTAGAACATGCCTGGGGACAGTCAGATTAATGGCAGCTCTACCAAGAAGTGCTCTGCCCTACAGTAAGTGTGAGGAATGATCAAAGCTCTCTTTCTTAAAATGTACAGGATATATGTGAGCATGATGAAGGCTCTGAGAAGTTTTGCTGTAAGAAAAATTAGGGGACTTTTGAGAATTTCCATTTCCTTCCTTCCTTCCTTCCTTCCTTCCTTCCTTCCTTCCTTCCTTCCTTCCTTCTTCCTTCCTTCTTTCCTTCCTTCCCCTCTCCCTTCTTTCCTCAACAAATGCTCCATGAGTTCCTGATATTCACCAGGAGCTGTCCCAGGTGTTAGGGATGTAGCCGTGAACAAAGTAAGCCACGGCTTCCTGTCCCCATGGGGCTGACATTCCAGTGGGAAGAGACAGACAATAAACATAGTAAGTAAAGCATGCAGGGGCGTCTGATCTTTTGGCTTTCCTGGGCCACATTGGAAGGAGAAGAATTGTCTTGGGTCACACATAAAATACACTAATGATAGCTGATGAGCTTTAAAAAATTGCAAAAAAAAAATCATAATGTTTTAAGAAAGTTTATGCATTTGTGTTGGGCTGCATTCAAAGCTGTCCTGGGCTGCATGTGGCCCATGTGCTTTGGCTTGGACAAGCTTGGCACAGAGTATGTCAGATGAGGGCAGTGCAGTGGAGGAGAATGAAGTAGGTCAGGAGGATAGAGGACGCTAGAGTGGGGGGTGCTTTGCAGTTGTATGGAGGTGACGGAGTCCTAATTGAGAAGATGATGTTTGATCCAAGACCTACAGGAGGCTGGGAAGCCCAGTCTGCGGACACCCATTTAGGAGAAGAGCATTCCAGGCAGAGGGGACCGCAAGTGCAAAGGCCCTGAGGTCTGAGCATGCCTGATGGGATTTAGGAGCAGCAGGGAGCCAGCATGGCCACCAAACCCATTTCCCTCCCATAGGACAGGTTTTAAGCATCTGGGACTCTTTAGTCAAAAAGACCTAGGTTTATCCCAGCTTTGCCTCTTCTCCTTGCCTATGCAAATTGAGGCAAGTGATGACACCTCTCAGAGCCTGTTTCCTTATCTGTAAAACAGGGATAACAACATACACCCACTTTACAGAGGCCTGGTGAGGTTCAAATGAAGTAATGTGTGCTGTGCCTCCACTCTGCCTGGCCCATGTAAGCTCCAGAAATGGCAGTTCTGGTTGTCATGATCAATATTACAAGCCGGGCATGGTGGCTCATGCCTGTAATTTCAGCACTTTGGGAGGCCAAAGCAGGAGGATCACTTGAACCCAGGAGTTCAAGACCAGCCTGGGCAACATAGCAGGATCCTATCCCTATAACATACAAAGAAATTGGCCGGGTGTGGTGGTGTTCAAATGTAGTCCTAGGTACTCAGGAGGCTGAGGCAGGAGGATTGTTTGAGCCCAGGAGTCTGAGGCTGCAGTGAGCTGTGATCTTGCCACTGCACTCTAGCCTGGGTGACACAAAAAGACCCTGTATCAAAAAAACACAAAACACGAAAAACAAAAGCAAAGAAAATAGAATCTAGGCCAGCTGCAATGAGTCATGCCTGTAATACCAGCACTCTGGGAGGCTAAGGTGGGAGGATTACTTGAGCCCAGGAGTTCAAGGCTGCAGTAAGCTATGATTGCACCACTGCACTCCAGCCTGCGTGACAGAGCGAGACCTTGTCTCTGAAAAAAACAAAAATGATTACAGCTATATGAGGTTGTCTCAGCCCCAGCGGAGCTACTGCCTTCCCAGGAGACTCTAGACTGAAAACATGCTGACTGTGGCAGCACCCTCTGCCGAATCTCCCAGCCCTGAGGCAGCAAAGAACAGAGGGAGGTTCTGAAATGGGCAGGGCCCCAGAGGGAGGGGTACTCCTCATGGTGAACCTGCTGTCAGCTCTCCTCACAGCAAATAACCCCTTGATGACAAGGAGAAATAGATTAGAGAGAATCACAGGAGAAATTCAAGATGCAGGGCCAAACCATAAAGCCCACCAAGGTCAAAGCTAAATGAAATGTGAACTTGCAGAGTGTCTTCTGAACTCCTGCTGGGCTTCCCGGCCCCTGCTCTGGGCACTGAGGGTATGCCTTCTAAGACAGCAGGGCCACTAGGAGTTTAAGTATTCTTTCTCACAGCTCCTCCCCAACATGCCCAAACTCCTCCTTCCCCTGCCAGCTAATTTTCACTGAGGCTCAGGAACGGCCTCCTTACTGCTGAGATTTTAAGATGGTTTACTTAACAAGTATTTATGAGCGCCAACTATGCACAGACACTATTCTAGGCATTAGGGTACAAGATACATGATCTCTCTCCTCCTGTGGAGCTTTCAGACCAGGAGTTCTCAAAGTGTGGTCCCTGGACCAGCAGCATCAGCATCACCTGGGATTCGGTAGAAATGCAAATTCTTGGTCCAACCCCAGACCCGCTGAATCAGAAACTCTGGGATGGAGCCCAGCAGTGTGGGCTTTAACAAGTCTTCCAGGTGGTCCTGATGCATGCTAAACTATGAGAACCAGGCTGAACATGGTGGCTCATGGCTGTAAGCCCAGCACTTTGGGAGGTCAAGGTGAGTGGGTCACTTGAGGCCAGGAGTTCGAGACCAGCCTGGCCAACATGACAAAACCCCTGTCTCTACTAAAAATACAAAAATGATGGCACCGTGGCTCATGCCTGTAATCCCAGCACTTTGGGAGGCTGAGACAGGTGGATCTCATGAGGTCAGGAGTTTGAGACCAACCTGGCCAACATGGTGAAACCCCGTCTCTACTAAAAATACAAAAATTAGCCAGGTATGATGGTGTGCACCTCTAATATCAGCTAGTCGAGAAGCAGAGGCACGAGAACTGCTCAGGAATTTGAGGCTGTAGTGAGTTGTGATTATACCACTGTGTTACAGCTTGGATATGACCCAGTTGAATAAAGAAAGCAAGAGAAAGGAATGGAATGGAATGGAATAGAATGGAATGGAATGGAATGGAAGAAGGGAGGGAGAGAAAGAAAGAAACTAGGATGGAGAAGTGAATAAAATGTCTGGGGGGATAATGCAGTAACTGATCTCCAGAGATGGACTATCCTTCCCAATGTCCACACCTAGTACAGTCCTCTCCGCTTGAATCTGGATTGGCTTGTGACCTCTTTTTGACCAACAGAATGCTGTAGAGGTGATGCTGTGTGAAACCTGAGGCTAGGTCAGAAAATGCCTTACAGTTTTCACCTGAATCTCTTAGAATATTCACTCTTGGGATGCCCTGTCTTAGAACCCAACTGCCATGCTGTGAGAAGCCCATACCACATGGGCAGGGCACAGGCAGGCACTCTGACAACTTCAGCTCAGTTCCCAGCCTTCTGCCAGCATCAATCACTGGCCATGTGAATGTGCCATCTTGGATATTCCAGCCCAGTTGAGCTCCCCACAGATGACTGCAGCCCCCAGAGGGTGCCATGTGGAACAGAAGAGCCACCAGCTGAGCCCTGTCAAATGCAGACTCTCAAGAGATCATACAACTGTTATTGTTTTTACCCCCTCAGTTTTGGGAGGATAACGCAGGATGATGCAATAGAGAGGTGAGGCAGATAGGATTCTGACACTTGTGGGTTCCACCTTGAGGAAATCCCATGCATGGAAATTCAAACATACCTGGGCATTGTGTGAGCAAAGCTAGCGGTGAAGGGAGCAGCAGGAAAAGCAGGTGGGAGATCAGATACTTGGGATCTGGCCCTGATTCTTCCACCAAGCTGCTGTGTGGCCTTCAGCCTAAACCTTTCAGAACATCCTCTTGACACTGAGGGGCTTGGGATCCATGGTCTCAGCACTGGCCCAGCTCTGACATCCTTAGCCAGCTGGATTATTTACTGATCATCAATCAACCGGCAGATTCCTGCCGCCAAGCATTTGCTCATGCTAAGCCACCTTCCTGGGGGATCCCTAGGCATCCTCCCTGCTGGTGCCAGCCAACTGCCCACTTCCTGGTAATATTTCCAGAGCACGGGCTTTCTGGATCCAGACCATTTGGGTTCAAATTTCAGCTCTATCAACTCCTATGTATGAAGTTGATGAGTCTCTTAACCTCTGTGCCTTAGTTTTCCTTAGTAAAATAATAGTACCTCTCTCATGGGGGTAGTTGGGCAGACTTAATGTGATAATTCACGTAAAGCATTTAGCCCTGGACCTTACCCAAGTCAGCTACTGCCGTGATTTCCTGCTCATTGCCTGTCTCACACATTTGTGTTCCACTGAGCATATTTCATTTGAGTCTTGTTTCTTACCCATACATATCATCTCTCTCCTGATAAGCTGCAGGCTTCTGGAAGACCTGACTCAGGCTGAAACTCAGACTACAAGACTGAACACCAAGCAGGAGAGCAGACTCTGTGGGGGGAACCAGGTGTCTGCAGTCCTTTTACTAGCTGTGGGGTCTGGGCACCATCCTGGGCTCTTCTGAGCTTCTGCTTCCTTATCTATAAAATGGAGGTGACTGCCCCCACCCTGCCTCCTCCTGGGGTTGAGATGAAAACTAACCAAGATCCTGGGCACGGAAGTGCTGTGTGAACTGCCCCATGCTGGACACACGCAAGCGGCCCAGTGGCCCAGGGTCAGGACCACAGTCCCAGAAGGCAAAAGATCTGGTTCTTGCTCCGGCCGTGGGCACATTGCATCCCCTCTCTGGGCCTCAGTATCCCCAATGGTAAAGCAAGGTGAGGTCACTAAGCCTGCAGACATGTTAGTTTAGCCTACGTAGTGTCCTTCTGTAATTCAAATTTGTTTTTATTTATTTTTATTTATTTATTTATTTAGACAAGTTCTTGCTCTGTTGCCCAGGCTGCAGAGCAGTGGCAAAAACATGGCTCTCTGCAGCCTCAACCTCCTGTGCTCAAGCAATCCTCTCGCCTCAGCCACTGAAGTAGCTGGGACTATACAGGTGCTGGCCACCACGCCCAGCTAATTTTTGTGCTTTTTGTAGAGATGAGGTCTCACCATGTTGCCTAAGACGGTCTCAAATTCCTGGGCTCCAGTGATCCTCCCACCTTGGCCTCCCAAAGTGCTGGGATTATAGGTGTTAGCCACCACGCCTAGCCCAAATCTGCTTCTATTTTTTATTTTTTTATTTTTTGAGATGGAGTTTTCACTCTTGTCGCCCAGGCTGGAGTGCAATGGCTGGAGTGCAATGGCATGATCTTGGCTCACTGCAACCTCCACCTCTGGGTTCAAGCGATTCTCCTGCCTCAGCCTCCCAAGTAGCTGCGATTACAAGCATGTGCCACCACGTTTGGCCAATTTCTGTATTTATAGTAGAGACAGGGTTTCACCACGCTGGCCACGGTGGTCTCAAACTCCTGACCTCAGGTGATCTGCCCGCCTCGGCCTCCCAAAGTGTTGGGATTACAGGCATGAGCCACCGTGCCTGGCCCCCAAATCTGATTTTAAAGACTAGAGGCGTTCACCTGAGATTTCTAGGTTCTCTTGGAAAAATCAGGAGATGTGGCAGCCCAAGTCCCACGGCTCCACATGGCAGATGCTGAGTGATGGCTGTCCCCTTTAGAGAGGGGACTGTGCTCTCCCATTCCCAGCGATGCTCCATTCATACCAGGCTTCGTGCCCCTCCTGCTGTACTCATGAATGTCGCCTGACTGGCCCTGATGGCCATGAGTTTGAAAGCCCCGAGCAAACTGGCCTCTGGGGTTGCTTGTTGCACTAACATCCAAAGAATCTCTGCCCGCAATGATTATGACAGTCATGATTCCTGGTATCCGACTTAGCCCAGCACAGTTCTGGGAACACAGTGGATGCTCTGCAAACATTTGGTTCCCACCCCTCCCCAGCTGCCTAGTGACCTCGGTTACCCTACAACCAGGAAGCTTGAGATGAGCCCTGGAGGGTGTGCCCTGCCAAAGCCCTGCTCCCTGCAGGCCTGTCCCCATGCAGCCTGCCCCCACACAAGCCGCATCCGCGGGGCTGGTGCAATGGAAATCAGGGCCTTGTTCCGGGGGGTGAGTCTCAGGACACCTCTAGCACCGTGGAAGTTTCTTTCTGACCACTTCCAAATTGGCAACCTTGCCCTCTCCCCGCTCTCTTACTCTAGACAGAACCAAACTTCACTTGTGGGCAGGAATTTGCCTTCATCAGAGCAGAGATGGACAGTGTGGACTCTAGCCTTGCATAGAACCAGGGTTGAAGCCGAGCTCCGTCACTTGGCAGCTGTGACTGCAGCTGAAAGTCCTTCACTTCTCTGACTCACAGATTCCTCGAGTGTAAAATGGGAATAACTCTCCCACCCTGCCCACTTCAGGCCACTGGCAAGATTAAGGAGGACCTGTCCGTGAAGCATTTAGCCAGGCACTCAGTGAATGCCCAGGAAGCAGTAGCTGTCGGTGTCATTGTCCCAGCCACAGAGGGACATCGTGGCTTGGCATTTCCAAACCAGAAGAGGCCATTTCCTCTAACTCTGTCATGAAACCAAGAGGAAATCACAGAGACAGGGTGGATGTGTCTGGAGTCAAATTGGAACTGGGTGGGAGGAGTCCAGGACAACGCGAACCTCTGACTCCTGTGTAGAAGACACCCCTAAATTTTGCCAGCATTTAGGAGCAAATGAAAGGGTAATGAAAGAGTTTTATCTTCTTAGTGCTAGAACGCTGATGTGGTCTGAATGTTTCTCGCCTCCAAATCTCATGTTGAAATTCAATTCTCAGTGTTGGAGGTGGTGCCTGGTGGAAGGTGATTGGATCATGGGGGCAGATCCCTCATGAATGGTTTAGTGCCATCCCCTTGGTGACAACTGAGTTCTCGTTCTGAGTTCACAAGAGATCTGGTTGTTTGAAAGCACAGCATCTCCCCCGTCACTCTGTTGCTCATGCTCCAGCCATGGGATACACCTGCTCAGCCTTCACCTTCCGCCGTGATTGGAAGCTTCCTGTGGCCCTCACCAAAGGCAGGTGCTGCCACCATGCTTCCTGTACAGCCTGCAGCACCATGAGCCAATTAAACCTCTTTTCTTTATAAATCACCCAGTCTCAGGTATTGTATAGCAATGCAAGAACGGCCTAATACACATACCAAGTTTCCTTGGGGAACTAACCCTCTTCCGTGCTCAGTATGTGTGATTCACTGGGGTTGACACCATCATCCCAGAACCAGGCCTGCCAATCAGATCCCTGATTACTCTAACCACAGTGATTGGTTCACAGATGAGCATGTGACTCAGGCTAGGCCAATGTGAGGCCTCCCTGGGATTTTTGCTGGAGCTCCTGGGAAAGAGGCCTCTTCCCTGAGCAGAGGTGGCTAAGCTGATAGGACACAGGCCTGCAGCTGCTTGTGGGCAACTTTACAAGCAAAGGAAAACACAAAAAACCTGTCTACAAGTGAAGCCAACACAGAAGAAAGCAGAGCCAAAGGCTGTAGGGAAAGTTTCTTGACAATAACATCTGAGCACCTAGATCCAGCCCTGACTGAAGCTGTCCTCTCCTTTGGACATGTCCGATAAAAATATTCATAAATTTCTTTTTCTGCTTGAGTCAATTTGAGTTGTGTTTCTGTCACTTGTAATAAAAGAATCCTGATGAATACAGTCCAGAAATACAGACTGTTGCAAACAGACTGGGTGATTAAACAAATGAATTAATAAGTGAATAAGTACATGAGTTAATGAAGGAGAAAGAAACAGCGAGTGAGTGAATGACTGATTTAGGGAGTGAGTGAGTGAAAGATGTATGCTAGGAAACAAGCCACTCTTGTCCTCTAGGCCTCAGGGACCAAAGCCTTCTGTTCCAGAAAGACCTCCTCTATGGCTCCAGGTTTCAGGAGGTCCCTGAGTAGCCTGTGTTATTTTGTTAGGGAGGGTTTTGCAGTGCGTCTCAGAGGGCATCCAAATATCTTGGGCAAGTCACTTAAACATTGCAGAGCCTAAGCTTCCTCGTCTATGAAATGGGGATAAGAAGTCTTCTCTTCCAGGGCTATCGTGATGGTTAAATGAAGTAATGCGCATAAAGCACTTAGCACAGGGCCTGGTGTTTGAAAGCCATTTCGCAAGCAATAGCACGATTATGTTCCTGTTATTAGGCTTTCAGGCCCAGCTCATTTCTGCCTCCTCCAGAGAGTTTCCCCTGACCATCTGTGCCCCCATCAGCTGCCTTCTTTTGTAGCAGAATTGACCCGTTTGCCAAGCACTTGGACACCGTCTCCTCCAGGGGTCTTGCTCAAACTTTGGGACATCGGAAACCCCAAGGGGAATGTGTTACAAATGCAGACTCCTAGACCCACCTCCTGAGAACCCTTGCCAAAGGCCTGATGTGGGGCCCAGGAACCTGCATTTTCACCAACTCCCACACCCTGAGATGATTCTGAAGCAAGACCGTACCAGGAAAACACTCATATATGCATCATCGCATTTTACAGATGGGGAAACTGAGGTTCAGAGGGGAACACAGGTTGGCCCAAAGTCACGTAGTGATTCACTGGCAGAGTTGGGCTAGCACCAGAATTTGTGCCTTGTGGACCTGGGCTGGTTCCGCCCTGCTAGGGAGGGGCTCCCTCTCTGCAGACTGAAGCTTTCCTACAGCCCCTCAGCATGCTTTTCACCACAGGGTGCTCCAATTCTGGCCTGCCTCTTGCTTCCAGAACATATGTCCACCAGGGCCCTGAACCTAGTTGGTGTGCAACAAATATCTCCCAGATGATGGGCATGACTCAGGCAGGGCCAACATATTTAGCAGATTTTTTGACAGACAGGTGGGAATGGCATGAATGACCTGGCCATGGGAGTGATGGAAGCTCCAAAATGGCACTAGGAAAAAACCATCATGCCTTGATGGGTCCCAAAATGTATATAGCTTTTCTTGGTTTTTCTTTTCTCTTGACAGAGATGCCGAATAAACCTGCTAGAATGTAAACTCCAGCAAGCGGGAGGTGCCTGGACTTTACCCTCCCCCCGCCTGGCATGCTGTAGGTGCTCGATAAGTGTTGCTGAGATGAAGGATATGAGCTTTGGACTCTGCTTCCCACTCTAAGTAGTTTGTTTGCACTGTAGATGGTCTGATGGTAACAAAAATGTTATGTTCCCTGGAGGTGTCCCTGCTGTCCTCCCACAACCCCTCCCAACCCCTCCAGCTGTGGAGAAGGCAGAGATGGAGAATCACGAGATGGTCTCGGTTCCCATTCTTGGGCCATCTTCTGCAGCTCCATGTATCTATGGGATGGAGTGTGGGTGGGAAGAAGGCTTATGCTGAAATGGCCGCTGCACCGCCAGGCCTGCCATCCCCTCTGGCTGCCCGGCCTTCCTCCATTAGCACTTTGGCGCCACAGCCCTTGGCTGAGCCCAGACTGGATTTGATTGATTCTTTATGGGCTGCAGATTCGATACCCATGCAGAGCACATGTGGAGGATAAGCCAGGGAGGAGGCGGGGGAGAGAGTCGAGGCCAGGGGGAAGCTGGGGGGTCAGACCCTAACCTTTGCAAGACATGGGGCTTCCCCAAGCCTGGCCCAGACCAGGACGCCCTTTCCTGCTGCACCCTCATGCCGATGACTCTGGTTTCTAGAATTGCCCTGAAGTTCATTTCCCAGCAATGTCTGATCAAATAGGGATGTCCAAGGGCAGGCTCTTCAGATGGGACAAGCCCGGGCTAAACGTCCTCCCCAAAAAATGCAATGTGAGCATTGTTCATCTGTTATTGATTGGGAGACTGTGAGCTTTGCTTCCAAAATCTCCAATAAAACTGGCTTGGAAGAGAATTTCCTGAATCCCTGGGTAAGTGGATAAAGATGTTCCAGGAGTCTGGGGTGGTGCCAGTGGGGAAGCTCACACACCATGCACAGTTGGTTTTTCCCTTTGTTACTTAATGAAGAACAGAAAACAATCAGCCTCATCTCTCTGTATCCAGAGCCGGCT
This sequence comes from Hylobates moloch, assembly GCF_009828535.3. Classification (NCBI taxonomy): domain Eukaryota; kingdom Metazoa; phylum Chordata; class Mammalia; order Primates; family Hylobatidae; genus Hylobates; species Hylobates moloch. The sequence goes on from NW_026652284.1 coordinate 20,704,916, forward strand.
CCCTTCTTCCTTTGAGTTAATTTCCGGTTGGAGGCTGGCGCCTGCTTAGCCGGAGGGCCCCTGGGAATCTGCTCCTCTTCTCTTCTGGGTTGGGGGCTGGAGAAGGCTCATTATTCTGGGCATCCCTGTGGTAGAGGTCTTGCACCTGCGCGTGGCATTAGGCGGGTAGGGGGTTTTGAGGGAGCACAGTAGAGCATTTGGGAGCTGGTTCAGTTGCTGGAGCAGCCTAGGTCACAGAGAGATGGAGCCAGCTCTGAGGTCCTGTCTCAGCCGTGACCAGTCTTGTGACCTTGGGCAAGGGACTTCGCTTTCTGGGGCCTCAGTTTCTTCATCTTTGAAATGGGTGTCATTTCAGCCCCTGCCTCAAAGGGTTATGCTAAGGAGTTGAGGGGGCTATGGATGTAAGGCACTTGTGTGGTGCTGGTGCAGAGCAAGCACTCAATACATGTGGGTTGTTAGTCCTATTCGCTCCTGACATCAGCAGCTGGGACTCTGCTGACTTCATGGTGAGCCCCAGAGACAAGAGAGATGGGATCACCCTTTCCTTGGACTGTTCCCTTCCTTCCTCCACTCCCACCACAGCCCCCTGGGTCATGGCCGGAAGGATGAGGACAGGCTATCTGAGTCAGAGTGTGTGTCATCTGGGAGTGGGGGGTGGGGTGGCCCCTCCACGGGAGAAGAGCCCGAGGCAGGCCAGGAGCTAGAGACCTCAGCCCAAGCCAGGGTGTGGCTGGAGAGGTCAACTTTTGGCTTCACGACTCCACTGTGTGGAGAAAAGAGGCTTGGGCAGCCTCCCGCCTCCATCATCACTGATCTGGGCTTTCCTAGCCCTCACAGCAGGTGAGGAAGGTGCCCCCTACAGGTGGTCTCTGCCCCTGAGCACCTCTGGGGCTTTGAGCTCCAAAAGCCTCATCCCCCAGGTGAGGAGGTTGATTTTTGCCTTGTGAATCTCAAAGGGTTGTTAGACAGCTCCAATCATGGCAGGGCTCAGAGAACTGGACTGAGATCTGAGCCACCCGGACAAGTCTCAGCCTATCCCAGAACTGCGTACACACTGAACAGGTCCAAATCAACAAGGCTAAGCCTCAGAGGACTGGACTGGGAGTCCAGCCACCACCCAAGTAAGTCTGAATCTAGCAGGTTGTTTGGCTGCTCTAGGAAAAAGCTCAATGTTCTCTAGGAGATAATAATGATCCCCCTCTACACAACATAACAGTCATGATGGCTGGGTGCAGTGGCTCGTGCCTATGAGCCCAGCAGTCTGGGAAGCCGAGGCGGGAGAATTGCTTGAGGCCAGGAGTTCGAGACCAGCCTGGGCAACAAGGTGAGATCCTGTCTGAAAATTAAAAAAAGGAAAAACAAACAAGAACAGTCACAATGTCCAAGGAACAATTCAAAATTATTCAAGACACAAAGAACCGGCCGGGTGCAGTGGCTCACCCCTGTAATCCCAGCACTTTGGGAGGCCAAGGTGGGTGGATCACCTGAGGTCAGGAGTTCAAAACCAGCCTGGCCAACACGGTGAAACCTCATCTCTACTACAAATACAAAAATTAGCTGGGCATGGTTGTGGGCGCCTGTAATCCCAGCTACTGGGGAGGCTGAGGCAGGAGAATCGCTTGAGCCCTGGAGGCAGAGGTTGCAGTGAGCCAAAATCGCACCATTGCCCTCCAGCCTGGGCGACAAGGGCAAGACACCATCTTAAAAAAAAAAAAAAAAGACACAAAGAACCATGAAAATATGAAGGCCTCCATCTGATAAAAGTTATCTATGAAAAATCTAGAACTAAGAGCATACTTATGGTGATAGATTGAAAGCTTTCCGCAGGAGCTGTAAACTGCACTAAATATAAAATGAACTCAAATGGATCATATACCTATGTATAAAACATAAAAATATAAAAGTCCTAGAAGAAAGTATAGGAGGAAATCTTTGTGATCTTGGGTTAGGCAAAACTTTCTTGGATTCAGCACCAAAAGCCCTATCCATAAAAGAAAAAAAAAAAAAGGATACAATGGACTTTGTCCAAATTAAGAACTTTTGCCCTTTGAAAGACTCTGTTAAGAAAATAAAAAGATAAGCCACAGTCTGAGAGAAACTACTTGCAAATCACGTATCTGTTAAGAGATGTGTATCTGGGATATATAAAGAATGCTCAAAAATAAGAAAATGAATAACCCAACAAAAAAACGGGCAAAAGATTTGAACAGATGTTTCCCCAGAGAAAATATCTGGATGGCAAGTAAGCATGTGAAAAATGCCCAAAATAATCATTAGAGAGCAATTACAGTCATGCATCACTTAATGAGGGTATGTTCTGAGAAGTATGTCGTTAGGTAATTTTGTTGTTGTTTGAACATGGTAGTGTTCTTACACAAACCTAGATGATAGATCCTGCCACACACCTAGGCTATGTGTCAGAGCCAATTTTTCCTAGGCTACAAACCTGTACAGCGTGTTTCTGTACTGAATAATGTAGGCAACTGTAACACAATGGTTAAGTATTTGTATATCTAACCATTGAAAGGTGCAGTATTATAATATATATGGTACGATAAAATACGGTATTATAATCGTATGAGACCACTCTCTTTTATGTGGTTGTTTAACAAAAATGTCATTATGCAACACATGACTGAAACTACAATGAGATACCATTGACACCTATTACACACCTGTTAAAATGGCTACAATTTAAAAGACCAACCATACCGAATATTGTTGAAATGGAACATTCACACAGTTGGTGCGAGTGTAAAATGGTATAACCACTTTGGAAAATATTAGTAGTTTGTTTCTCAACCAGTTAAACACATACCTACCATGTGACCCAACTATTTCATTCCTAGGTACTTACCCTAAAGAAAAGGAAATATGTGTGTTCACACAAACTCAACTGCAAATGTTCATAGCAACTTCATTTGTAAGACCAAAAAATGAGGAACGACCCAAATGTTCATCAACGGATGAATGAATTGTTAATAACAAATTGTAGTATATACATACAAGGGACTACGATTCAGCAGTTAAAAGGAATAAACTATCGATACACACGACATCATAGATGAATCTTGAAATAATTTTGTTGAGTGAAAGAACCCAGACAAAAATACATGCTCTGCGACTGTAGTTATATAGGATTCCTGTATGGTGACAGAATGCAGATCCGTGGATTTGGGAGTGATGGAATTATTTGTTATCCCAATTATAGTGATGGCCCCATGATTGGAATACACAGGTCAAAACGGATCGAATTGGACACTTTAAATATGTGCAGATTGTTGGTCTTCATACATACCTTAATAAAGTTTGAGCAAAAAGGAATAGCGTCCTTCCCATACTGATATTAAATGTCCATTCATACATCACCCTAAGTCATCCCCTGCATTTCCAAGCATTTGAAGCATTTCCTTAAGTGCTGTAATGTGTCCAGCCTTCCTGCAGCCTGGTGAGCTAGAGGAGGCAGACATGAAGCAGTAACTATAATGCTGCTGTGAACTTAATTTGACTATTCGAGAGCAAAGCCCAAGAGTTACGGGAGTACTGGGAAAGAGTAATTCTGTCCTAGCCCAGATTCCTTCTCTAAAACCAAGCCTGAGACAGAGGGCTCTTGCGCTATTACTTGAAGGGGAGGAGCTGTAGAAGATTGTGTGATCAAGCCAGCTACAGACGAGAGACATGGTAGCCAGATCTGTGAACTGTGCCCTGGGATGCTGTATACACTATGTCTTGGGATGTACGTCCCTTGGGGGTGAGTGGTGGAGCGAAAAGGAGACCATCTATGCACTGGCTCCCATCTCTCATTGGCCAGAGGTTTGCACACAGAGCGACGGCTCTCCTACACTTCTAGGCTGTGCACACGTGGGCGTGGGCCACACAGGCGTCCCGAGGCACAGTTGAGAGAAGTGCCAGAGTGGGCAGGAAGCTGCGCCTGTGAAAAGCCTGTCGGGCCCAAGAAAAGCTGGAACAGGACACTGCTTTAGGACTGAGGACAAGGAGGACAAGAGGGTCTGACACGGAGAGTAAGAGGCATCTGATAAAGACTCCGGCAGAGGTTGCTGGGAAAGCACTAGAAGGAACAGAGATGCTGCATCCAGGCGCTGAGGAATGAGTAGGATTCCATAAGTACGACAGTGTGTGTGGCAGGGAGCGAAGGTGGCAGTCTCAGCTGAGGGAACAGCAAGGACAAAGATTCTGAGGCAAAATCACGGCATATCTGTTGAGTCGCCCTGTGTCCCTCTGTCTCGTTACCATTTCTAGTGAGCTTCCGTGATCGGCTCCTGTGATTGGCTCAGGAGCTGCCACATGACCCATGCTGGGCCAATCAGAGCAAGAGAGCATCATCCCGGGACTTTGCAGGAACAAGCTGGCTCTTTCCACGAGGATTGCTAAAGGGGTAGGAGAGGAGCCTGGAGCCGTTGGGGGCATCATTGTCACACCGAGGAGAGGATGCCTGAGAATGACTCTGGCACCGAAAAGAAGAGCTGAGGGATGAAACGAGCTCTTGACGTCATTTGAGTGCCTGGATCGAAGCATACCCCTGATTCGGATCTGTCTTCTGATTTTTCAACTTACTCAAGCCAGTGAATCCCATTTTCTATTTTAGGGAGTTTGAATTGGGCTCCTGTCTCTTGTGACCAAAAGTGACCAAAAGGTCCTAAGTATCCTCAGGACCCTGTAAGCGTCTGATGCAAAGTAAGTTTTAGGGACTGGCATTCCTTGGAACACCTAGAACATCCTTTCTTCTTTGGACACTGGCTCCCTGGGGGAGCCCTTCCATTCTCGTGGCACATGGGATGTTGGTCAGCATGTGCACTTTGAGACCAAACACCTGGGTTCAAATTCAAGCTAAGCCAATTACTAGATGTGCAACCAGAGGAAAATTCCGTGCTCTCCATGCCTTAGTTTCTCCATCTGTAAAATGAGATTCATACTACTACCTACTTCATAGGGTTACTGGGGCCTTTTAGTGAGTTAATATATGTGAAATGCTTACACTGGAGCCCAACACATAGTTAGCGCTCAGTAGAGTCAAGCTGATATTAGCAGTGTACTGGTGACTTCTGAATCTAAATCTCGGATTCATACTGGCTGCTGAGCTCCAGGCCAACGGACAACTCTGTTGAATGGGCCCAAGACTGGGCTTAGCCTCTACCCCACCTCCCACAACTCATGCCCCATTGGCATCTGATTCCAAAACTCGGTTACTGATGCCAGAAAACCGGAGCTTTTCCTGGAATACTGCCCCCCTCCCCTCCCCCATATCCAGGCATCGGCAAGTCCTGTTGATTCCACCTCCTCAATATCATCTGGAGATTCTTGCTATTCAAAGTGTGGCCTGTGGACCAGTGGCGTTGACAGACTCTCGGCCTCACCCTGGACCTAAGGACTGAAATCTGCATTTTCACAACATCCTCAGATGGTTTGTATGAACATTAAACCCCTTCCGGTGTTCTCAACCTTGGCCACACATTGACATCATGGCGGGGGGGGGGAGCAGATCTTTTAAAATGCTGATGCCGGTGTCCCACCTCCATAGACTCTGACGGCATTAGTGGAAGGTGTCAAATACAACAGTCCTCTGGCCTCCAGGGTAACCCCTGCCACTCCATCCCCCATGCTTTAGCCAAGGTGGCCTTCTACAGCAGGAAAGAATTGTGCCCACTCCAACAGAGAGGTACCACACAGGTACAGAAACAAAAGTCATTCTCTCTTACTGACTCAAACTTCCTCATAAGGCTCCTCATGCTGCTGACGGCAGGTAAAACAAACAAACAAAGAAACTGCTGTTACCAATTAAAAAGGCCCCAGTGACCCTATGCAGTAAGTAGTAGTATGAATCCCATTTTACAGATGGGGAAACTGAGGCACGGAGAGAGTAAGGAATTTTCCTCTGGTTGCACATTTAGCAATTGGCTTAGCTTGAATTCGAACCCAGGCATTTGGTCTCGAAGCGCGTGTGCCATGAGAATTGGTACCTTGGTCTTTCAAGGCCAAGTTGATGCTGTCCTGCAAGGGTTCTCCTCATACCCACACCAGAGCTTTCCCTCCAGATCCAGGTGTGCATTCGGGGGCACATGCATATCCTCACGGTGGCAGGGGAGTGACTGCTCGTTCGTCTGTGTCCTCTGCTCCCCCCCCGCCACCCCAGGGCCTCAGGTGTACTGAGTCACTTATCTCTGAGCTTTGGCCTCTCTGGTTGCTGAATCTGCTGGCGCAGTCTTGGTTCCTCCTGGCCTGCAGATGTGTGCCCACGCCCCTGCTGCTGATGGTGGGCCCTGCCATCGCCTCCCTGTGGCTTCTTTGTCCTCATCCTCTGGGCTCCTCTGAAGCTCCTCACTGCTCCCCACGCCATTGAGAGGCACAGGAGGACTTACGGACCTTGTGAATGTCACTCATAGGCCTCTGGGAACCAGCAGGGCTCTCTTGGGCCTGCTGCTCTAGACACCTCCCTTGGTGTCTACGTGAGCCAAGAAGGCTGGCAGGGGATGGCATGGGCCCGATGCTCTCAAATTCCCCCTCCACTTCCCCAAAGTGCCCGTGAGTGTTTCTGTCTCCTCTCCTCCCCAACAGACCCAGCCGAGCTTCAGCACTGGGCTGGGGCCTGTTCCACCTCCTGCTCCTTCCCTTCTCCCTGGAAGGACATCTAGGTTCCGTTTTCTCTAGGTGGGGAGCTTCTCTTGCATCCTGTGAAGGTTCCCTCTCCCTAAGGCTCACAGTAAAGCTCTCTGGTCCAAGCTGGTCAGGCCCAGCCTGTGAATTCAGAAGGAGCTTTGGATATTTAAAAAAAACTTTTTCTGTCTTCACAAGGCTGGCTTCTGCGACCCTTTTCTCACTGCAAACCTAAGAAAGTCAGCCTGGCCTCTTTGTTCTAATGAATACCTGCCCTCTGCATCCCCAGGCAATAAGCCTTCTGGACTTTTCTTGGAGGTGGAAAGGCTGCAAGACAATATGCTTTAGGGTAGGAGGAGGGGAGGATTCAAAGCAGCCTCCTCACAACCTGAATGGCCATCAACTGGTGAAAGATACAACCATAGAATGGATTATTACTCAGCACTGAAAAAGGAACCAGCTCTGATACACACACAGAGGAATCTCAGAAGCACTGTAATAAGTGGAAGAAGCTAGTCACAGAAGGCAACACACTGTGTGAGTCAATTTATAGGAAAGTTTAGACAAGGCAAGTGTGTAGATTTTAGAGCAGATCCATGGTTGCCTGGGACTGGGTGGGGTGGAGGGGAGGGACTGATTGCAAAAGGGCATGAGAGAACTTTGGGGAGTAATGGAAATGTTTATGTCTTGATGACGGTAGTAATTATACGATTATATACCCTTGCCCAAAATGATTGAATTGTACATTTAAAATTGGTGAATTTTATTATGTGAAGTAGACCTCAGTGTAGCTGATTTAAAAAAAAAAGTAAACATCACCAGTTATATATTTTAAAACATCAACCTCATTTCATATTGAAAACTGACATCCCAATATCTGATTCTCCATTTCAAACTCCTCACTATCCTCAGTATCAAGTCTAAATATCTGCCCTGCTCTCTCCCTTCCTTCACCCTTCTAGCTCAGATCTGTTCTTGGAAACTCAGCTTAAACCTCACCTTCTAACACGGGCCATTCCTGAACCCCAGGACTAGGTTAGGTCTCCATGTTCTGTGATCACACGACAAGCCTCCACCTCCTTCGTATCGTGTGACTATTTATTTGTTGACTTTCCATTTTCTCCCCCACACTGTAAGCTTGGTGTGCAGAGATCCCCGTGCAGTGTCTAACACACTAAATGAGTGTTTGCTGAGGGACTGTTGTAGGCTCTCAGTGAATGTTTGTTGAATGAATAAATGAAAGATCTATAAGTAGTTAGGTGGAGCTGGGGTGTTGTTTGCATGGAAGGGAAGCTACTGAACACAAATTCGACCAAGATCTAGGGAAAAGCCATGTAAACAAGGCTGAACTCTGAAGGGCAGAGGGAACTTAGAAAAGAGAAAGGGCAATGAGAAGATGTTCTGAGCTGTAGGACCAGCCTAAACAGAGGCTTGGAGGTGACACATCACAGCGAGCTCAGGATGGTCAAGAAAAGAATGGCTGCTCTAAACCACACTCGGACATCATTAATAAGTATTTACCAAGTGCTAATCACATGCCCAGAACCGTGGGGGAAGTTATAAGAAGTATGAGCTGTTCCCAGTTCTCTCCTCCCCATGCCTCACCACCCTGCGCATTAGTCTCTGCCTTGTAAAGATCGATTCTGTATTGACATTTTCTGTCTACACCCAAACAGGCAGAAAAAAAGCCTGTTGCGGGAACTCGACAGCAACTAGATTTACGACTGCATCTCCTAGAACCCAGCCCAAATGCACCAGCCCTGCTGCGGCATCCAGCACTCTGAGGAATACACCTCCTGGTTGGAAAATCAAAGATGGGTCCGGGGGGCAGGGTTAGTCCAGTAAACCAACATTTACTGATGTCTACACTGTGCCAGCCTCTGAGGATATGGAAAATAGTAAAACACCATCCCTGCCATGTGTAAGCCCTTAGACCAGCCAACAAACATTACCGAATACCTTCCATGTGTATTCAATCATGATTGTTGAGTTTTGGTTATTTAACAAACACGTACATCGTGCTTTCTGTGTGCCAGGAAATGTTCTAAGTATTTTACAAAGATAAACGCAGAGAATCCTCATAACAACCATTATTATTCCCATTTTACCAACGTGGAGACTGAGGCAGAGAAAAGTACAGAAATTTGCCTAAGTTCTCATGGCTAGTAAGTGACAAAGCTGGAAACCAAACCCAGGAAGTTGGCTCCAGAGTTTGTGCTCACATCCCCGCTACTGTAGTGCCTTATTTTTGTAGATCTAGAGCTTCCTTCATTTAACAAATATGTAGTGAGCTCCCACTGTGTGCTAGGCCTCTGCAAGATGCTATGTATGCAGAGAGTCGCGCATTCCGATTACATGTGGGGAAGCTCTGCTATGTGCCTCGAGGGCAGAACCATGTCTGGCAGATTTCAACACCAGACATTGGGCTGCAACACAGAGTTGGGGCCTGATCACGTTTGTTGAGTGACTGAAAGTGTCTGGCATTGGAAAGAGTGCTGAGCTTGGAGCCTGAGAACTTGGATCACTGTTTTGGGAAAGGAACGTGTTTTGACGTGCTCATCCATACTCAGGTATGTTATACATCCCAAGGGGCTTATATTTAAAGAGTGGAACTGAGATAAGGCCATAATATCCTCCAAAAGAATGAAGTATTAATAGTGGAATTTCAGGCATCCACAAAGGAGATAATTTGGTGGATGGGTGGCCCCCAGTCACGCCCTGTCATTGATTGCCTCCTCTAAGGGCCGGGGAATGCAACAAGCATCGTCTGCCTAGGAGGTGCCAAGCGCTCTGCGTGAGGCTGTGAGTCACTGGCTGGTCCAATTGAGATCTGGCGGGGAGGCGGGGAAGTGTGTCCACCCTGCAGGCAGACAAATCCCTGGGGACAAGGCAGGGTCTGTGGGAGCAGAGGGAGGGCCTGGCCATCCATGTCATGGAAGGAGGAGGCTGTCAGCAGCCCCATTTTTATGCCTGGGCTGGGGCTGGAGCCGCTTCTCTGGGCTGGCAAGAGCCTGAGAAGGAGCTGGCAGAGAAGTCCTGAGGGCCCTGAATGAATCCAGCTCCCTGCCATTGACCTAGGGTGCACCAGGCTTACCAGTTGCCCCCTCTCATAGCCAGAGATGCAGCAGCACCAGGGTCTACCTCATAAGAGGGCAGAGGCAGCCACACTGGCACAGACACCACCTGGCACAGAGTTTCTCAGGAGACAGCTGAAACCTCAGGGACACATGTTAATAATGCAGATTCCTGGGCCTGTCCCAAACCAAAGGGAGCCCTGGGGAGACTGGAGCTGGGATCTGCATTGCTAACAACTTCTCCAGAAGAGTCTTTTTTTTTTTTTTTTTTTTTGAGACGGAGTCCCACTCAGTCGCCCAGGCTGGAGTGCAGTGGAGCGTTCTTGGCTCACTGCAAGATCTGCCTCCCGGGTTCACGCCGTTCTCCTGCCTCAGCCTCCCAAGTAGCTGGGACTACAGGCACCCGCCACCACACCTGGCTAATTTTTTTTTTTGTATTTTTAGTAGAGACGGGGTTTCACCATGTTAGCCAGGATGGTCTCGATTTCCTGACCTCGTGATCCACCCACCTCAGCCTCCCAAAGTGCTGGGATTACAGGTGTGAGCCACCGCGCCCGGCCCAGAAGAGTCTTATGTGCTGCCTAAGCCACTTGCAAAGTCCACTTTCATATCTTTGTCCCTAGGACCCAGGCACAGTGGGAGCTGGCAGAGGTGAGACCTCCCCACATTCACTTGGCTCAGCCCAGAGGTGGGGCAGAGGCTGCAGGTCTCCTCTGCTGGATGGGCCTCCTGTCCTAATGAGCCACCCACCTGTGCCCAGGTACACCTGACACATGGCCCAGCCTCTTACATAACCCTAGCCTCTGCTCTTTGAGGTGGGACTGTTACTTTCCCCCTCTTTCTAATGAGGAAACAAGGCCCAAAGAAGTGAAGTCAGCAGCCCAGGATAGCTCAGCAGGAGCCGGGACCAGGCTGCAAAACTGCTTCTTCTGAATCTGTAGCCTAAGCACAGAACCACAGTGCCCAGCTACCACCTGCAGAGGGTGGAGTCCTGCCTCCACCTTCTGGCCACCCATCCTTTGCCCTGCGTCTGGACCCTGGCATTGGTGGTGGCCATCGGCGCCAACCCATGACTTGTCATTGTATCCAACACTGAAAACCTACTACCAGCCTTGCTTGGATCAGAGCCTTTAAGTGTAGCCCTTAACAGAAGTCAGTTAATCCCCCTTCCTGCCCCAACACACACACACGTGCATACACACAGGGTTGGTTCTGCCCTCCCTAGGGGTCTCTCCAGCCTCTGCCTCCCCATCCCCCAACCCCATCCATGCTCTCCGGGAGTTCCCAGCAATCCAGTTGGGACACAGTGAAATATGCCCCAACCTCTCCGAGGTAGAAAAGTTGGTGCTTGGGCACAAAATTCCCCCTTAGCAGTTATAGAATTTAAAGCTAAGCATCACCTTTCTTGAAATAGCAAGCATGTTGCTTTTCCCCGTGCATCTGGTGATGGTGTCAGAAACATCAGGGACAGCTTCTATTTGGCCACAGTCGAGCCAGTCCTAGACAGTGGTGACCAGGGAGGCCCTGAGAGGCCATTGCAGCCAACACCTTCATTAACAGATGATGAGGCTAATGTCCAGTGATGGTCAGGGATTTACCCCAAGTCATATGATGGCATCTAGCTAGGGTTGGAAGCCCACTCCCTCCAGTCCCAGTCTAGTACTCCAGAAGCAGCGAAGAGTCTTCGGGACCTCCAGCACAGAACTCCCTCCTCAGAACCGCTCCCCCTGCCTGGTGGACAGCTCCAGATGCTGCTCTTCCTGTCCCGTCCGTGGCTGTTCACGTTCATGACTGCTGCCCCCACACCACTCTCTTGCCAGCCCTGCAACCAAACTAAACATTTCTCCATACTTCATTTCATCACCAAATAATAAAAGCAGGCTTATTCCCCCTTAATGGAAGTGTTAATTTATTCTCTATCTTGCAGGCCAGCTCAGCCAACATGATCCGGCCAAGCTGAACATTGGAGGCCCGGTGGGCAGCAGCTTTCCAGAGAGCCCAGAGACCAAGGTGTCTTAGCTCTCGGCGGGAGTGCTGGGCTCTGTCCCAGCCAACAGCGCAGGAGAGAAGCAGCTCAAACTCATTCCCTGGTTGGGCCACGGCCAGTAGGCCCCTGTTCTGACAGTCCTCTGGCTGGAAGGCATAGCTTCTCCACAAGGCTGGGATGGGAGGCCCGTCCCAAAGCACCAAATTAAGAGTAATAATAAGCTCATGGTCGGGGGAAAAACCCCTCTAGCAGCCTGGCACTGCTGGCTGAGCTGCTTCCAGCCCGAGTGGCCCAGATCCCAGGGCTGGCGCTCACCTAATCAGCTGGACATTGCAAAGCTGGGCTGCCCCACCACCTGTGTTGAGATGAATCATCCATTGTGGGTATCTCCATCTTCTGCATCTCTCCTCACACCCACACTGACCCCAGAATCTGGATTGTCATTACCTGTGGCCTTCTACACCAGTGAGGAGCAGGATAACACACCGTAAGAGCTAGACTTGGGGCCGGGCGCGGTGGCTCACGCTTGTAATCCCAGCACTTTGGGAGGCCGAGGTGGGCGGGTCACGAGGTCAGGAGATCGAGACCATTGTGAAACCCCATCTCTACTAAAAATACAAAAAATTAGCCGGGCGTGGTGGCGGGTGCCTGTAGTCCCAACTACTCGGGAGGCTGAGGCAGGAGAATGGCGTGAACCTGGGAGGCGGAGCTTGCAGTGAGCAGAGATCACACCACTGCACTCCAGCCTGGGTGACAGAACGAGACTGTCTAAAAAAAAAAAGAGCTGGACCTGGAGTCGGCTCCATCCTTTCCTGGCTGTGTGACGTGGGGCAAGTTACTTAACCTCTCTAAGCCTCTCTTTCCTCGGTCAGTAAGATGGGTAAGAATCATGCCTTCCTCTTTCAAAGAGTGGCTGTGAAGATGAATGAACTAATAACTTAAAATGCTTAACCCAATGCTGGGCACAGAGTCCAGACAAACAGTGGTGATTAACAACCAATAATAGTCGTAGCCGATGTGTAAGAAAAGTTGTGGAGAGGTGAGCACAGTGGCTCAGCCTGTCTGTAATCCCAGCAACTCTGGAGGCTAAGGTGGGAGGATTGCTTGAACCCAGGAGTTGGAGGCTACAGTGATCGTTCCTCTGCACTCCAGCCTGGGCAACAGGGTGAGATTCTAACTTTTTTTTTTTTTTTTTTTTTTTTTTTTTTCTTTTTTTTTTTTTTTTTTTTTTTTTTTTTGAGATGGAGTCTCACTCTGTCGCTCAGGCTGGAGTGCAGTGGCCCGATCTCGGCTCACTGCAACCTCCGCCTCTTGGGTTCAAGCGATTCTTCTGCCTCAGCCTCCAGAGAAGCTGGGATTACAGGCACCTGCCACCATGCCTGGCTAATTTTTTTTTTTTTTTGTATCTTTAGTAGAGACAGAGTTTCACCATGTTGGCCAGGCTGGTCTCGAACTCCTGACCTCGTGATCCGCCTGCCTCAGCCTCCCAAAGTGGCAACTCTGACTTAAAAAAAAAATTGTAGAATATGGAAGAAGGAGCAACGCCCAGGGCCCAGAGAAGCCAGGCAGGCATCCTTAGAGGCTGTGGGGACAGTCAAACACGGGCCTGGGCCTGCACAGAGCTATGGGATGTTCTGGGCCTGCAATGAGCCCAAGGCAAGGAGGCAAAAGCTAGAGGGGCAAGGGCTCTGCAGCCAGGAGCAAGCTGACGGCTGGGAGCCAGGAAGGTGGGTTGAGCATCAGACCGAGGACCAGGCAAACGGGGTGGGGGTCAGGAGTCCAGCAGGCCAAGGACCCAGAACTCAGCAGAATGATGGATTCTAATCCCTGAGTAGGGGCACTTGCCTTCCATTCTGTTTTAGTGATTCCTTCTCCAGGAGGGGGTAGGCTAAGGACGTGGATAATTGCAGTGGTCACTGGGGTTACTTCCCCTCCCCCACTACGACGGTCCAGTCCCAGGAAGTGGGACTGATCCCACTCCTATCTCCAGGATAACCAATCAGGGTAATCGAGACTCCCTACCATCCATAGCGATTGTCCATCAGAGATGGTCTTCTCCGAGCGTAGCTCAGAATACCTGTTTCATGGGTATGGGAAGAGTGGTTTCTTTCTCCCAAAAGGGGAAAAAGGAATTGTATCACCCTGGTTTCTGCTGGCAGCATTCCTGTGACTAGCAAATAAGCCATTTTAAGGAGTAAGCATGGAAGGCAGAGCATAGAGAAACAGAGAAACAAAGGTCAAGTCCTGATAAAACTATGCCTAAAGCCCACACGCAGTACCTTCAGTCCTTTGCTACACAAGGCAATAAATCTCAGAGCTATTAATAGTTTGAGTTGGTGCAGCAGGCAGAATAATGCCACCCCCAAAGATGTCCATGCACTATCTCTAGAAACTGTGGATACAGGCCAGGCACGGTGGCTCACGTTGGGATTACCCCAACGCTTTGGGAGGCCGAGGTATGTGGATCACCTGAAGTCAGGAGTTCGAGACCAGCCTGAGCAACATGGGGAAATCTCATCTCTATTAAAAATACAAAATTAGCCAGGCATGGTGGCGCATGCCTGTAATCCCGGCTACTTGGGAGGCTGAGGCAGGAGAATCACTTGAACCTGGAAGACAGAGGTTGCGGTGAGCCGAGATCACACCATTGCATTCCAGCCTGGGCAACAAGAGTGAAACCCTGTTAAAAAAAGGGAGGAAGGAAGGGAGGGAGGGAGGGAGAAAGAGAGCGAGAAAGAGAACAAGAAAGGGAAAGGAAGGAAGGAAGGAAGGAAGGAAGGAAGGAAGGAAGGAAGGAAAGAAGGAAAGAAAGAAAGGAAGGAAGGAAAGAAAGAAAGGAAAGAAAGAAAGGAAAGAAAGAAAGAAAGAAAGAAAGAAAGAAAGAAAGAAAGAAAGAAGGAAAGAAAAGAAAGAAAGAAAGAAAGAAAAAAAGGGAGGAAGGGAAGGGAGAGGAAGGGAGGGAAGGGAGGGAAGGGAGGGGAGGGGAGGGGAGGGGAGGAGCAGAACTGTGAATACATGCATTTACATGGCAAAAGGGACTTTTCAGATGTGATTAAGGACCTTGATATGGGTAGAGTACCCTGGATTATCCAGATGGACCCAATCTAATCATATGAGTCTTATAATTGGGGAATCATTTCAAGGAGTGGTCAAAGGGAGATGTGACCAAGGAAGGCCAGTCAGAGAGATGCAGTAGCGCCGGCTTTGTTGACAGAAGATGGGGGCCATGAGCCAAGGCCTTCCAGGATCTGGGAAGGACAAAGAAACAAACTCTCTCGCAGAGCCTCCAGAAAGGGATGCAGCCTGCCGATGCCTTGTTTTAGCCCAGTGAGATCCACATGAAGCTTCTTACCTACAGGATTGTAAGATACATTTATGCTATTTTAAGCCA
Organism: Hylobates moloch; assembly: GCF_009828535.3. Lineage (NCBI taxonomy): Eukaryota > Metazoa > Chordata > Mammalia > Primates > Hylobatidae > Hylobates > Hylobates moloch. Next base: position 20,719,980 of record NW_026652284.1, read on the forward strand.
CTAGGTTTGTGGTAATCTACTACAACAGCAATTGAAAACTAAAACAGTTAGGTTTTCAGTTACTTGTAACCAAAAGCATCCTGATTCCATCATAACTCCACTTATTACCATAGCTAACAGTCTTTTTCAAATGTATTATTATTATTATTATTACTTTGGAGACAAGGTCTTGCTGTATTGCCCAGGCTGGAGTACAGCTGAAGTGTGATCATACCTCACTGCAGCCTCAAACTTCAGGGCTCAGGCAATCCTCCTGCCTCAACCTCCTGAGTAGCTGGGATTGCAGGCACAAACCACCACACTTGGCTGTAGCTAACAGTTATTAAGCTGGTCTTCTCTTTAAGTATGTTGCTTAATGCATTATGCATTCTATCTAATTTAATCACCACAGTAATTCTATATTGTTGAAACTAGTAGTCCCACTCTAAATAGAAGAAAAACAGTCTCAGAGAGGTGAAATCACATAACTAGTGAGTGAGGAGCCTGGATTTGAACTGAAGTTTGTTTGACCCCAAAGCCTGTCCACTTGTCTCTACATCCTGCCGCTAGCTCTCAGTTCACCCCTCTGTGGTGAAGCCCGGCTCTTCTGTATCCCAGGAAAGGAAAGTGGTTCTAGCTGCCCAAAGGACAGTAGAGAAATGTTAGTGTTTCCAAATCTGCATGTCAATTCTCACCTTAACTTTGAGGCTTGCCCTCACCCACACGCTCCTCTTCTCTACTCTACTCACAATGCTGTCATTTAAAAATCACCTTCCTTATGGAAGAAATGTCATTATATTCACAAAATCTAAAACACCCAAAGAGAAGATAAAGAATTCCACCCTTTCAGATGTGTGACCTACATCAGTGTTTCTTAAACTTTTGTCTGCATGGGGTGTGTGTGGGGAGTGTGTGTGTTTTATTAGAGACAGGGTCTAGCTCTGTCACTGGGGCTGAAGTGCAGTGGCATAATCATAGCTCACAGTGGCCTCAAACTCCTGGCCTCGAGTGATCCTCCCTCCTCAGCCTCCCAAAGTGTTGGGATTACAGGAGTGAGCCATCGTGCCCGGCCATTTCTTATACTTTAATAAGCACTCAAATCACCTGGCAGGCCTGAGCATCTAACCAGTTCCCAGCTGATGCTAATGCTGTGTTTTCTCCATCCACACTTTGAGTAGGGAGAGTCTACACAACAACGAATCAATGAGTGTCTGGAAATTTGGAAGTCGCCAGGGGTTGGCTGGCTGTCGTGGGGTTCCATCGCTTGTGGGAGTGCCACGGAAACATAAATCCCAGAAGAGAACTCTCATATCTCTGAAAGCTCCCATTTATTTCCCAATTGTTGGTCATTCTGCACCCCTCTTTCTGCCACCCTTCCCCCACATGCAATGCATCAGCAAACCCATCGGCTCCATCTTCAAAATATATCTGCATTCTGACCACATCTCGCCCTTCTGCACCACACTCCTTAAGACGAAGTCCAAGCCACCATCACCTCTCATCTGCAAGATTACAACTGCCCCTTCCTGGGCTCCCCACTTGCACCCTCGCCTCGCTACAGTTCATCTTCCATACAGCAGCCAGATGGATTTTTAAAAAGGAACATGGGATCTCTTTCTTACCTTGCTCAAACATGCCAGGAGAGCAAAACTTCAAGTCCTCACCGAGGCCTACAGGGCCCTGTGGGATCTGGCTGTTCTGTCACTCTAACCTCATCTCCTACAACTTTCCCCTTTGCTCCTTTCACACCAACTGTACCGGCCCCCTTGCTGCTCCCCATATGTGCCCAGCACATTTTTGCCTCAGGGCCTTTGCACTTGCTATTCTCTCAGAGAGCCCCAGGGTTCACTCACTTTCTGAGCTCAGATCACTTTAAAATATGGCCTCTCAGAGAACCCATCTCTGACTATCCTGTCCAAAATTGTACCCCCTGCCCTGCCACTCTGTCCCCTGTCCTTGATGTTTTTTTCAAGCACTAATTACTTCCTGACATTATGTTTTACATAATTTGGTTATGTGACCCTGCTCCTCATAGAAAGTAGGCTGTCCGTGGACAGAGACTCTCTCTGTCTCGTTTCATCTCTGTGTCTATAGAGCATAGAACAGTGCCTGGCACATAGCAGGGGTCCAGTAAATGTTTGCTGAATGAATGAATATTGTTTTGCATAGGATGTATTTGTACACATGCCAGGGCTTTTCACCTAGATGATGTTCTTATGGAGGGAAAGCATTGTAAACCCCTAAAGCACTTCCCAAGGAGGCATCCAAATTGTCTTGAACAATTGCAGTTTTCTTGGTATAAACTGGAAATTGAAAGTCCACGGCAAGTACACAGCATCCTTGCTTCCATTCTTCTCTTCTGCTCATGTGACACACGTTATTTATAGATCATGGTAAACAAGTTTTTCCCCAGTGAGAGTTTGAAATCTTGGACAGGTGAGGTGCTGGTGGGGCAGCCCTCGTCACAGAAAGCGTCCTGGCCACGGAGGTCTGGATATTTTCCCTGACATGACTTGCAGCTGGAAAAGACCACAAATGTGACAGAGGACAGAATGTCCAGAGGGCTGGGACTATGCAGCTGAAATTGACAAAAACGAAGTCCAAGCAAGGTCAATGTTGTCCTTCGTTCATCCTCCTGAAAAAATCAAGATCGCCATTTACCCTGTGGAAAGAATATAAAGTGTGGTAGAGATGCATGTCTCAAACTCTTTCTCACAATCTTCTTTGTATTGGTGAAAACTGGAAACAAGAAGGTGTTAGAGCCAAATCTCATAGGTCTTCATGATGAACTACTAAAGGCAGATTCTCAACCTTGGCACAATTCACATTTAGGGCCAGTAACTTTTTGTTTGAGGGCCTGTTTTGTGCATCATAGGATGTTTAGTAGCCACTAGCAATGCCCCTCACCCCACCCATTGTAACAACCAAACATGTCTCCAGCCATTGCCAACTGTCTCCTGGGGGGCAGAATCGCCTCTGGCTGAGAACCGCGACTGTTCCTTCAAGAAGAATAATGCTTCTTAATACCACGGGAAATGCTTATGCTGTTAGGCTGAGTTAAGGAAAAAGGTGCAAAATGTGTTTTCAACTATATTCATATTAATATAGACAGTGACATAGAAAAAATTTAGGAAGAAATATGCCAAGACGTTAACAGTGATCTCTGGGTGGTGGAATGATGAAAGGTTTTGCTTTACTTCTTTATTTTTGCTTTTATATATTCCTTCATTTGTTCAACAAATATTTATTGAGCACCTACTACATGTCAGGTGTTGTTTTAGGGCATAGGGAGAAGCTGTGTAAGACAGACATTCTTGTGGCTGTGTGCAAGACAGACATACCCATGAGGGGACAGGCATTATACAGGACTCTGCCTTCACAGAATTGATGATGTTCTATGGAAGGATAGACAAGAACCCCATAGCCTGTAAAGAACAATACTCTGGGGCTGGACATGGTGGCTCACACCTGTAATCCCAGCACCTTGGGAGGCCGAGGCAGGTTGATCACTTGAGCCCAGGAGTTCAAGACCAGCCTGGGCAACATCGCAAAACCCTGTCTCTACTAAAAATATAAAAATTAGCCAGATGTGGTAGTGCATGCCTGTAGTCCCAGCTACTGAGAAGGCTGAGGTGGGAGGATCACTTGAGCCCGGGAGATGGAGGCCGTAGTGAGCTGTGATCGCACCTCTGCACTCCAGCCTGGGTGACAGAGTGAGACCCTGTCTGGAAGCAAAAACCAAACCAAACCAAACACAATACTCTGAGCTCCTGATGAGAGCTACGAGGGCCATAAAACAAGCGAAGGAGAGAGAACCAAGCCCAGCACTTAGTCCCTAGTCAATGAATATTTCTGAATGAATGAACCCTTAGAGCATTTTAAGTAGAGGAGATGAATGATCTGATTTCCGTTTAAAAATAATTATCAAAAAATGTTTTTTCAAAAAAACGGTAATATATGTTTGTTATAACAAAATCAAATGGCATATAGGGGGAATATGAAAATCATGCGTTATGCAGCCCACAGAGAACAGCCGCTGCAGACACTCTGGTGAACGTCTTTGCAAGCCTGCCTCTCACTCACTCTCTCGCAATTCCTGTCTGTCCCCATCCCTCTTTATAAATATATAAAAGCATTTTACGCAAGTGGATTCAAGCCATTCATGCTGATGTGTAACCTGCTTTTTTCCTGCCCTTTGTAATTTTATGCTCATTGTAAACTTTCCGCAGTGGGCATATATAACTTTTATAATCCAGAACATTAAAAAAAAAAAGCAAAAGACCACAAAAAAATAAAGTTAAAACCCGCAAATACAGGATGAGGGTTCTCTGGCTGAGCAGTAAGGCTGTGAAGAAAGGCTTTGGGGTTTAGCTGACCACAAACTCAGCATGAGTTGACAGCATGCTGTGGTTTCTAATTTCAATCCAGTTCATGTTATCGGACAATTCCCCAGCTCCCAGTATGGGAAAAGTAAAGGCAATATAAAGAAGCTTCTCTGGGCTCAGCTTGAGACAACTCACTGTTTGCTCAATTCCCTGCCTTACAGCTTTTGAAACACCTACTGTGTGTAAAATCAGGATGATAAGAACAGTTAATATTTCATGAGCACTTACTCTGTGCCAGACAATGTTCTACGAGCTTTACATACATTAACTTGTTTAATTCTCCCGACAACCCTATGACATGGATACCATTATTCTTCTCATCTTACAGATGAAGAAACTGAAACCCAGAGAGGTTAAGTAACTTGCCTAAGGTCACACAGCTTACTAAAGCATCATGAGAAATACCAAGAAGAGCAAGCTATGGGTCTGCCCTCAAGGAACTGACAGTCAGAAGGACACATGTAAAAGCCTCACATTAATTCATTCAACGAACATTTCGCTGTGCAGGGCTCCTATAAATACACTCTCTCAACCCAGCCTCAGTGGATGTTCATTTATTTAGTCACCCAACACAGTTTTATTATGCACCAACTATATGCCAGCCATGGTGGTAGGCACTGGAGAAACGGTGGTGAACAAGGCAAGTCCCCACAGCTCAGCTTATAATCAGGTGGGAGACAGAAGAATTAGTGAAGCCAATAAGCATGTGATCTAATTATTTGCACGTGAAGCAAATAAGCACTAATCTAATAGTGAAGCAAATAAGCACGTGATCTAATGTGGACGTCAGTCCTATGAAGACAAATACAGCAGGCAAGGGCTGGAACTGACCCATGTGGAGGTCCAAGCAGGAGACCCAACGTAGGTCATTTAGAGAAGGCCGTTGAGGAGGCCTTTCAGCTTTGGGCCGAGGAAGATCAAGGAGGCGAATATGCCTTGATTGCAGTGAGATAGAACCATAGAAAATGCAGGTGGAGAGGCAGGTAGGAGTCAGTCACACACAAGAGAGTTTGCGGCCAGGCAAGACTCTACTACGTGTATGCTGGGAAGCGTCTGAGAGTGTTAAGCAGGAGAGCAACAAGATCTGATGTCCACTTTTGAAAGATCACTGGACCAGAGGGCAGCAGGTAAGGGGGAAGCGAGGAGACAGTATAAGGCCAGTTTCATAACAGGGGCACAAGCTGATAGGACAAGATTAGGGTCGCAAGAGGGTGCCCGGGGAGTCAGGATCCATGATTAAATGAGCACTGACCAGACTTGTGGATGGATTGGATGCAGGATGTGAGGGAAAGAGAGGAGGTAGGGCAACTTCAGGGGCTTTGACCGGAGCAACCTGGAAGCAGAAGACCGAAAGCAAAGCAGTTTTCAAGAATCCACCTGGTATGAGATGCGGTGGGCCTTCTCTAAGAGGGGGGCTGGATGCACCAATCTGGAGCTTAAGGGAAAGGTCTAGCCTGTAGATAGACATTTGGGAGATGTCAGTGTCTGGAGGGACCCTATCTACAACCTTAGCCTGAATGAGCCCACCCAGGGAGTAGGTGTAGACAGGGCCCTGGGGATGAGTGTAGACAGAGCCCTGGCAGTGGGTGTAGACAGAGACCCAGAGAGAGTGTAGACAGGGCCCCAGGGATGAGTGTAGACAGAGACCCAGGAGTGGGTGTAGACAGAGACCCAGGAGTGGGTGTAGACAGAGACCCAGGAGTGGGTGTAGACAGAGACCCAGAGAGAGTGTAGACAGGGCCCCACGGATGAGTGTAGACAGAGACCCAGGAGTGGGTGTAGACAGAGACCCAGGAGTGGGTGTAGACAGAGACCCAGGAGTGGGTGTAGACAGCCCTGGGAGTGGGTGTAGACAGCCCTGGGGTGCTCTACCACTTATCAGTTTGAAAGAGGAGACAGATTCCAGAAAGGAGCCTGAGAAGCAGTGGCCAGGGAAGAAGGAAGAAACCAAGAGAGTGTTGTCCTGGAAGCCAAGTGCTTAAGGCAGCGGGGAGAAATCAGCTCTGTCGAGAGCTGCTGATAGGGTGAGGGAGATGAGGCCTGGGGATCGCCCACTTTGGCAGCAAGAGGCCGCTGCACAGGAGGCATCCCCAGGGCCTGGAGCTTCCAGCTCCCAGCTCCGTCCAGACTCACCAGCAGCCGCAAACCTCTCCTCTGCTCATGTGGGCCCCAGGAAACGTTAGCCGGCATCCTGGCACAACCCTCCCCAGGCAGCACTGGGCAAAGACGGTCTTGCCTTGGTCTAGCGGACATGGGCATGCTGCAGCTTCCTGGAGGCCCTGCAATGTCTCCACTCTCCATGTCTATGCTGCCCTGATGCCTGCGGTGGCTGCACTGAATGGAAGTAATAACGCCCTCCTTTAGAGATCCCCGCGAGTGCTAAGGCACTCGAGAAGAAGCCTCTTATCAACTGAGCACACTGAGTGATGTAAGTTAATGACCATCCTCTGAAATGAACTCCTCCTGCCCACTGCCTTCCCACTCTTCCCAGCCCCCACCCACTGGCCCCTCTCGGCTCCCCCTGCCCTGCCTAACTTGTCCCATCTCTTATTTTCAAGGGTCTCTTCCAGCTTGTCATTACAGTTCCTCCTGGTCTGCTTAGCCTTCTTTCCTCTGGTCTTACTGTGCTGTCTCCCACCCTTTGTGGAGGAGAATGCAGGGAAAGAATAACAGAAATTACAGTGAGAGATGGTGGTGATGACGGTGACGATGATGATGATGATGATGATGATGATGATGATGATGAAGAAGAGTGTGAATACCCCTTACTGAGCATTTCTGCAGGTTGACCTAGTGCAGCTTCTCATCTCTTCTTGCCCGCATCCTCGGAGGTAGATGTTCAAAGTGGTAATGGCTGCCCCTGACATCAGCAGAATAATAATCATGCCTGCTATTTATTAAGCATTTACTGTGTGCCCAGTTTGGGATAAGTACCTTCTGCTCACTCTCTCCTTTCAGCCTAACATAAATGGTAGAGAACAAAATATCCTTTTTTTTTTTTCTTTTGAGACACGGTCTCCTTCTGTTGCCCAGGCTAGAGTGCAGCAGCATGATCATGGCTCACTGAAGCCTTGACCTCCCGGGTTCAGGTGATCCTCCTGCTTCAGCCCCTCAAGTATCTGGGACTATGGTGTGTGCCACCACACCTGGATAATTTTTGTAGAGGCGGGGCTTCTCATGTTGCCCAGGCTGGTCTTCAACTCCTGGGCTCAAGCAATCCACCTGCCTCGGCCTCCCAAAGTGTTGCAATTACAGGCGTGAGCCACTGTGCCCAGCCAGATATTCTTCTTACATTCATTTCGCAGGTGAGAAAAGGTTGAGTTGCTAAGTGAAAGAATAAATGGTGTTCAATTTATTGAGTTCAAAACTGGGGTGGGGGATACAGAGGCAGAGAGACTCCAGAAATGCCCTGACTACTGTGCCACCTTGAGTGCCCAGAGAAGTGCAGGTGGCAGTGGTTGTGAATGTGTGTATTGGGTGGGGCAGGGAAACAGCCCCATTCCCCTGCAAGTCCTGCCCCTGGAGAGGGATCAGTGGGTCCACAGCTTGTGGCACTTGGTGTGTGTGCTGCCGGGACAGTGGTGAGTGGGGGGAGCATGTGGGGTGCTGGTGACTGCGAGTATGTCCCAGCAGGACTTGTGGCAGCCTTTACATTTTTGTGGCATGAGGTGGAAATTGGAAATAATAAAGAAAGGAGGTGGGGGAGAGACAGAAATAAGAAAGAAAGAAAAAGCAAGGAAATCATAAAATGTTACCATCCTGCAGGCGCCAGCCTGGGCGATGAAACCGCTAATGAGCCTGAGGTTCTGCAGAGCCCAGCATCTAATTCAAACCAGGCAGACAACAGCCGCACGGTGCCCCTGCGCAAGTGTTAGCATGCACCCTCGAGGCCATGGCATGGGGAGGGAGTCCCAGATCCCCGGGAGGTGGAACTCAGCTGCCATCCAGCCAGCCCCAGCAGCCCAGCCCCAGCACCCTGGCTTGGGAGCGGTCCTGCTGCCTCGGACCCCGAGCACCGCAGAAGGCCAGTTTGCCCATGCCTGCAACAGGTCCACATTTCAATCAGAATCACATCTGCAGCGTTTCGTGATTGGGGGTGTAGACCTTGCTAAGCTTTTCGAGGGCTTTTCCCCATATTTTGCCCACTTTTTTTTTTTTTAAAAACAGATTGTCCCTCTGTCATCCAGGCTGTGGCATGATCACAGCTCACTGCAGCCTCAAACTCCTGGGCTCAAATGATCCTCTTGCCTCAGCTTCGAGTAGCTGGGACCACAAGCATGCACTCACTATCAATCACACCCAGCTAATTAAAAACATTTTTTTTTTTTTTTTTAGAGACAGGGTCTTGCTATGTTGTCCAGGCTGGTCTTGAACTTCTGGACTCGAGAAATCCTCTCATTTCAGCCTCCCAAAGTGCTGGGATTGCAGGTATGAGCCACTGTGCCTGGCTTTTTGCCCAGCCTTGAGCATTTTGAGGATTTTTTATTCTAGCTCATTTTTTCTAAAAGCACTTGTTCATTTGAATAATCAACTATAATCATATTTTGATCGTTATACCATGAGTTCACTCCTTTCCACGAAGTCTGACTTCCCCTTAGAAGCAGGACAGTGTAGGAATGCTGGAGTGAGGTGATTTGGGTTTGAATCTCAGCTTCACCAGTACTAGCTGTGTGGTCTTGGGCAAATAATTAAGCCCTGTGTGCCTCAGTTTCCTGTCTTTAAATGGAGTTAATGATAGTTTTTACCTCCTAAGGTGTTGTCAGAATCAAATGAGATGATATCCAACAAATACTTGGCACTGGGCAAGCACCCAGTGAATTTAGCAGTTTTGTCTACTTTGAAGCATTTTATGTATTTGTTTACACAAGTGCTCATTGAGCATTTCCTGGAGTTAGGGGCTGCACTGGGAACCAGGGAGACAATGGTGAATGTGACAAACAGGTCCTTGCCTTCCTGGTGCTCCTGGTCCAGTGGGGAAGGCAGCCCAGCAAAGCAGTGATTATGACACAGTGTATTGAGGGTGGGAGAGAAAGGTTGACGTGAGAGTATAACAAGGGTACCCAGTCCAGTCATAATCGATCAGAGAAGGTTTTCTGGAAGGTGACATCCCAGTTAGGGAAGAACAAGTAGGTGTTAGTCACTAGGACTGGGTATCCCAAGTAGAGGGAGCAGCATTTGCAAACGCTCAGAGGCACAAAACACCAGGAGGCTCCTGGAGAAATGCAAACGGTGCTGGAAAGCTGAGGGTGAAGGGGATGGAGGGAGGCAGGGGCTAGGTCATGAGGGGCCTCCTATGCCTCAAATGCTAGGCTAAGGAGCCTGGGTGCTAGACTAAGTTTGGGTTGACCCTTTTTTTGAGCTTCTACTTCCTCATTCATAAAACTGGGATATCCTGCAGAACTGTTCGGATGAAATGAAATTATACCAGTACCGTGCTTGGGACAGGGTGTGCTCCATAGCAAAAGCTCCACACATGCTGGCTATAATATTATTCTTCTGATCTAGCAGAATTATTATGAGACTAAATGAGAGTACATGGGAAAAGTTCTCAGCACGAAATTATAGAGCATGGTTGTTAAGGATTTGTATTCTGGAGCCAGACTGCTTGGGTTCATATCCTGGATCCACCACCCAATAGTGGGCAAGTTCCCTCGCCTGTCTGAGCCTCAGTTTCCTGGTCTATAAAATGGGGACATGAACCCCATATGTTGTGAGGATGAAGAATGCATGTAAAGAGCCCAACAGTTCCTGGCAGATGATAAGCACTCATTCAATAAAACTGCTGGCAACTACTAGAGCTTACTCAACACAACCAGCATCGATGCAACCTCCATCTTCACATCCCATTTTTAAATTGTTGTAATTGACAGCTGAAAATGACATCTATATCTTGTGCACAATGTGATGTTTTGATACATGTATACACTGTAGGATGATTAAATCACACAAATTAGCATATTGAGCACTTCGCACACTTAGCATTTTTTGTGATGAGAACATTTAAAATATACTCACCTAGCAATTTTCAAGTGTGTAATACCTTATTATTAACTATAGTCACCACGCTGTACAGTAGCTCTCCAGAACGTATTCCTCCATTTAATTGAAACTTTTTACCCTTTGATCAATATCTCCCTAATCCCCTAATGGTAACCACCATTCCACTCTCTGCTTCTATGAGTTCTACTTTTTTAGATTCTACATGTAAGTGAGATCATACAATATTCATGTTTCTATGCCTGGCATATTTCACTTAGCAAAATGTCCTCTGGGTTCATCCATGTTACCACAAATGACATTATTCTGTTCTTTTTTAAAGCCTGGATATTATTCCATTGTGTGTATTTAGCACATGTTCTTAATCCATTCATCTGTTTTTTGCTTTGTTCTGTTTTGTTTTTGTTTTTGTTTTTGTTTTTTTTGAGAAGGATCTCACTGTGTCATGCGATTTCGGCTCACTGCAACCTCCACCTCCCGGGTTCAAGCCATTCTCCTGCCTCAGTTTCCCAAGTAGCTGGGACTACAGGGGCCCACCACCATGACTGGCTAATTTTTGTATTTTTAGTAGAGATGGATTTTCACCATATTGACCAGGCTGGTCTTGAACTGCTGACCTCAAATGATCTGCCCACCTCAGTGCCCCCAAAATGCTGAAATTACAGGCGTGAGCCACCACACCCAGCCCCATTCATCTGCTGATGAACACTTAGGTTCATTCTGTATCTTAGCTATTGTGAATACTGTTGCACTTAACATGGGAATGCAGGTATCTCTCCAGCATACTGATTTCATTTGATTTCCTTTGGATATATACTGATTTCCTTTGGATATATACCCAAAAGTGGAATTGCTGGATCATATGGTAGGTCTATTTTTAACTTTTTGACGAACCTCCATACCGTCTCCCGTAATGGCGGTACTAATTTACATCCCCATCAACAGTGTACAAGGGTTCCTTTTTCTCCACATCCTGGCCAATATTTGTTATCTTTTGTCCACATTCAATTTCATCTCAATTATACACAAACCTATTTGAATGAGTAATTTATCAGTTGTGACATGTTTGTTTGTTTTCAAGATGGTGGAATAAATACAATTCAAGTTAAACTGCTTTTAAAAATTGGGTGAGAATCACACAGCCTTGAAGTTATTGCAGAGGTAGTAGGTAAACAGGGACTTCTGTTAAATGCTGTGTCCTTGGCATTCAACGTAAATGGCCCCTGTTACTAGCAGGGAGCCCCTGTCCCGCACCATACATTTAATGCAGGACTTTCGTATCCACCACACTTGGAGGTGGGGGCAGCACACCCGCTTTGCAATAAGAAGATGGAGATTCTCTAGCCGGGTTCAGTGCCTCATGCCTGTAATCCCAGCACTTTGGGAGGCCGAGGTGGGGGGATCTGAGGTCAGGAGTTCGAGACCAGCCTGGCCAACATGGTGAAACCCCATCTCTACAAAAAGAAAAATACAAAAATTAGTTGGGCGTGGTGGCAGGCGCCTGTAATCCCAGCTACTTGGGAAGCTGAGGCAGGAGAATCACTTGAACCTGGGAGGCGGAGGTTGCAGTGAGCCGAAATCATGCCATTGCACTCAGGCCTGGGTGACAAGAGCAAAATTCCATCTCCAAAAAAAAAGAAGAAGAAGATGGAGACTCTCCTTAAGGTGCGATCAAATGGCAGCCAGCACTCAACCCCAAAGCCTGTGCAGACTGTGTTCCCTTATTGGGCCACATTTCTGAGCCAAGTGCCAAAGCCTTGGGTAGGAGTTGGCAGGGTCTTATCCTCCCTTACCAGCCTCCCCCACCCCATGGATCTTCTCTTCATTAGGAAGTTCCTGGGCTTGGAAGGGCAACAGCCTCTCCTCCACATCCTCCACAGAGCTGCCCTTGCTGGGGTGGATTGGGTATTGATTCTCCTTGTGTTTCTGCAGCGATTGCAGATGTTGGAGTGGGTGGGAAACATCACCTACTACTCCCCAGCTTCGGAAACCCCTGTGGGTCACCAGAATCAACCAGAAACATCGCTCCCAGGCTTTGAGGTGGATGCCACAGTCCACCATGTCATGAAGGGAGCAAAGAAAAGCCCTAGACTCAGAATCAGCTCCTTGCCTGCTGGAGAGGTCACTGCCCCACTTTGAGAGCATTTTTCCCATCCGGGAAATGGGGACATGCCTGTCTCACAGGAAAGCTGGGAGAATTCGATGAGATTAGGTGTCTTATTATAAACCTCAAGGAATAATGCGTTGAAAGTCACCGAGCTGACGCTAGAGTGATGCTTAACCTAACTTCGTGGGGATGAAATCACAAGAATTTCTTCAGCACTGAAAGCAACATTCCTCACATTTCCTAAACTGCCATGGATCCGATGCCCCATTTCCACAGCATTCTTTTGGTTGCAAATGATAGACACAGAGAATTGAAAGAAAGATAGAGACAGACAGAGAGAAAAGAAAAAATGCTGCAGAAAAAATGACCAGGTTGGAGGAGGAAGATGAGGGAACAGAGAATGGCCAACAGAAAATCAGAGGCATTGAAAAAAATAATGCATAAAAGAGCTAAAGATCCCAGGAGACAAAAGGAGGAGTGGGAGAGACAAGAGGGGCTGAGGGTGAAGGAGAAGAGGCAGAAGACTTAGGAAGCCAAGGATGGAGGTGGGAGGGTTGCCAGCAGCAGAGGGGCAGGGGTCAGAACCTGACCAGGACATGGCCCAGGCTCTTAAGCTGAGGCCTAGACAATGTGGCTCTGAGACGTCATCCTCAGTGACGAGGGAAGAGTCAGAGAGGAGAGTGGCCACGGCGCCGGGGCTGCATGACCCCTTGGGCCATATGGCTCTGGGTTGGGGTTGAGGAGAGCTTGTGCTTTCTAGCCCCCACTCCTGATCCAGAGAAGAGAGAAAACCATCTGTTCCATTTCTGATGCCAGCACCTCCTCTTTACCGCCAAGGTCCAGGACAGAAAATCCAGCATCTGTTTAGCAGTCAGATATTGACCTTTGTCCATAGGTCAGTGATTTCTAGAAGGTCACAAGCAGGTGGAACCTCAAAGTCCAGTTGGTCCAACCCTCCCTCTCTCACTGTCCATTATGAAGATAAGGGTTCAAGGCTCAGAGGGAGGCAGATTGCCTGAGTTACCAAGTGAGATCGTGGCTGTCTAGAGCACAGCCCAAGCCTCCTGCCACTGGAGGAGGGGGCTGAGAATAGAGGGGGTGGAGGGTGAGGGGAGCTCTCGGAGCTGGGAGGCTGGGAGAGGAGCAGGGCTGTCCTCTCTGTACAAGGCAATGTTCATCTTCACAGATGCATCCTCAGTACCTAGAAGAGGCCTGGCATGCATGGGGTCATTAGCAAATATTTGCTGAATTCGTTAAAGGAGGTTTTCCAGACTGAGCACAGGAAAGCCATCTGGTGACCCCTCTGCCCCTACCACAGCATGTCATTGGCTGCCCTTGGCGCTCCAGGGAAAGCTCAGGCTGAGGTTACGGCAGAGCTGGGAGCAGGATTCAGGGCCTGGGTTAGGTTTGAGTTTTAGGACTGGGCTGTAGCTGCAGTGGGTTTGAGGTTAGGCCTGGGGTTGGCAGAGGTTGAGTTTAGCTTGGGATAGAGCTGATGTCTGGTTTGGACTGTGGATGGGGCTGGCACAGCTGTGGGATGGTGTTTAGAGCTGGGGCTGGTGCCCAGGTCCAGCTGGGATGAGGGCTGAAAGGAGGGTTTGAGGTGGGTGCCGATGTGTATCCAGCCTGGCTTGAAGCTGGTTTGGGAATGGCCTTGGGGTTTGTTCTAGGGTTGGTTTGAAGGCTTTTGGAGGAATCGGGGCTGGGGTTCTGTTCCTTCCATCCCCCCAGCCCCATGCCCTTCTGGACAGAAATCCTCCCCCGAGCTTGCCCAGTGGGTCCTTCTCAGAGTCTTGACAGTGGCTCACAGGAGGGCAAGCAAAATGCCATCCTCTGACCTGGTGCTGCAGCCTGAGACACACAGACTTGGTGGTTCTCAAGGGGTACCAGGCTGGCCCCCAGCCCCAGCTGGGATGGGGCATCTTTACAGCTCTTGCAGACTCATGAAAAGTAATGGGGCCTTGCCATTTACTGCCTTTTCACAAAGAAAATATATCAAGTGAGACATATTTTTCTTAGAGGCAACATAAATATTTATCAGTGTTGTGGCTTCCTGGGCCCCTGATTTATAGAGGACCTGGGCTATGGGGCAGGATTCCTCCCAGTGGCTGCTGAATCCCTGAGCCCAAGTGTTAATGGGTAGAGTCAGGTTTCTACCCCTCAGGACTTGGCAGGAGGTGCTGATGGAGCCAAAAGCAGAGATGGGAACTTCTACCAATGGGAAGGAGGGAGACCCACCGTCAGGTCTTGGTTCCTACCTCTGTATAAAAGTGTGGGGATTTGGAGCCAGGAGAACCTCAGTTTTAATCTCAGCTCTGGTACCTATAAATCAGTTACACTGTCTCCTTGAGCCTCAGTTTCCACACCTCTACAAGTGGGACAATTCCTCCCTAATAGAGCTGTTGAGAGGATTTGTCCGGCTCAAGTTCTGGCTTATAGAAAACACACAGGAAAGGTTTGCTGGCTCTTGTTTCTCAGGAGAGGTTGAGAGTTCAGGCTCTGGAAGTCAGACAGATCTGGGTTTACATCTTGGCTTTGTCACTCGTAATCTGGGAGGCCCTGAGCAAGTCACTTCACCTTTCTGAGCCTCAATTTTCTCATCTGTAAAATGGGCCAAATAAGAGTATCTCCTATCTCATAGGGATGCACTGGTCAGAGTGAATGGTTGCAAGCCACAGAACCTGACTCTGTCTCTGACAAGTGCAAAAGGGAATTTAATGAAAGGATATCAGGAGCTCACAGAATCTATAAGAAACTGGAAGACCAGGCCTAGAAGTAGATAGAATGCAAGGAGTGATGGAAGAATAGGCCAAAGAATGATTCATCAATCAAGGCAGCAGACTCTAGAGCAAACGGGAGCAGCCCAGGGTGCAGGCTGCCACAGCCACAGTGATGGCCAGGACTGCAGAGGCCCCTGAGCCTCTGCATCACTTGTTCAATGTTCAAGGCCCAATCGAAGTTCTATGCTTATCTCCTGCCTATTTCTTTGGTCTCCAGGGTTGGGGTACCATGACCTCCCACCAGTCTATGTTCACTAAGGATGCCCCAAGAAAGACCAGGGTGTTCATGCAGTAGGGGTTTGGCACTCTCAACAAGGTCCATGACAGAGGTCTTTGAGAATGAAATAAGAACACACTCACTGATGCCCCTATGCCTGGCACTGAGCGTCACTCCTCAAATGGCAGCCATTAGCTGTTGTGACAGCCTCTTTCAGTGCAAGTTGTGCCGGCAGTGGCCCCCGGACTAAAGGTGGCAGATATGGACAGAGTTGGAGATTGGCTCAGGAAGTGCCATCTGCTCATCAGGCAGCCTGACATGAGGGAAAGAGCACTGGACCAACAGTCTGGCCCTGCTTCTTGTCCCATCTCCGCCACTAATTAGCAATGCCAGCCTGACAGCCCCTCCCTCCCCTCCGAGATTCCAGTTTCTCCGCTGGGAAACAGCATCAGTGCTACCTTCCCTGACTCTGTCACCAGAAGGCTGGAGGTGCATATTTAATAACACATAGGCCAGATGCAGTGGCCCACAACTATAATCCCAGCACTTTGGGAGGCCGAGGCAGGTGGATCACTTGAGCCAGGAGTTTGAGACCAGCCTGGGCAACATGGCGAAGCCCCATCTTCAAAAAAATACAGAAAACTAGCTGGGTGTGGTGGTGTAGTCCTGTAGTCCCAGCTACTCAGGAGGCTGAGGCGGGAGGGTCACCTGAGCACAGTAGATCGATGCTGCAATGAGCCGTGATTGCGCCACTGCACTCTAGCCTTGGTGACAGAGTGATACCCTATCTCAAATAATAATAATAATAACAACGCATGGAAATATTATTTTTTCAATTTTTAATGTTTTTAATAACTTTAAAATCTTTCCAAAATAATTTATATTCCATGAAGTTCACCCTTTTAAAGTATACAATCCAGTGATTTTTATTCACAACATTGTGCAACCATCACTACTAATTCCAGAACATTTCATCATCTCCAAAAGAATCCTGTATCCTTTAGCAATCATCCCTCATTCTTTCCTCCCCTCAGCCCCTGGCAACCACTAATCTCCTTTCTGTCTCTATGGATTTGCCTGTTTTGACAAATGGAATCATGCAATGCGTGGTCTTTTGTGTCTGGTTTTTTTCACTTAGCATAGTGTTTGCAAGGTTCAGCCATGTTGAGGCATATGTCAGTGCCTCATTACTTTTCACAGCTGTATACTATTTTGTTGCATGGATATGCCACAGTTTGTTTACCCATTCACGTAGGATTCTTTTTAGTTGACACAGGGCCGGGGCCGGGGCTTCAGGTGTTCTCACAGAGGGAAAGGCTAGAGCAGAACCAAGAGGAAGGGCTGCATCTAAACAGGGGAGGTGTGTGCAGCCTGAACGGATCTGTCTCTGGCTCTGCTTACTCTCAAAGTGCCTGAAGGCATTTCAGAGAGTTCCTGGGTTCTGAGAATCAGAAATTATTGCTACCTAGACTCTGAGCTTTCCATCACCTCTGCCTCAAACCCAAGGTGACTATGGGCATAGGGCCTTCTTGGAGGTTGGAGTCAGTGGACAGAGTTGAGCCAGGCACATAGAAGTGATTAATAAATACATGGATGGATAAATGGATGGATTGAATAAATGGATGATTGCATAGAGGGATTCAAGGGTTCATGTGGAAAAATGGATGGATGGATGGATGATGGATGGATGGATGGATGGATGGATGGATGGATGGACAGTTGGATGAATGCATGGATGGGTGGATGAATGGATGGATGGGTGGATGAATGGGTGGGTGGGTGGATGGATGAACAGTATGGATAGATGGAAGATTGGATGAATAAATTGGCATGCGGAGCTGGCATTACATTCTTGCCAAGGCCCACTTTGTTTGTTTGTTCTGAGACAGTGTCTTGCTCTGTCACCTAGGCTGGAGTGCAGTGGTGCAAACACGGCTCACTGCAGCCTCTACGTCCTGGGTTCAAGCAATCCTCCTGCCTCAGCCTACCATGTAGCTGAGACCACAGACATGCACCACCATGCCTGGCTAATTTGTTTGTTTGTTTGTTTGTTTGTTTGTTTGTAGAGATAGGGTCTCACCATGTTGACCAGGCTGGACTCAGACTCCTGGACTCAAGTGATCCTCCTACCTCAGCATCCCAAAGAGCGGGGATTACAGGCGTTAGCCATTGAACCTGGCCTGCCAAGGCCCACTTTATGCATGGGAGAAAGATAAATTTTTTACCTAGAGAGAAATCCTAGCACAAGGCATCCTTGAGTCAAAAGACCTAGCATTTAAGTACTAACTCTTAAACAGGCGTAGGAAGGATCAAATCTTAAATCTTTAGAGTTTCAAATCAAATGATCTAGCTGTGTTTAGCACACTGAAGGTGCTTACTACATAGTTGGAAGCGAATGGATGAATGAATGAATGGCTTGAACAAATGAACAAACCTACTTCCCACCCAATTTGTGAATTAGGAAAGTGACGTCCATTTTAGAAATGAGGAGAGTGACACCTAAAGTCACCTGGCAGATCAGGGTCAGGCTGTGGTATGGAATCCAGGCCAACTGGAAGTCCAGCATTCTTTTCCCCATACCAGGCAGTTTCCCGGTTCCTAATCTCAGCGGGGACATGTCATTTAAACCAGATGAGTCATTTCCAGGCCTTGGATTTTGTATTCTCCTACCTAGGACAAGGAGGTCACTGAAGTGACCACATGTCTATTTGATGTTTGTTTGAGACTGGGGTGTGTGTATGTGTGTGTCTTTGAATGAGAGAGAAAAAGAGAGAGAGAAAAAAAGAGACGGAGAGAGAGAGAATGCATACATTCTCAAGAATGGAAAGGCAAATACATCTTGTCAGAAGCTTCCACCTTCCCGTGGTGCAGCTGTAACATGTCAGGTGTATTGGGGCACCCGAGATAAGCTGGTTTTGACACGCTGCAGATGCCTTCCTACCTCCCAGGGAGGCTGTGACCACCCCATGTGACAGAGACAATGACATTCAACATCTGGGTAGCAGCTTATGTGAGGTCATGACTCAGTGCCCGGCACACGGCAAGTACGCAGTGAGTGGTGGCTGCTTTCATTAATTAATAGCAATCTCCCTGGCCCAGACCTTCTTACCAGGCTCATACTTTCCAGCACACTGAACTGGGATCAGGAGGTTGAATTCTACTCCCAGCTCTGACATCCACTTTCTGTGGAACTCTGGATGTCTAACCTCGCCGGGCCTCCATCTCCTCATCTGTAGAATGGAGAAAATCATACCCTCCTCACAGGGCTGCTGGGAAGACAACCAGAGAGACAGGCTATGGGGGCACTTTGCATGCTATACACAAGGGGGAGCAAACTACCAGGGGCCAAATCCAGCATGCCACTTTGTAAATAAAGTTTTATTGGAACGCATCCACCCTCATCCACGTACGTATTGTCTGTGGCTGATTTCACACAACAGTAACAGAGCCAAATAGTTGCAACAGAGACTAAAGGTCTGCAGAGTCTAAAATATTTACTATCTAGCCCTTTACGGAAAAATTTAGCTGTTCCTGCTATTGAGAAATTATTCCCAGGTGTTAGCAGCCTTCCTCCTTCCTCTTCCCTGGGAGATGCTCCCTCTCAGGCCCTCCCCAAAGGCTGGTGTAAGGCCTGGGTATCTCCTCTTTGACAAGGTTTCCTGGTGACTCCGATGAAGAAAGTCCCCTGGTCCAGACTGCAAAACACACCAGGGTAGTGGAATCAGACAGACCTGAGATCAAATCCCTGTTCTACCACTTCCCACCTGTGTGACTGCAGACAAGTTGCTTAACCTCTCTGAGCCTCAATGTACTTATCTACAAAATAGGGACAACAATGCCTATCCCTTAGAGCTCCTGGGAAGATTAAATGAGACAATGTCTATAAAGGGCTCAGTCAGGCCTGATGCAGGATGGGTGCCTGGTAATTGACGGGGTGTTTTTTTCCTGCATCCCTAAACTAATTTAGTCCGTGGGTATGCTGCATCTTCCCAGTTCTTCCAGAAGCCTCCTAGCTTCTCCCTTTCTGCCCCACCATGGCCTCTTAGGGGGACTCTACCCCCATCTTTGTTGAGAGTCCTTCTTCCCTAGCAGGGAGAGGTACATTTGGTGAGAGGCAGTGCTGGGGAGCTAGTCTGATAAAGCCTAGAGTCCTCGGCCCATTTCTGACACTGAAACACTGGCTCCGTGTTTACACAAGGATTCTCATAATATTTGCTTTCCGTGGCCATTATTTGTCCAGGGGCTGACGTCAGATGAAGACAAGCAACTCCCCACTAGCGCTTTCAAAGCACAAGGTCAGCACCTCCCTGTCCCCACTCCACTGTCCCATCCCCTGGCTCCTTGTCTGAGTTTTCTAAACTAACCACACTCCAGGCTTCGGGTGACTTAGCAAATGTGTTGGCATGGGACCAGCAGAAAGGCAGATTCTGGTCCCAGCCTGTCGCTAAGTAGCTGGGTGACCTTGGGAGGGTCTGGTCCTCTCCCTGGGCCTCAGTTGCCTCCTCTGTGCCCTGGGAGGGTCGCTTCCAGTGCCACAATTCCATGACTCTGGAACTTCAAGAACACCCAGGCTGGGAGATTCCAGCACCCGCTGTCACTCCCCTTCCCCACCCTTCCACCCTTCTCACGCTGCCTAAGAGTGGGAGGAAAGTGAACAGAAATTGTGAAAACAAAGCCACACTTTGACTTAGCTACAGCCCTGCCGACGGCACAATCTTTCATCAAGATAGAAAATAAGAAGTGAAAAAAGCTACAAGCCTTCAACTGGGCATCTTAACATGGAGGTACGTCCTCCACCACAGCAAATAACCTGCACCCTGACCAGCGTGGGGAGCCTGTGAATGGACATAAGTCCAGCTTCTTCCACCCATCTGCCACTCATATGAGAAGGTTGCTGGGTGCCGTGGCTCATGCCTGTAATCCTAGCACTTTAGGAGGCCAAGGTGGCCAGATCACCTGAGAGAGGTCAGGAGTTCGAGACCAGCCTGGCCAACAAGGTGAAACCCCATCTCTACTAAAAATACAAAAATTAGCCAGGTGTGGTGGTGCGCGCCTGTAGTCCCAGCTACTGGGAAGGCTGAGGCAGGAGAATCACTTGAACCTAGGAGGCAGAGGTTGCAGTGAGCTGAGATCGCGCCACTGCACTCTGGCCTTGGCGACAGAGTGAGACTCCATCTCAAAAAAAAAAAAAAAAAAAGAAGTCAAGTTGCAGGTAAAGCCACCTATGTCACAGGGCCAGCTCTGCTTCCCAGGGAGGAGGAAGAACCATGCGTATAAGTCCAAGGGGAGAAAAAAATGGCAAAACCAATCCAGGGAGTTGCTGACCCCATTGAAATGTGGATCCATACCAAAGACATACGGGTCCACACCTCCAAAGGACTAAATAAAGGACACTCATCTGAAACGTCAGCCCGAAGGACTTTAGTAGGTCACATCAAACCCTTTCCCGACTTGGCATGGGCCAGTGCGGGGCAGTCCAGTGGTTTAAGCAAGTCTATGGAGCCGAACAGACCTGGGTCTGAATTCCGGTAAGGCCACCCAGTGGCTGGGTGACCCAGGGGGAGCTATGGTGCCTCTCTGAGCCTGAGTTTTCCCAACTGTGAAATGGAGATGATAATAATTCATACCTCGTGGGGCTGTTGTGAGAATGTAAGAAACAGTTCAGTGCCTATGCCAGTTCGAAGGTCATATAGGGCCCTAGCCAAATGATCTTCTCCTTGGGTTACTGGATGATTCTTCAAGGTTGATAACCATCAAGACCCACTCTGGCGGATCAGGCACGGTGGCTCACGCCTGTAATCCCAGCACTTTGGGAAGCTGAAGCGGGCAGATCATTTGGGGTCAGGAGTTCTAGACCAGCCTGGTCAACATGGTGAAACCCTGTCTCTACTAACAATATAAAAATTAGCCGGGCAAGGCAGCTCACGCCTGTAATTCCAGCACTTTTTGAGGCCTAGGCAGGTGGATCATTTGAGTTTAGGAGTTTGAGACCAGCCTGGCCAACATGGTGAAACCCCATCTCTACTAAACATACAAAATTTAGCTGGGTGTGGTGGTGTGCACCTGTAATCCCAGCTACTTGGCAAGGCTGAGGCAGGAGAATTGCTTGAACCCAGGAGGCGGAGATTGCAGTGAGCTAAGATTGCACCACTGCACACTCCAGCCTGGGCAACAGAGCAAGACTCCATCAAAAAATAAATAAGTAAATAAAACCCACTCTGGCATGGAGAACATCTGAGTTCTTTGAAGCACTCACACGTGCGTTCTCATTTGTAGCACTTCTCACAACAGTGCCATAAGGTGGACATCACTCTCCACAGTCTATAGATGCAAAAACTGAGGATCGAAGAGACAAAGCCATTTGTCCAGAGCTCACCACAAGCCCTCGCCCTGAAGCCCAGGGCTTTGACTCCCAGTCATTGCTCTGGCACCTCCTTCCACAGGCTCAGATCCTACTGGCCCCATGTGGCCTCGGTGGGTCCAGCTGTGCCCAGAGGCCTCCCAGACACTGGCTCCAGGCCTCTCAATTTCTCTCCGGCCTCTCAATTTCTCTCCGGCCTCAAAAGGAGGTTCAGACATCGGAGGTGAGCTCAGCCAGGGACAGCGGTGAGGAGACAGCGCCCTCCAGTGGCCTCTGCGCAGCAGCGAGGGAAGCCGAAGGAGGGGGTGGGGCACTTCCATGTCACAAGGGCTGCAGCCCGAGGACAGACATCAGGGGCACATTCGACTCCTCACCGGTCCAGCCCCTTGACACCTCCAATACTCCTTCTGTCCCAGGACTCTTAGAATCACGCCATTCCGATCTGGAAAGAAACTGAAACGCCATCTAAATGAACATTCTCTTTGCTCAAAGATGATTGAATCCGGGGTAGAGACAGATCATCCACGGTCACGTGAGGAGTCAGGGTGGAATGCATTCAGAGCTCAGGTCCCCTACCTGCCCCTTCAGCCCCAGCAGGAAGTTCAGGGAGGTTGGATTCACCAGCCCTGCACCTCCTCGCTCCCCATTTTTCTCCTCTGCCTTCGGGGCTGCCAGGCACACCAGGTAGAGTGGGAGGGGCTGAGGCAGAAGAGTGATGGTGATGGGCTCTCTAACTCTTGATGGCTGTGTGACCTTGTGCAGGTTACTTAACCTCTCTGTGCCCCAGTTTCCCCCTCTGTGAAATGAAATTGAATCCTCGATGCCACAGGATTACTGTAAGGACTAAATAATGCATAAAGTAAAAGAGGCCTGGTAGATGGTAAGCGGGCCCCACACATAGCAGCCCCTGCTACTGCTTTTATTACTATTCGTTTGGTGCCTCTAATTCACTGGTTCACTTCTGAGGGGCCACGAGCTCTCCCACGCACCTTTCTCTCCTCCCCTTCTCTCACTTCATTTCTTCTCACCAAACCCCAAAGTGGCAAATTAATCCCCAGTACCTGTATCTCTTGTCTGTCACATTCGAGGTTCTGCAAGACGGTGTGGCCTGGCCAGGGACTGGGGAGTCGGTGCCACGCACACAGGCCCTCTGTGGGTCAGCCTGCCACTATGGCCCAGGGCAAGCTTAGCTAAGGCTGAGTCTCAGAGAAGGGCTAAAACCCTAAAGGGTTTTTCTGGGGCCGAGAGCAGACCAGGTTGAAGGGCGTGGTCAGTGCCTTCCTGGGATGATTCTAAGCACCCAGCTCTAACAGCTGAATATCATCAGGCTCGATTTTCAGAATGGGAACCTTGAAAACCCCTCTGTGATTTTCCTTTTCACACCAGGCTTGGGGCAAGGCAGACATGGGTTCAAATCCTTGCTCTGCCACTCATGAATTATGTGATCTTGGGAAGAGACTGAATGTCTCTGGACCTCAGTTTCCTCGTCTGTAAAGTGGGAGTGGTTATAGGAGTGTACGGAACTGTTGGGTTTGGATTAAGGTGTCCAGCCCACTGCCTGGAATGTAGCACTTTGACTTGCTTATTGAATATCAAAATTAATTTACCACCTTTTTCCCTCAAATCCTGTTCTTCCTCTGGAATTCCCTGTCCTGGTATGTGTCTATAATACTTACATCTAGGATGTCTATAATGCTTACACATCCAAGGAGGGGTGGCCCATGTTCTCACACTTTCTATCAACTCCGTCATAGCTGTCTTGCACGGAGGTGAATCCATCACGGCTGCCTTGCATGGCCATTCCTCTCCACTCACTTTGGCCATGGCTCTCCATCCAGGACAAGGTTATGGCAAATCCTTCATCACTGGTTTCCTCCTTCCAGCCTCCTTACTCCTGCTGGGGTGGTTACATCAGCAACTCTCCATGCTTCACTCTGAAACACATGTTCAGAGCACAAAGTCCAAACTGCTCAACCGAGCCAGGACACCGAGGTCCCTCATGATCTGGGCCCCTCACTCCCACCTCCCCAGCATCATCTACTCCCACCCTGCCTCCCACACAAAACAACTCTCCCTCCCAAAACTCTCAGTGTTCCCTGAGGATGAGGCTCCCTGCTGCTCTGTGCCTCTAAGCCTCTGCCCTCTGCCCCAACCACCCAGAACATCCCTCTCTGACAACCTCCTCTGCAAGCCCTCTGTGACCGCCCCCACCTCCCCAATTCTTCCCACGTGGAGCCAAGCACTCTCTCCTTCAGGCCCCACTGGCCTCTCTCAGACCCCCATGGCGGCCCTTCCCACCTGTTTGTGGCAGGTTTACCTGACTAGGCAATCCAGGAGGGAGGCGAGAGCACTGGTTGAGAGCAGTGCCTCTGGGGTCCTGTCTCCTGGGATTTACTGAGAGGACGTGTGGAGTCCTAGCACCATGTCTTCTGCATATAGATGCTCAGCAAATGAAAGTGATTCTTTTTATTGCTATCTCCCCATGAGGCTGCAAATTCCTAGAACAAGACTCATGTCTTAATTATCTTTGCATCCCCAGCAACTAGCCCTGTGATCTGGCCCACAGTAGAAGTTTAACAGATGTTTTCCCATGGATGAATGGATGGATGGATACATGGATGGATGGATGGATAAATAGAAGGATGGTGTGGCTGAAAGAGGAGGAAGAAATACGTAAGAGCTGCCATTTAGCTGGTAACTAGGCAGTGACAGAAACGTGCATAGCACTTTACAAAGCAATGTCAGCCAAGCCCAACCACAGAGATTGATTCTATTTTTATCCCTGTTTCATGGTGGGGAGGAACTGGCTCAGAGAGGTGAAGACACCTGCCAGAGTTCCATAGTGATGACATTGGTGACAGCCGATATTCAAAGTCACTTCTGTCTGGTTACAAACCCCATGCAATTTCCACTTTTCCACACTGCTTCCTAAAAGGGAGCAGTTGGAATAGCAGATGCATCTGAAGGAAATATGAACTAGAATTTACGTCGAGATTGCTGAAGTTCCAGCCTGGCCAACACGATGAAACCCTGTCTCTACTAAAAATACAAAAATTAGCTGGGAGTGATGGCGCTGCCTGTAATCTCAGGTACTCGGGAGGCTGAGGCAGGAAAATCACTTGAACCAGGGAAGCAGAGGTTGCAGTGAGCTGAGATCTTGCCATTGCACTCCAGCCTGAGGGACAGAGCGAGACTCTCTCTAAGAAAAAAAAAAAAAAGATTACTAAAGTTACCAGGTGCTTCACACTTATTTAATCCCATGAGAAGGGAGGCTGCTATCTACCATCCCCACTAAAGAGATGAGGAAACTGAGGCCCAGGGAGTTTGGGGAAGGGCAGGCAGATCCAGAGCCCTTTACTGCTGCCTGAGCCATTCTGGTTTCCAGATGCTGGAAGTATCTACAGCACAGAAGGGCTGGCCTGGAAGGAGCGTTCTGGGTCTAAAAGTTAGAGGCAAACAGTGGCGGGAGGAAGGTATTGGTGTCTCCAGGTCATTGGTCAGAGCTGGGGTCTTAGGTGCCCAGGAAGTATCACTGTTACGACTGTTATGAATGAAAAACTGCATTATTAGAGATGCTATGTAACCATATACTATAGCATTACTTATGTTGTTAGGGAACTTTAGGGTGTCCAGAGCACTTTTGCATGTACCACCAATTTTTCCCCACAATTCCTTCAAGATGTGCCAGCCGGGGACTATCATAATCTTACAAAGCAAATGGCTGCAGAGGAGTCACATGGATTCCCCCAAGGGCATATAGTTAGCAGATAGTTTCCCTAGTCTCAACATAAACGTTTCTGATTCCTGGTTCGGTGCTGTTTCTCTCACACCTGCAGCCTCTCCGAGCCCCTGGTGTGTTACGGGTGCTGTTTAGTAAGCCGATACGAGCATCGAGAGAGAGTGAGAGAAAACACAGATGGGTGGCAAAAGGAAAGCTGAACGATGGCTGGGAAATGGGGAAGGAAGCTCTGGGGGTTCCAGCAAGGGGACCTGCAATCCAGGCTTCTCTGGGCCCCTCCTCAGGTCCCAGCCTTTGCTGGAGCCACACATACAGCTGGCAACCCTGATGCTGACACGAGATGGCGCCCTTGGATGGGGAACGGACTGGAGTCAGCCTGGCCAGACTAGTGATTGGCTGTGAGCACTGCTGACTGGGCTGTCTGCAGTTTCTACACCGCCCCTGGACAGTGCACACGTCGGCTTGTGCTTCAGAAAGGCCCTTTCAAGACTCCTTTACTGAAATCCTAGGCCTGCCCACTCAAATGCACAGTCACAGGATGAATCAGGGGTGTTCACAGTTATCCCCAGCCAGGTGAGTCCAAACAAGTGGATACAGATTTTTTTTTTTTTTTTTTTTGAGACGGCGTCTCGCTCTGTCGCCAGGCTGGAGTGCAGTGGCGCGATCTCAGCACATTGCAGCCTCCACCTCCCAGGTTCAGGCGCCTGCCTCAGCCTCCCAAGTAGCTGGGATTCCAAGCGTGCGCCACCACACCCAGCTAATTTTTGTATTTTTAGAGACAGAGTTTCACCATGTTGGCCAGGATGGTCTCAATCTCTTGACCTTGTGATCCACCCACCTCGGCCTTCCAAAGTGCTGGAATTACAGGAATGAGCCACCACGCCCGGCTGTGAATGCAGATTTTACCCAGAGTCCAGGCCTCCCAACTGAGTCCCACGAAATCAAACTGTTGGGTTTCAACAGAGATCTTTCTAAAGTGTATTGATCCCTTCCAATGGGACAGGCATCACACTAAGTGCTTCCTCTGCATGTGAGGCTGTCAGATAAAATACAGGATGCCCAGTTACATTGGAACTACAGATCAACACGGAATAACTTACTAGCATGAGTATATCTCAAATATTGCATAGGACATACTTATGCTAAAAAGTTATTCCTTGATCTGGAATTCAAGGTTAACTGAGCACCCTGTATTTCTCTAAATCTGGCAACTCTATCTGTATTATTTCATCTTCGCAGCCATAGAGGGAGAAGATCTCATCTCCACTTTACGGGCATTGTAGCTGAAGCTCCAAGAGGTAAAGGAATTGGTCTGTGTTTTACACGCGGGTGAGTGGTGGGGCTGTGATGCCAATCCAGGCTTGCCCAGTTCCCAAGTCTGCACCCTCACTGATTTCCTCTCTAACCAACACAAGGGGCAGAGGAAAAAAAAATGCTGAATGCCTCTGGCCTTTCAGGGAGATGGTCAGCTAAAAATGGGCTCTGAGGGCATCAGATGTAAATATCTTCAATGTGAGAATAATAAAGGTTCTGTTGTAAAACAGGAATGAGTCTTATACATCATCCAACCAAGAGACTTTGGGGTTAACAGGTGGGCTCTGGAAACAGATTGTTGAGTAAAAGCCCCAACTCCATCCATTACTAGCTGTGTGACCTTGGGCAAGTTAATCAACCTTTCTGTGCCTCAGTTTCCCCATTAAGAAGATGGGGATGATAACAATACCCGTGTCATAAGGTCGTTGTAAGGATTAAATGAAGTATACATGCAAAATATTTAGAACAGTGCCTGGCACTTGTAAGCACCCCAAATTATATATTCTAGCTCATGTCTGTAGACCAACTGCTTCGCTCTATGAAGGAGAACACTGAAGCCCAGAAGCCTCGCTCAGGGCCAACAGCAATCAGGTGGCTGAGCAGAGTCTCAATGCCAGGTCTCCAGGCTGATGTCTATGATGCTGTCTTAAAAGAACAAGAGAGAGAAATCTGCATCAGATGGCAGCAGGCGCCCGGTTCCTGGTGTTCCTATCCTGATTTGTCTCACGCCTTTCAGTACAAAGGAATCCTACCACTTCTAAGGTCATTAGCAGAATTTAAATCCTCCAGTTCTTTTGCACCAGTACAATGTTGTACATTTATTTCACTCCCCCCACAAACCATTATGGGGGCTGGCCACGTGCCAAGCACTGTGTTAGGCACACAGGATATAAAGAACCTTGGCACATGGCCCCTGTCTCCGCCCTGTTGAGAGAGGGAGAAAAGCAAGTAGATGCCAAAAGATAGGCTGGGCATGGTGGCTCACACCTGTAATCCCAGCACTTTGGGAGGCCCAGGTGAGAGAATCACTTGAGGTCAGGAGTTCGAGACCAGCCTGGCCAACATGATGAAACCCCATCTCGACTAAAAACACACACAAAAAAATTAGCTGGGAGTGATGGCACATGCCTGTAATCCCAGCTACTTGGGAGGCTGAGGCTGAAGAATCGCTTGAACTTGGGAAGTGGAGGTTGCAGTGAACCGAGATTGCACCACTGCACTCCAGCCTAGGTGACAGAGTGAGACTCCCATCTCAAAAAAAAAAAAAAAAAAAAAGGCTGGGCGTGGTGGCTCATACCTGTAATCCCAGCAGTTTGGGAGACAGAGGCAGTGGATCACTTGAGGTCAGGAATTCAAAACCAGTCTGACCAACGTGATGAAACCCCATCTCTACTAAAAATACAAAAAACAAAAAAAAAATTAGCGTAGTGGCGCATGCCTGTAATCCCAGCCACTCAGGAAGCTGAGACAGGAGAATTGCTTGAACCCAGGAGGCGGAGGTTGCAGTGAGCCAAGATTGCACCATTGCACTCCAGCCTGAGCAACAAGAGCAAAACTTCATCTCAAAAAAATAAAAAAAGATACCAAAAGATAGCATGATTCGCACCAGGAGTAGGGAGCGCAGGGTCTGTGGGAGCCAGAAGACGGACAGCTGGTAGAAGCGGGAATGACGGACAGCTGGTAGAAGCGGGAATGACGGACAGCTGGTAGAAGCGGGAATGACGGAGAGGCACTGC
The DNA here is from genome assembly GCF_009828535.3 of Hylobates moloch. Classification (NCBI taxonomy): domain Eukaryota; kingdom Metazoa; phylum Chordata; class Mammalia; order Primates; family Hylobatidae; genus Hylobates; species Hylobates moloch. The sequence continues at coordinate 20,748,595 of NW_026652284.1, forward strand.
TAGGGGAAGTGATCTCATGGATCTGAGCCCATCAGGACAAAGAGGGTTGGCCAGGGAAAGAAGGGGCAGGAAAAGCCTTCCAGGCTGAAGGAACAGCATGTGCTGAAGCCTAGAGGCCAGACAAGAAAGGATAGAGCATCCTCTGCTGGGCCCACCACAAGGAGACCAGGGTTCTATCCTAGTGAACCAAATGCTCCCCAAGATGCCCTTGACCTGTGTAGGGGAGCAAGCCCCCTCCAGTGTGATGGCTGCCTCCATGGTTAAGAAGCAGTTGAAGAAAGAAGCTCTTTTGTCATAAAGAAACCACTGCTCACCAAAACTGCCAAGCAGGACCCAAATCAATGGCACATAAAGAAAGATTCTTAGAGACTGGCTTGGGTTTGGGCTCTATGCTGTTGTGGATATGAATTCATCCGCCATTGGAGAACCGAACCTGGAATGGAACTTGGAAGCATCACATTGCACCCTGAAAGTCACCCGAATAAAATCTGGTGTGCTGGGTGAAGGTAGATCTTTGGCAAATCTCCACCTGTTTCATCTTGGTATGCTTGATGCAGAAGAATTCTAATTGCTATCAGGCCAGACAGGCAGGCAGTTGTGCCCTTTGAAATCTGTGGGGCTATGGCTCCTGGGTTGGAGAGTTTTCTCCAAACAGCTGTGTGCTTGCTTGGATTTTCTTCTGAAGGTTGTTACCACCAAGGTCACTGGCGGTACTTCATCTCTGGGAGGCCAGGGGTATTTGCTGGTTATTGGATGATATTTCTTCCAGGGTCCTAAGGGAGCCTCAATTGTGCAAATGCCAAGAAGTCTGAAATGCCTGCATTGCTGAAACCATTGATATCATCTATGCCCAGCAGCCCCTCCCACCCCTGCCACAGCAGGTGCTTCCCACTTCTTCGATGGGGAGCCATTTACCCCACGCTTTGCTTCCTAGGAAAAGATGGAGGTGAATTTAAAGGGGACATGGGCCCTTTGTCCATGTCTTCTGGAGTCACCAGGTATATTAGTCTGTTCTCATGCTGCCAATAAAGACATACCCGAGACTGAGTAATTTATAAAGGAAAGAGATGTAATGGACTCACAGTTCCACATGGCTGGGGAGGCCTCCCAATCATGGAGGAAGGCAAAGGAGAAGCCAAGTCACGTCTTACATGGCAGCAGGCAAGAGCGCATGTGCAGGGGAACTGCCCTTTATAAAACCATCAGATCTCGTGAGACTTATTCACCATCACAAGAACAGTATGGGGGAACCGCCCCTGTGATTCAATTATCTCCGCCTTGACCTGCCCTTGACACAAGGGGATTATCACAATTCAGAGTGAGATTTGGGTGGGGACACAGAACCAAACCATATCACCAGGCAATCTTAACATCATTTTCATGGGCTTCAGGTTTCATCTCTGGCTACAAGCAGGTCACAGTCACAAGATGTCAATGGGACTCCAAGTGCCCAGTTGTCCAAGTCAAAACTACGGAGACCATCTTGGACTCCTGCTCCACCCCTGGTCACCAAGTCCTGGAGCTATTGCCCTCCCAAGCCTCTCTCAGCCACTTATTGACCATGAGTAAGTTTCTTAACCTCTGCAACCTTCCATTTCCTTGTCTCTAAAATGATGCAAAAAATACTAAAATGTCTCCAAAGTCCTTTCTCATGAAGGAATAGTTCTGACTATGTCATGGAAAAGGTGACAATATATAAACATGTTTGGTATCACACACAAATATGTTTTAAATCCCTCATGGGCCGGGCAAGGTGGCTCATGCCTGTAATCCCAGCACTTTGGGAGGCCAAGGTGGGTGGATCACCTGAGATCAGGGGTTTGAAACTAGCCTGGCCAAACTTGTGAAACACTGTCTCTACTAAAAATACAAAAATTAGCCAGGCATGGCAGCGGGTGCCTGTAATCCTGGCTACTTGGGAGGCTGAAGCACAAGAATCACTTGAACCCGGGAGGTGGAGGTTGCAGTAAGCCGACATAGCACCACTACACTCCACCTTGGGCAATGGAGTGAGACTCTGTCTCAAAAAAATAAAAAAAAAAGCCCTCATGACTGTGTGCGCCTGCATTTCTTCTGGATAAAAGCCTTGAGCGAGAAAATGGTCACTAAACAAATCTGTGAAGTTGAAGGCAAAGGTGTGTTTGGGATGCAGAGCATCAAATGTGCCTGGGGAGCAGGTGGAGTGGGGTGAAGGATCTTTGCAGGGGGCCTGCACCTGTTCACATGGCAGTGCCCTATATTCCTCTCTAGAAGCCTCTATCCAGTTTTCACAAGTCACGGGCTGAATTCTAAGAGATAATCCTGTTGTTTTATTTATTGCCAATAAACTGCATGCTTATAGGAAAGCATTTTGAGACACTCTAATAGCAACTTTATAGGATTGCTGTGAGGTTTGAAAAAGATAATGAATGGAATGAGATTGCCTCTGCTTGCTTGGCACAGAGAAAGCTTATTAATAAGTATGTGCTGATTTTAGAAACGTGAGGTCACTGTCGTTGTTGACAGCAAAAACTAAAATTATGAAGCACGGCTTGTCTCATTTGTCCCAGAATCCCCCAGCACCTAGTACAATGTTGGCACATACCAGAAACTCAATAAATATTAGATGACTAAATATATAGACAGGGTGGGAAATTAACAGTGAAAGGGGGAAATGCCTATTGGGTTAATTATTAGAATGATGCTAACCTGAATAGGTGTATAATGAAGAGGTTGTCACAAAACTCTTCAAACAATGCATGATTTGTTCAGTCAACAGATATTTAGTGGGCTGGGTGCAGTGGCTCATGCCTGTAATCCCAGCACTTTGGGAGGCCAAGGCAGGAGGATCATCTGAGGTCAGGAGTTCTGGACCAGCCTGGCCAATATGGTGAAACGCCATCTCTACTAAAAATACAAAAATTAGCTGGGCATGGTGGTGCATGCCTGTAATCCCAGCTACTTGGGAGGCTGAGGCAGAAGAATTGCCTAACCTCAGGAGGCAGAGGTTGCAGTGAGTCAAGATTGTGCCACTTCACTCCAGTCTCGGCAACAGAGCAAGACTTTGTCTCAAAAAAAAAAAAAAAAAAGATATTCAGTGAGCACTTTCTCTGTTCCAGGCACTGTTCCCGACATGGGGATAGAACGGTGAACAAAGTAGACAAGGTCTGGTCTCATGCAGCTCACACAGCAGTGCAGGGAGACAGGTAATAAACGAATAAACATATAATATCATAAAAGAAGTGCCATGAAGAAAGATAAAGCAAGGTAAAGAGGCAAAGGAGGCATGGATATGCTATTATAAACAGTGAAAAGCCTCTCTAAAAGATGACATTTGAGCGGAGACATGAAGGAAGCCATGTGGATATCTGAGGGAAGAGATTTCCACACTTGGAGACTGTTGAAAAGAGAACCAATGCATTTCATCCGGTACGAGGCCTCATTTTCAATCGACTGAAACAAAATACTCTTTGTAGCACAGCACCTGAAAGTTGAACAGAAATATACTCAACATGAAAGGCAAGCCTTTAGTTAATCTGTTTTCGTTGTTATTGAAATCTTAAGTACCTCCTTTGTCGCAGATGGCTCAAAACCTGCAGGGAAGGAGATGCTTTAGAAACATAATTCCAAATGAAAAAAAAAAACGACAACCACCACCACCCAGCGATGATAATGGCCTCACAAGAAATAACTTGAAATTGTATGTGCGATGCTTGATGAGATTAAGCCATTGGAGGCAAATGATGGAAGCCCCAAAGAGGAAAATATTCTTATACATCATTACACAAATCCCATGCTGTAGCACATCAGACTCAGCGATACTCAGTTTGGGGAGTAGTCATTCATTCACTCATGAAATATTATCAAGCACCCAATTATTTGTAAAGCTGGGAGCTTTGTGACTCGAATGAGATGAATTCAATCTGAGGTGAATTAAACTCAGATCTACCCTTAATGAGCTTCAGTCTGGCCACAGGTTTATTACTTATTTTATTTTATGTCATTTCATTTCATTTTTTGAGATGGAGTCTCGCTCTGTCACTCAAGCTGGAGTGCAGTGGCGCCATCTCGGCTCACTGCAACCTCCGCCTCCCGGAGTTCAAGCGATTCTTCTGCCTCAGCCTCCCAAGTAGCTGCGACTACAGGCGTGTGCCACCACGCCCAACTAATTTCTGTATTTTTAGCAGAGACGGGGTTTCACCATACTGGCCAGGTGGCTCTCGAACTCCTGACCTCGTGATCGCCCAGCCTCGGCCTCCCAAAGTGCTGGGATTATAGGTGTGAGCCACTGTGCCTGGCCTACTTTATTTTGTTAATTTAATTTTTTTCTTTTTATCTCCTATATCCAGTCCCATTCTCCTTGCTGCATAGACACTGTCCCAAGGTTCTCTGTCCATTTTATTGACACTTATAACTGTATTTGCATTTTAAATGCATACATGTGCATTTATATAAACAACATATGACATTGTTATGTGTGTATGTTTAATGTATATAGTGATACATGGCTAATAGCTCATTCTGCTTCTTTGACATCTATTGATCTTGATTAATATAGATTTAGTACTTTTTTACTGTTGTATTACATTCCATCATTTATACATATTATATTTAATAATTATTTATTGAACAACATCTAAGTTACTTCCAATTGTGTTATTATAAACCATGCTGCAGTAAACATCCCTGAATATATCTCTTTGTGTACTTAAGCAAGAATTTCTGTGGGGTTTATACACAGGACAGGATTTACATTATAAAGTGATATGCACTTTGTCCATATCACTAAATACTTCCAAATTGCTCTCCAAAGTGGCTGCATCAATTTTCACTCCCAAGGAGGGAGGGAGGGTCACAAAGGTTGAAAAATGACCCATTGGATACTATGTTCACAATCTGGGTAATGGGTTCACTAGAAACCCAAACCACAGCGTTACCCAATATAAGCATATAGCAAACCTGCACAGGTACTCACTGAATCTATAGTTTTTAAAAAGTGGAAAAAAATTTTTTTGCTCACCCCCGCATTGCATAAAGGTTGCATTTTCCCCACATCCCTGGCTGTTTGATATTATCCTATATTTTATCATTGGATGTAAGGTAGTAGCCATTTCTCACTTTATTTTGCATTTCTCTGATTATTAATAAGATGAAACATCTCTTCTTCTGTTTATTAGTCATTCTGGTCTCCTCGTCTATGAATTGCTTGCTCATATCCTTTCCACGTTTATACATAGAGTTATCTCCCTCCTTTTTTTGTTGTTTCTGATTTGCTGTTCATTTCAGATATTGTCAGTCATGTATATTGAAAATATATTCTCTCAGTAGAATTGGCATGAACTCCGTCTGTGGTATTTCTTTGTTGTATAGCTACTAGCCAGTTCCAACAACTGCCCTGCCTTTATTTCCTAGTTAAAACAAATACAAACTCTGATTTGTAAGTGGATCCAAGGCTTCCTGGTATAAAGACTACATTTCCCAGCATACCTTGCAGGTATTGCCATGTGACTGAGTTCTGGCCAATAGGATATAAGAGAAAATATGTGGGGAATTTGTCGGCAATATTCTTGAAAAGAAAGAGTTCCTTTCTTTCTTCTTTCCGGTTTCTTCCTTCTTGCAGGTTGTAATATTGGATTGAGAGGTCAGAGCCATGTGCTGAGGTTGGGGAAACATCCCGGATGCCAGCCCCGGACTGCTAGTAAGCCTAAATCTAACTGATACAAGCAAAAGTCTTTCATTTTGAAGTAGTCAAATCCAGCTATTTTCTTCTTTAAGAAATTCTTACTGATTGCAAAGTCACAAAGGCATTTGCCTACATTTTTTTTTCTAATAGTTTTATAACTTTGCTTTTGCACATTAGGTCCTTAATCCAGCTGGAAGTATGTTGACTTTCTTCCTCACCTTATCCTCCAATTCTCCCATCAGCATTATTAAGTAATTCATTTTTCCTCCCTGAACTTGATGCCACTATTATATACCGGGTTCCCAGTACCGCATTAAATAAACAGTAGTGGTATTGGAAAGTATACTGGGCTGGTTTCCATATTCATGGGAAATCTACATTTTTTTTCCATTAAGTATGATGTCTGCTGGCCGGACGCAATGCTCACGCCTGTAATCCCAGCACTTTGGGAGGCCGAGGCGGGCGGATCACCTAAGGTTGGGAGTTCGAGACCAGTCTGACCAACATGGTGAAGCCCCATCCCTACTAAAAATACAAAAAATTAGCTGGGCATGGTGGCGCACACCTGTAATTCCAGCTACTCGGGAGGCTGAGGCAGGAGAATCGCTTGAACCCCGGGAGGCGGAGGTTGCGGTGAGCTGAGATTGCGCCATTGCACTCCAGCCTGGGCAACAAGAGTGAAACTCCGTCTCAAAAAAATAAAAAAGTATGATGTCTGCTGTAAGTTTTTGATAAAGTACTTTTATCTAAGTATCTTTTATTTAAGAAAACTACTATAATCACTAATAAGTGTTTTCTTGTATCTATTAAAACATTGTAATTTTTTCTTTAATCTGAAATACCTCAATAGATTTATCTGACTCTAAATCATCTGTACATTCCTAAAATAAATGCTACTTTGGTTTTTTGAGTTGGGAATTTTGCATCTGTAGTTATAAGTAAAACTGGCCTATAATAATCTTGTCTCATACTGTCCATATCTGGTTATAATATCAACATTTAGGCCAGGTGCGGTCGTTCACACCTGTAATACCAGCACTTTGGGAGGCTGAGGGGGCAGATCACTTGAGTTCAGGAGTTGGAGACCAGCCTAGGCAACATAGCAAGACCCTGTCTTTACAAAAAATTTTTAAAAATTAGCTGGGTGTGGTGGCACACACCCGTAGTTTCAGCTACACTAGAGGCTGAGGTGGGAGGATTGCTTGAGCCTGGGAGGCCAAGGCTGCAGTAATCATGGCTCACTGCAGCCTCAACCTCCCTGGCTTAATCGATCCTCCCACTTTGGCCTCCCATGTGGCTGGAACTACAGGTGCATGCCACCACACCCGACTAATTTTTTTTCTTTTGTATTTTTTGTAGAGACAGGGTCTCACTATGTTGCCCAGGCTGGTCTTGAACTCTTAGGCTGGAGCAATTCTCCCATCCCAGCCTCCGTGGTTTGCTCACCTGGGCTGTGAGCCACCACGCCCAGCCAGTTTTTCTTATTATATATTGTCCTTGCCCCATGGGTTAATTAAAGATACAGTTTTTAGTTTTCAGACATATAAGCTTTTTTGTTATTCGTTCCCACTTCTACTGCATTTGATTTAGATAACTAGCCAACGTGTTGCCCATTCTTAGTAATTGATTAATAATTCTTTTGTAGCTTAGCACATAATTCATTTGTACATGTTATATATGATTTTGAGAATAATTTGTATTCTGGGTTTGTGGATGAAGTTATATATATTAACTTAGGCTGATTAATTGTTCAAATGTTCTATATCCTTGCTTTTGTTCTCTCTTCTTTATCAGTTTCTGAGAGGGTTATGTTTGTATCTCCAGCTGCCATTGTAAATTCACCTGCTTTGCCTTGTAAGGACAGTAAAGTCTTTCAGTAGATTGTAAAGTCTATCAGCAGATTAATGTATGTATTTCTAAGTTATTAGGAGCATTTATATATAGTATGCATATACAATATTGTATATATATTGAATATATACAATATATAGTATATATTTATATTGTATATATATTATATATAGTGTGTATATATATTATATATATATAGTGTGTATATATATTATATATATAGTGTGTATATATATATTATATATATATAGTGTGTATATATATATATAGTGTGTGTGTGTGTGTATATATATATATAGTAATTGTTATACGACCTCTGTGTAAAGATCTTTTACTGGCCGGGTGCAGTGGCCCACACCTGTAATCCCAGCACTTTGGGAGGCCAACGGGGGGTGGATCACCTAAGGTCAGGAGTTCAAAGCCAGCCTCACCAATATGGTGAAACCCCTCTACTAAAAATACAAAAACTAGCTGGGGATGGTGGCAGGCACCTGTAATCCCAGCTACTCAGGAGGCTGAGGCAGGAGAATCCCTTGAACCCTGGAGGCAGAGGTTGCAGTGAGCTGAGATCGTGCCACTACACTCCAGCCTGGGCGACAAGAGCGAAACGCCATCTCAAAAAAAAAAAATTTGTTTTTACTGATAAATGTGGCCCTTTTTCTTTGTATGGATGCTTTGTTGTCTTAGGTTTTTTAAAATTTGTATTTGATTTTTTTTTATCTTCTTGTTTTAAATTTTTGGGTAAGTAATATGTTTACATGATTCAAACTCAAAATGATATGAAATGGTATACAATGAAAAGTTTTGCTCCCACCTGGTTTCCATTTCCCTGTGCTAGTTTTCGATTTCTTGCTTTTCAGCTAAAAAAAAAAAAAATATTGAAACAACAGACATTTATTCTTGCATAGTTCTGGAGTAAATTCACTCTTCTTTATGCTGCTTTGTGACTCTGGGGGTAGACTCTGAACATTTCTCTCATTTTGCAGATGGCAAAATGCTAGACTTTATGTAGAGGGTACTGAGGGAAACTGCAAGACGAAGGGCTTCTCTTCCTGGTTCTGGGTGCTTTTCTTCTTGGCTTGTATAGTGCAGCTACCAGTGGATGGCTTCTCTGCAAAAGATGTGTAGGAAACATAGTGATATACACACTCCAGCATCCTGTGGGCTATAGCCACACACTCCTCAATGAGGTCTGCATCTCAACCTTGGGGTGGGTTGGGGAAAGGACTCTCCTAACCTTGTCCCTTCCTTGGGTACGCTCAGCCTTAGAGGCAGCAACTACTCCCAACATCTGCTCCATCTGTATTCTTTAGAACTGCTCTATCTAATGTGGCCACCACTTGCCAAATGTGTCACTTCTATTTAAATATAAGTTAACATGAAGTAAAATTAAAAATTCAGTTTCTTAGTTGCACTAGCTACATTTCAAGTGTTTCATAGCCATATAGGTACATTGGATAGTAAAGTTATAGAACATGTCCTTCATTGCAGAAAGTCCTGTTGGAAAGTGTTGCTTTCAAGGTCTCTATTAAGATTCCCTGTTCAGATTTCCCTGGTTTCTGTCTCCTGACTGACACATACTCCATTTTTCTTATATATTGTCCCAATGTTTTTAAACAAATACAAATGTATATTCTTATATCTTCCCCCCATCACCCCCATTAGCACAAAAATAGCAACTGTAATGTAAGTGCAGCAGTTTGACAAACTACTTCCAGTAGGACAAATCCAGAGCCAATTCTGGTCACATTCATTTGTTGAATGTATTGTCTAAGTGCTTTCATGCTACAATGGAAAAGCAAGTCACGTAGTTGCAACAGAGATTATATAGCAGGCAAAGTTGAAAATATGTACTATATAGCCCTTTACAGAAAAGGTTTGTTGATCCCTGTTCTATATCTTTGTAAAGTTAGCCATGCAGTCAGCCTTCTGTATCCTTGGGTTCCACATCTATGGATTCAACCAACCTCAGATCGAAAATATTTGGGGAAAAAATACAAAAGAACAATACAATCATAGAAAATAAGACAGCTAGGCTGGGCGCGGTGGCTCACGCCTGTAATCCCAAAGCTTTGGGAGGCCGAGGCGGGTGGATCACGAGGTCAGGAGATCGAGACCATTCTGGCTAACACAGTGAAACCCCATCTCTACTAAAAATACAAAAAATTAGCCAGGTGTGGTGGCGGGTGCCTGTAGTCCCCAGCTACTCGGGAGGCTGAGGCAGGAGAATGGCGTAAATCCAGGAGGCAGAGCTTGCAGTGAGCCAATATTGCACCACTGCACTCCAGCCTGGGCGACAGAGTGAGACTCCCTCTCAAAAAAAAAAAAAATACGGTATAACAGCCATTTACCCTGCATTTACAGTTTATTAAGTAGTATAAGTAATCTAGAGATGACAAAGCATACAGGAGGATGTGTGTAGGTTATATGCAAATATTAAGCCATTATAGATATCAGGGACTTGCACATCCATGGATTTTGATATGCGGGGGGCGGGGGGGGGGTAGTCCTAGAACTAACCCTCCACAGATATGGACTGATTTTATGTATTGAAGTTATTTCCCTATAAAGATGCTTAGAGCTTCTTCACTTCTTTAAAACTACATAATACAGTCTGGGTGACAGAGCGAGACTCTGTCTCAAAAATTAATTCATTAATTATTTAATTAAACTGCATAATATGACATTATATGGATGCATCACAGTGTATTTAAGCTAGTTTTTTGTGTGTGTTTGAATTTTACTTTTCTCCTATTTCAGGAATCATTTCAGTGAATAACTTTGTATATGCATTCTTTAGTACACATGCAGGTATGTATAAAATCCCAGAAGTGCAATTATTGGATCACTGGGAAAATGCTTTTTAAAATGTTGGTATTATTAATCTGCATAGGGATCATACAGTGGAGTTCCATTTCAACCAGCAATGGATGGGAATGCCTGTTTACCATCACATTGTCAAACTTCCAGAATTTTTCCCAATGCGTAGGTGAAGAAAAGATATTTCAGGGTAGTTTTCATTTGCATAATAATACTATGAATTAATTGAGCATCTTTTTGAGTATTTATAAGTCATTTTCGTGCCTTTCGTATGTATGAACTGCTTCTTCGTGTCTCTGCTCATTTTTCTAAGATTTTGAAGATTTTTGGTCTTCTTCTTGTGAATTTCTAGAAGCTCTTCATATATTAGGAAAATGAATCCTTTGTCTGTAATACGAGTTTCAAATGTATTTTCCCAGGTTCTTATTTGCATTTAGACTTTATTTATGGATTTTATAAAATGTGATTGAATTTATCAATCTTTCTTTTATGGTTTTGGGAATTTGAGTCAATTAGGTCTTTGCCACCTCAGGGTTATAAAGAAATTGCCCATTTTTTCCTAGTACTTTAATGTCTACAATTTTTTAGCTTTAAGTCTTTGATCTTTTTATAGTTTATCCTAGCATAAGATGTGAGATATAGATAAAACTTCTTTTTCAAATTGTTACCCAGTTATCCCCAACTTTTAATTATAAAGTTTATCTTTACTTCACATCTTTAGCATAAACTAAATTTCTGTATGTGTCTTGGTGTATTTCTGTGCTTTCTTTTTGTTCTATTGGTTTGTCTGTTTATGTGCTGATTATTCACTATTTTAACTGTTGAAGCTTTAAAATATAGTTTAATATCTGGCAGGCCTGGCTCTTCATATTCTTTGTTGCTTGTTTTTCCATTTGAACTTGATAATCAGCTTCTCCAGTTTTGGAAAAAAATGTGTTGGTATGTTTGCCGGGAGTTAACATTTTTATGTTTACCTTTGTTGCTTCGAGAAATGGTATGTGTTTCCATTTACTCAAGTTTTTTATTTTATTCTTCATTAATTTTTTTTTTTTTTTTTTTTTAGACAGCGTCTTGCTCTGTCACCCAGGCTGGAGTACAGTGGTGTGATCTCAGCTCACTGCAACCTCTACCTCCCAGGCCCAACTGATCCTCCCACCTCGGCCTCCTCACTAGCTGGGACTACAGGCACCCACCACCATGCCCAGCTAATTTTTGTATTTTTTATAGAGATTGGGTCTCACTATGTTGCCCAGGCTGGTTTTGAACTCCTGAGCTCAAGTGATCCTCCCGCCTTGGCCTCCCAAAATGCTGGGATTACAGGCATGAGCCACTGTGCCCAGCTTATCCTTCACTAATATTTTGAAGCATATACATTGGTATTTTATCTTTCCTTGCTATTGCAAATGCAGTCTTTTATTCCATTTTTCTCTTCTAACTGGTTTCTGTATATTTGTTTAATATTCCATCTCCACCTTATCTTGGCACCTTTTACTCCTTTTTCCTTCCCCCACATCTCTCTCTCTCTCTTAATATATTAGGTTCTTCAGCTGATTCTTTAGGGCTTTCTAGTTATATAATCCTGTTATCTCTGATTTTTCTTGGATTGTACAGAATAATACCTTCAATTTAATGTTCAAGAACAGTGGTGAGAGTGGGCATCCATGTGTTGCTCCTAATTTTAGGAGAAATGCACCAGGGTTTCCCAGTGAAGCAGATATACTGTGACAATAATTTTCTTCCTAAAAGAAAAAAAGTGATAGATGCTTTTGAATGATACCTTATGAAGATGAAAATATTCATAATACAGACTGAAATATTCATAATACATACATATGACAAAGGACTTGAATCCAAAATATATTTTGGATATCACCTGAGGTCAGGAGTTAGAGACCAGCCTGGACAACATAGTGAAACCCCATCTTTACTAAAAAAAAAAAAAAAATACAAAATTAGCCGGGCGTGGTGGTGGGTGCCTGTAATCCCAGCTACTTGGGAGGCTGAGGCAGGAGAGTCGTAACTGACAACACCAACTGTTGATGAGGATGTAGAGTAACTAGAACTCTTGCATATTGACAATGGAAGTATAAATGATACAACCACTTTGGAAAACTGTTTGGTAATTTCTTATAAAGGTGCATAAACACCTCTGCCTCCTGGGTTCATACGACCTAGTCTTCACATTCCTAAGTGTTTAAACAAGAGAAATGAAAACATATGTTCACACAAAGACTTGCACATAAATAAATACTCATGCCAGGTGCGGTGGCTCATGCCTGTAATCCCAGCACTTTGGGAGGGCGAGGCAGGTGGATCACAAGGTCAGGAGATCAAGACCATCCTTGCTAACATGGTGAAAACCCGTCTCTACTAAAAATACAAAAAAATTAGCTGGGTGTGGTGGCACATGCCTGTAATCCCAGCTACTCGGGAGGCTGAGGCAAGAGAATCACTTGAACCTGGGAGGCAGAGGTTGTGGTGAGCTGAGATGGTGCCATTGCACTCCAGCATGGGCAACAAGAGTGAAATTCCATCTCAAAAAAATAAAAAAATAAAAATAAATACTCATAAACTTTATTCATAATACCTGAAGCTGGAAACACACAAATTCATACATTCACACAGGTGAATGAATACACAAATTGTGGTATATCCATATCAGTGCACCCAGTAATTAAAAGAAACAAAACTGATCAATGTAACAATATGAATACATCTCAACTACATTATGCTGAGTGAGAGAAGACAGGCACAAAACACTACATATTGTATAATTTCGCTGATATGAAATTCTAGGATATGTTAGAATTCCATATATATTACATATATAATATGTAGTGTTATCTAGAAATTCTGAATATGAAATTCTAGCAAGTCATCTATAGCGACAGAAAGCAAATCAGTGGTTGTTGGGAGATGAGGATTGGAGCAATGGGAAGATGGGCAAGTCTAGAAGGGGAGGGAGAATGTTGAACTGGGAAAGAGTACAAGGGAACTTTTGCAGGTGATGAAAATATTCTAGGATGTCTAGTTTCCAAGCTGGCATGTAAGAAACTTGGAAGTTGCCACTCCATCCTAACAATAAGTAAAAGCCAAACAAACTAAACATCAACAACTCTTAGATTTGTAGAGAAGTGAGGTCATAGGGCAAACTACTGCCCCAGAATTGGAGAAACAGACAGGTGGATACAGAAATCATAATTTACCAGACTGTAATAAACCTCCGTGGAAACTAGTGCTGGGTAAGGAAACCCGAACTGTGATTGATGAATTGCTAGAGGCTCAATGTGGACAAGTTTGAGAGATAAAAACTCCAGGGGACCCAGTCATGTTGGAGGAGTGCACATACTTTTTTTTTTTTTTTTTCAATTTTTTTATTGTGGCAAAATAAAATACCATAAAACTTACCGTCTTTTTTTTTTTTTTTTTGAGATGGAGTCTCACTCTGTTGCCCAGGCTGGAGTGCAGTGGCACAATCTCAGCTCACTGCAACCTCTGCCTCCCAGGTTCAAGAATTCTCCAGTCTCAGCCTCCCAAGTAGCTGAACTACAGGCGCGCACCACTATGCCCGGCTAATTTTTGTATTTTTAGTAGAAACGGGGTTTTACCCGATTGGTCAGGCTGGTCTCGAACTCCTGACCTCAGGTGATTCTCCCACCTCAGCCTCCCAAAGTGCTGGGATTACAGGTGTGAGCCACTGTGGGCAGCCAAAATTTACCATCTTAACTACTTTTAAGTGTACAGTTAGTGTTATGAAATACAATCATAATGTTGTGCAACCATCACCACCATCCATCTCCATAATTCTTTTCATCTTCTAAAACCAAAACTCCGGTTGGGTGTGGTGGCTCATGCCTGTAATCCCAGCACTTTGGGAGGCTGAGGCAGGCTGATCACCTGAGGTTGGGAGTTCGAGACTAGCCTGACAAACATGGAGAAACCCTGTCTCTACTAAAAATACAAAATTAGCCGTGGTGGTACATGCCTGTAATCCCAGCTACTTGGGAGACTGAGGCATGAGAATCGCTTGAACCCAGGAGGCGGAGGTTGCAGTGAGCTGAGATCGCACCACTGTATGATCTTGCTGCCTGGGCAACAAGAGTGAAACTCCGTCTCAAAAAAAAAAACCCAAAAAACTCTATACCCATTAAACAATAACTCCCCATGTTCCTCTCCCTCCAGCCACTGGCAACCACCATTCCACCTTCTGTCTCTGTAAGTTTGACTATTCTAGGTATTTTATATTAGTAGAATCATATTTGTTTCTTTGCGATTGGCTGATTTCACTTAACATAATGTCTTCAAGGTTCATCCCCATTGTAGCATATTGCAGAATTTATTTCCTTTTTAATATTGAATATAGTCTATTGTATCTATATATGACATTTTGCTATCTATTCATCAGTCAATGGACACTTAGAGTTGCTTTGATGCTTTATGTATTGTGAATAATGCTGTTATGAACATGGGTGTACAAATATCTCTTTGAGACCCTGCTTTCAATTTTGGAGTATACACCCAGAAGTAGAATTGCTGGATCATATGGTAGTCCTATTTTTAACTTTTTGAGGAACCACCATACTGTTTTCCACAGCAAGTGTACTGTTTTACACTACCAACAACAGTGCACAAGGATTCCAGTTTCTCCACATCCTTGCCAACACTTACTAGTTTCTGGTTTTTTGTTTTATAGCAGCTGTCCTAATGAGTGTTGACAGGGTATCTCATTGAAGTTTTGATTTGCATTTTCCTAATGATTATTAATGTTGAGCATCTTTTCATGTGCTTATTGGCCATTCGTATATCTTCTTTAGAGAAATATTCAAGTCTTTTGCCCATTTTTATTTTATTTTATTTTATTTATTTTTTTTTTTTTTTGAGATGGAGTCTTGCTCCGTCACCCAAGCTGGAGTGCAGTGGCATGATCTTGGCTCACTGCAACCTCCACCTCCCAGGTTCAAGCACTTCTCCTGCCTCAGCCTCTCGATTAGCTGGGACGACAGGTGCCCGCCACCATGTCCAGCTAATTTTTGTATTTTTAGTAGAGACAGGGTTTCACCATATTGGCCAGGCTGGTCTCGAACTCCTGACCTTGTGATCCACCCGCCTTGGCCTCCTAAAGTGCTGAGATTACAGGTGTGAGCCACTGTGCCCAGCCTGTATCTTTTGCCCATTTTTAAATTGGGACTTCTTTTTGTTGTTGAGTTTTAAGAGTTCTCTATATATTATAGATATTAAGCCTTTATCTGATATATGATTTATAAATGTTTTCTTTCATTCCATGGGTTTCCCTATTACTATGTTTATTTTTTTCATTCACAAAAATTTTAAAATTTTTGTGAAGTCCAGTTTGTCTATTTTTTCTTTTATTGTCTGTGCCTTTGCCATCATATTCAAGAAACCATTACCAAATCAATGTTGCAAAGCTTTTGCTTCATGTTTTCTTCTAAGAGTTTTATAGTTTAGGTCTTACATCTATGTCTTCAATTCGTTTTGAATTAATTTTTGTATATGGTGTTAAATAAGGGTCCAACTTTATTCTTTCATATGTAGTTTTCCCAGCACCATTTGCTGAAAAGAAACTATTCTTTCCTCATTGAATGGCCTTGGTGACTTTGTCAAAAATTATTTGACCATATATGGGGAACATTTATTTCTAAGCTCTTTATTCTACTCCATTAGTGTTTGTGTCTTTCTTTATGCCAGTACCACACTGTTTTGATTACTATAGCTCTGTAGTAAGTTTTGAAATGAGGAAGCATGAATCCTCCAGCATTGTTCTTTTTTAAGATTGTTTTGGCTATTTGGAGACCATTAATGTTCCATATAAATGTTAGAATGTGTTTTTTTTCTTTTTTGCAAAAAATGTCATTGGTGTTTTGTATTGAATCCATAGAGAGCTTTTGGTAATATTAACATCTTAGCAATACTAAGTCTTCCAATCCGTGAACATGGGATGTGTTTCCATTTATTTATGTCTTCTTTAATTTCTTTCAGTAATGTTTTATAGTATCCATTGTAAAGTCTTTCACCTCCTTGGTTAATTCCAAATTATTTTATTCTTTTTGACACTATTGTAAATGGAACTGTTTTTGTAATTTCCTTTTCAGATGTTCATTGTTAATATATAGAAATACAACTGATTTTTGTATGTTGACTTTGTATCCTGCCACTTTGTTAAATTCATTTATTAGCTCTAACAGGTTTTTTTGGTGGAATCTTTACGGTTTTCTACGTGTAAGATCATATCATCTGCAAATAGAGATAATTTTACTTCTTCCTTTCCAATTTGAATGCCTTTTATTTTTTTCTTCTTGCCTAATTGCTCTGGCTAAAACTTCTAATACTAAGCTGGATGAGGTGGCATGCCTGTAGTCCCAGCTACATGGGAGGCTGAGGCAAGTGAATTGCTTGAGCCCAGAAGTTTGAGTCCAGCCTGGGAAAAATAGCAAGATCCCAGTCTCCAAAACACAAACAAAACAAGTAAAACTTCTAATACTATGTTGAACAAAAGCAGTAAAAGTGGAGATCCTTGTCTTGTTTCTGATCCTAAGGAAAAGCTTTCAGTCTTTCACCACTGAGTATGAGATTTGCTGTGGATTTTTTATATATGGCTTTTATTGTGTTGAGGTTGTTCCTTTCATTCCTAGCTTGTTGGGTGTTTTTTTTTTTTAATCATGAAAGGGCGTTATGTTTTGTCAAATGCTTTTTTAGATGATCACCTGCGATGATCATGTGGTTTTCTTTCCTTCATTCTGTTAATGTGGTATATTACATTGAGCTTTGTATGTTGAACCATCCTTGCATTCCAGGAGTAAATCTCACTTGGTCATTGTGTATAATCCTTTTACTATGCTGCTGAATTTGGTTTGCTAGTATTTTGAGAAATATTTTTATATTAATGTTCATAATGGATATTGGTCTACAGTTTTCTTTTTCGTGTAGTGCCCTTGTCTGGCTTTGGTATCAGGGTAATGCTGACTTCATAGAATGAGTTGGGAAGTGTTTCCTCCTCCTCAATTTTTTGGAAAATTTTGAAAAGAATTGGTATTAGTTGTTCTTTTAATGTTTGGTAAATTCACCTGTAAAGCCATTTGGTCCAGGGCTTTTCTTTGTCAGGATATTTTTGATTACTGATTCAATCTCCTTACTGATTATAGGTGTGTTCAGATTTTCTATTTCTTTGTGATTTCATCTTGGTAGGTTTTGTGTTTCTGGGAATTTATACATTTCATCTAGGTTATCCAATTTGTTGGTATACAATTGTTTGTAGTACTCTCTTATACTCCATTTTATTTCTCTAGAATTAGTAGTAATGTCCCTATCTTCATTTCTGATTTTAGTAATTTGAGTCTCCTCTTTTATTCTTAGTCTGTCTAGCTAAAGATTTGTCAATTTTGTTCTTTTCAAAGAACCAAGTTTTGGTTTATTTTTTCCTATTGTTTTTCTGTTCTCTCTTGTTTATCTCTGCTTCAGTCTTTATTATTTGCTTTTTTTTTGAGACAGAGTCTTACTCTGTCACCCAGGCTGGAGTGCAGTGCAGTGGCATGATCTCAGCTCACTGCAACCTCCACCTCCTGGGTTCAAGTGATTCTCCTGCCTCAGCCTCCCAAGTAGCTGGGATTACAGGCCTAAACCACCACACCTGGCTAATTTTTGTATTTTTGGTAGAGACAGCATTTCACCATGTTGGCCAGGCTGGTCTCAAACTCCAGACCCCAGATGATCTGCCCACCTCAGCCTCCGAAAATGCTGGGATTAGACATGAGCCACCGTGCCTGGCCATTATTATTTGCTTTCTTTGCTAGCTTTGAGTTTAGTTTGTTCCTCTTTTTCTAGTTCCTAAAGTTGTGAATGTAAGTTGTTGATTTTAGATCTGTCTTGTTTTTTAATGTAAGCATTTATACCCATAAATTTACCTCTTACAATGGCTTTTTCTACATTACACAAGTTTGGGTATATTGTGTTTTCACTTTCATTCTTCTCTAAGTATTTTCTAATTTCTCTTCTAATTTTTTCTTTGATTCATTGGTTGTTTAAGAATGTGTTGTTTAATCTCCACAAATTTGTGCATTTTCCACTTTTACTTCTATTAGTGACTTCTAACTTCATTCCATTATGGTAGGAGAAGATACTTTGTATGATCTCTATCTTTTTAAGTCTACTGAGACTTACTTTTTGGCCTAACATATAATCTATCCTTAAAAATGTCTCATGTGCACATGAGAAGAATGTGTGTGGTGGTGTGTAGACTGTTCTGTATATTTCTGTTAGATCTGTAAGGTTAGCCGAGAGAAAGGACAAGAGAGAGAGAGAGACAGACCCAAGATCAGGCGAGAAAGTTTATTAACGTGCTAGGCTGCTCCACCACAGTCAGAGGAGGCAGCCCTGAGCTTACAAAATGATGGGTTTATATGGGGGAGAGAGACCCTGGGGTTGTTTGTCGGTTAACTTTACCACATATCATCTCGAGAACTGCTTACAATATAGGAATTTACAAGAGGGTGTAACTTAGGTTTATCCATGTTTCTTGTGACCTCCCCCATGCCGCCCGGAGGGCTGTAAGCAAGTCTGGTGACCTTGCTGTAGCGCCTAGATAAAGGTCCAGGAATGCAGCTGCAGAGTATTCAGGGTAAGGGTCAGCTGCATTGGATGGAGGTGGGGAGTCCTGGGGCAGCTTGTCTCTAACAAGATCTAGTTGGTTTATTGCGTTCTTATCTCCTATATGGTTGTTCTATCCATTGTTGAGAGTGGGGTAGTAAAGTCTCCAACTGTATTGAAGAACTATATCGTTCTCCCTTCAATTCTGTCCATTTTTGCTTTATATATTTTGATGGTGTGTAATTGGGTGAATAAATATTTATAATTACTACATCTTCCAGTTGTATTTAATCTGGACTCCCATACTTTTGTGAGTTTTACCTCCTGGAGCTCTGGCCAGGTTCTCAGAATGAATATCTGAGAAAAATCTCCTGATGCTTCCAACAGGGAAAGGAGAAAAAAGAATTATTTCAAAATACTCCAGAACGTTATGTTCTCTCTCGAACAAAGTCTCAAAGAAAATTATTTAAACAGAATCTAACCTGCTGGGGTTTGTTGATGAAAAAAGCCAAATACTATAAAATATATAAAGAGGTTTATTCTGAGCCAAATATGAGTGACCATGGCCCAGGGTAGTCTCAAAAGGTCCTGAGAACATGTGCCCAAGGTGATTGGATTACAGCTTGGTTTATTCATTTTAGGGAGACAGAAGCCACAGGCAAAGACATAAATCAATATATGTAAGATATACATTATTTCAGCCCAGAAAGGCGGAACATCTTGAAGCAGGGGCAAGGGCCTTACAGGTGATAGGTGGATTCAAAGAGTTTCTGGTTAGCAATTGGTTGAAAGAGTTAAGCTTTATCTAAAGAGTTGAAGTCAGCAGAAAGAAATGCTTGAGTTAAAATAAGGGTAGTTGTTCTTGTTATGCAGATGAACCCCCTAAGTAGCAGGCTTCAGAGAGAATAGATGGTAAATGTCTCTTTTCGGATCTTAAAAGGTGTCAGACTCTTACTTAAATCTCTCCTGGATCCGGAAAAGACCTAGAAAGAGAAGGAGATTCTCTATAGAATGCAAATTTCCCCCCGCAAGAGACGGCTTTGCAAGGCCATTTCAAAATATGTCAAAGAAATATATTTTGGGGTAAAATACTTTGATTTCCTTCAGGGCCTGCTATCTGTCAGGTGATGTCAGGTTGGAATTTGGTATCTTATTGCTACAGTCTGTTTTGTCAGTCTTATGATCTCTATTTTAATGTTAATGCTGATCAGTAGTGTATAAACTCCAAAGGTAGGGTGTATAACTAGGCATGTCCAACCTCCCTTCCCATCAAGGCTTGAACTAGTTTTTCAGGTTTCTTTGGGATTTCCTTGGCCAAGAATGGGGGTCCCTTTGTTCCAGTAGGTAGTCAGACATAAGCAGGGCAGGAGAGGGACTCCTCTGCCAGGAATGTTAGGTGACCATCAGGTAATGGTCAGGTGGTTGTTACACTGTCTCTCTAAAATAATAATTGGTCGCTGGGTGCGGTGGCTCATGCCTGTAATCCCAGCACTTTGGGAGGCCGCAGCAAGTGGATCACTTGAGGTCAGGAGTTTGAGACCAGCCTGGCAAACATGCAAAAACTCATCTCTACTAAAAAAAAATATATATATATATAAATTAGCTGGGCGTGGTGGTGGGCACCTGTAGTCCTAGCTACTTGGGAGGCTCAGCCAGGAGAATCACTTGATCCCAGGAGTCAGAGGTTGCAGTGAACTGAGATCATGCCACTCCAGCCTGGGCGACAGAGAGAGACTCCATCTCAAAATAAAATAAAATAAAATAATAATTGGTCAAAGTGTTACCAAGGAAAGGCAGTCTCCCAATAGAAAAAGCCTGAAACTGGTGATCAGCAGCTTCCCAATAAGATCTCAGGAGTTGGGCGAGTGGGTTCAAGCATGTGCACTAAGAGGCAAAATGGTGGAGTTTAACTGGTGTTAATAGATGACCTTCTAGGAACACTCGACTGGTAAGGGAAGAATGCCTCAAGTGAGCATGCGTATGACTTCAGTAAACTCACTGTGCATGCTCCCCTCCCAAGTGCTGACAGGCCACTGCTCATGCAGACAGCCCACCCCAATGGAAGAATGAAAGGAGAAGAAACACAATCCCCCAGGAGCATGCTGGTCTATAAAATCCCAAGTCAAAGGTCAAACCATGTATTTGAATCTCTCAAGTCACCCGCTTGGTTCTCTTCCAAGTATACTTTACTTCCTTTCCTTCCTGCTCTAAAACTTTTTAGTAAACTTCCACTCCTGCTCTAAAACTTGCCTTGGTCTCTCACTCTGCCTTATGCCCTTTGGTCAAATTCTTTCTTCTAAGGAGGCAAGAATTGAGGTTGCTGCAGACCCATACAGATTCACGGCTGCTAACATACTTTGGTGCCATGTGGTTTAGGTACGTTCCTTAGTGCTAACATACTTTGGTGCCGTGTGACTTGGATACATTTCCTATGGCTAACATACTTGCCCGACATTCCTGGTTGGGGAGATCATCTCCTGCCCTGCTCACGTCTGACTAACTACCTACTGTAACACGTTCAGCCAGTTTTGGGGGGTTAGAATTTTATTTTTGATTTACAAATTTTACCAAAGACTAGCCTATCTGGGAAGAGGGACAAAGCCAACTCTAACCCCTTCTGGCTTTCCATGTGGAAGAGGGGAAATATCTAATTCCAGCCCACTGAGGCCATCCTGCCCCATCTAAATTGGGGGAAAACCTGAGAAGCACTTGTAAAGTTCACAGTCCAGGGGCACAGGCTCACCAAAAGACTGAGCCCTAATCAGGACTGGAGAACACTTCCCATATCCTCCCACCTTACCACCCCATCACTAAAGGCCTATTTACAGATCTTATTTACCCAGTACATCATGTCTGGCTGTCAAGAAAAAAATACAAGGCATACCAAAAGGCAATAAACAAAAAACCGGCCAGGCACGATGGTTCACACCTGTAATCCCAGCACTTTGAGAGGCCAAGGCGGGCGGATCATGAGATCAGGAGTTCAAGACCAGCCTGGCCAACATGGTGAAACCCCATCTCTACTAAAAATACAAAATTAGCCGGGCATGGTGGTACACACCTGTAGTCTCAGCTACTTGTGTGAGGCTGAGGCAGCAGAATTGCTCGAACCTGGGAGGTGGAGGTTGCAGTGAGCTGAGATCACACCACTGCACTCCAGCCTAGGCAATAGCACAAGACTCCGTCTGAAAAAAAAAAAGAAAAAAATGAAAAACAAAAAACCAAAACAACTACAACACAACAATACATGATTTAAAGAGACAAAGCAAGCGTCAGAACCAGCCCCATTGGGTAGGGATGTTGGAATTATCAGACCAAGGATTTTAAGCAACTAAGAATTAACATGCTAAGAGCTCTAATAGATAAAGGAGACAGCATGCAAGAACAGATGGACAATGTAAATAAAGAGATGGAGCCGGGCTTGGTGGCTCAAGCCTGTAATCCCAGCACTTTGGGAGGCCGAGGCGGGCGGATCACGAGGTTAGCAGATGGAGACCATCCTGGCTAACACAGTGAAACCCCGTCTCTACCAAAAATACAAAAAATTAGCCGGGCATGTTGGCGGGCACCTGTAGTCCCAGCTACTCGGGAGGCTGAGGCAGGAGAATGGCGTGAACCCAGGAGGAGGAGCTTGCAGTGAGCTGAGATCGCGCCACTGCACTCCAGCCTGGGTGACAGAGCAAGACTCTGTCTCAAAAAAAAAATAAATAAAAATAAATAAATAAATAAATAAATAAAGAGATGGAAATTCTAAGAAAGACCCAAGAAGAAATACTAGAGATAAAAACACTGTGACAGAAATGGAGAATGCCTTTGATACGCTTATGATAATGCACTGAACATGGCTGAGGAAAGAATCTCTGGGCTTAAGGATATGTCAGTAGAAGCCTCCAAAACTGAAAAAAAAAAAAAAAATGAGAAAAAAAGACTGAGAAAAACAAAACAGAATGTCCTAGAACTGTGAGACAACTGCAAAAGGTGCAACATATGTAATGGGAATGTCAGAAGAAGAAAGAAAGGAACAGAATACATATTTGAAACAAGAATAACTGATAATTTCCCAAATTAATGTCAGACATCGAACCACAGATCACAGAAGCTCAGAGAACACCAAGTATGATAAATGCAAAAGAACAAAAACTCTACCTAACCGTATCATTTTCAAAATGTAGAAAAACCAAAGATGAAGAAATCTTGTAAGAAGCCACAGAAAAATAAAACCTTACCTACAGAGGAGCAAAGACAAGAATGACATCTAACTTCTCCATGAAGGTTCTCCAGAAACCATGCAAGCAGAAGAAAATGAAGAGAAATACTGAAAGTGTTGAGGGAAAACTCCACCGAACTAGAATTCTGTACCCTGTGGAATTATCCTTCAAAAGGAAAGGAAAAATAAAGACTTTCTCAGACGGACAAAAATTGAGGGAATTTGTTGCCAGGAGACCTAACTTGCAAGAAAGGTGAAAAGAAGTTCTTTAGAGAGAAGGAAAATTATATAGGTTAGAGACTGGTCGTGGTGGCTCATGCCTGTAACCTCAGTACTTTGGGAGGCCGAGGCAGGCAGGCAGACCCCTTGAGTTCAGGAGTTTGAGACCAGCCTGGGCAACATGGCAAAATCCCATCTCTACAAAAAATACAAAAATTAGCTGGGCATGGTGGCATGCACCTGTAGTCCCAGCTACTCAGGGAAATGAGGCAG
The DNA here is from genome assembly GCF_009828535.3 of Hylobates moloch. Lineage (NCBI taxonomy): Eukaryota > Metazoa > Chordata > Mammalia > Primates > Hylobatidae > Hylobates > Hylobates moloch. The sequence continues at coordinate 20,772,228 of NW_026652284.1, forward strand.
GAGGATGACTTGTGCCCAGGAGGTTGAGGCTGCAGTGAGCCATGATAGTGTCACTGCACTCCAGCCTGGGCGACAGAGCAAGACCTTATCTCAAAAAACAACAACAACAACAACAAAAAAACAGAGTTCTAAATCTTGATATGGTTGGTAATGGTTACACAGGTGCATATATTTGCCAAAATTCCATTTTTAATGAGTACATTTTTATATGTAAATTATATCTTGGTAAAGTTGATTCTAAAGGAAATGAAAGATCATGCTGCCTTGCTGTCTGCAGAACATTGTAAAGGATATGAAAAGTGGTTGCAGGGGGAGGGTAGTAGAGTAGTCAAGAGGTAAAGGTCATTTGGACTTTGGCTGTGGACCTGGACAGAGTGTATCAGAGGTGAAATCAAGACTTGGCGAGTGGTTGAGGGTTAGAGAGAGAAATGTCTGTGACAATTCCCAGGTGTCTGACCTGAGCAAGCGGGCAGAGAATGGCAGGTGGGCTATCATCTCGGAGCTAGAAACCCTGAGGGAGAAACAGGCTTGGCTGGGAAATCATCACTCCAGGTTTGGATCAGGTAAATATGACGGGCCTGTGAGCCATCTCAGTGGAAATGATTCCATCCTTCTAAATGTGAGTGCCTATTGCCTTAGGGGCAACCAAGGCGAGGGATTCATAGGGTCAGGCCCACAGAAGTGCTACTGTTGTCTGGGCAGCCCCACTGGAGCAAGGCAGTGTCCCTCCTCCTCGGCGTTTATCATCGGGGATGGATGAGCAGGCAGGCAGTTGACCTTTCTGAGTCATTTGGCAAATTCCAACAGCAGCCTCATCTGAGACTGTCTGGTATCCACTGGGCAAGAGCTGAAGACTGAGCTTCATTTGGACTGGAGAAAAGGTAGTGAAATTCTAACACTTAGAAAGCCAGGAAAGAGAATGCCAAGGCCCAGGCACCTACTCCAACAAATAAAAAGCATATGTCGAGCCTCCAGCAAACTTCACTTCCACAAATAACACCACTGCCTTGGGGAACAGCAGAGACATTTGACTGGACAGCAGCTGTGCAGAGGGTGCTATTTAAAGACTCAGCTTTTGCAGCCCAAGGACTCTGGGCATAGAATTTGATTGGAATGTGGAGAGAAGACAGCAAAACTGAGGAAAGAACCAGCTTTGGGGAAAAACATCACCAGGTGGTTGGCTGCTGATGTGAACCCTGAATATGTCAAATGTGTTCATTTTAATAAAATTATGTCGATCTCTCTCTCTTGGAATAAATTAAATGTGTTAATTCATGGAAACCGCTTAGAACAATGTCCAGCACCTAGTGCTTATTGCATGGAAGCTGTCATTATTATCATTATTATCTCCCTATCAACCCATGTAAATATGCCCAGAGTTGGGAGAAATTCTCATCTATAATGATATGTTGCTGCTAAGTGCTAGGATTTACAGCGATTCTGTTTTACTCTTTCTTTTGTGTTTTTCTGTAATCCTTGAATTCTTTATAATAAACACATTTATTTTGTAAAACCCAAAAGTTATTACTACAGGTTGAAGAAAAGTGCAGACTCTGGAGTCAGACCTCCTAGGTTTAAACCCTAACTCTACTATTTAGTAGCTGTGTTTCTTTGAGCAAATTATTTACCCCCTCTAAGTCTGTTTCCTCCTGTATAAAATGGGAGTAAAAATGTTACCTACTTCATTAGGTGGTTACAAGAATTAAATGAGATAATTTAGTTAAAGGGCTTGGCATGGTACCTGGCAGAAAGAGTGAGATAAATGATTGCTATTATTAGCAGGAGAAGTCGTGGTGGTTGTGTTATTTCTTTTCTTCTTTAAAAAAATTTTTTGTGAGACAGAGTCTTGCCCCGTCGTCCAGACTGGAGTGCAGTGGCATGATTTCGGCTCACTGCAAACTCCGGCTCCCAGGTTCAAGCAATACTCTTGCTTCAGCCTCCCGAGTAGCTGGGATTACAAGCCTGCACCACCATGCCCAACTAATTTTTTTTTGTATTTTTAGTAGAGACAGGGTTTCACCATGTTGACCAGGCTGGTCTTGACCTCCTGACCTCATGATCCGCCTGCCTCGGCCTCCCAAAGTGCTGGGATTACAGGTGTGAGCCACCACAGCCGGCAGGTTGTTATTTCTTACTACGGCCAGGAATATGTTTTGTTGAGCTCAGTGTTCTTGGCCTATAGTAGTCACTCTGGAAACAGCTGGCAGTTTAGCAGAGGCACCTTGGGCATCTTACACTGGGTGGTGGCATGGCAACACTCTTTTCTAAAGTAGAAAAAAGTTGAAAAGTTCTCAACCCTCCGCCTCAAAGTCAAGGTTTGGGTCCTTCCGGTGATCAGGAAGCACAGGTTATTTCTCTGCAGCTATCGAAGCTCTGTGGGGAGATGAGGCCCTTAGAAGGTCTAGGTATTGTCTTCTTATTCTTCCATATCATGACCAGCCAGAAGCCAGAGCCATTGCTCTCCATGGCCGTATGTCGTTGTTCATGAGCTGTAGGCAAGTCAGCCCCATGAGAATTTCTGTTAATGCAAAACCTTAAGTAAATGGTGATGGGGAAACTGCAGCCATGGATCCATTGACTGTGGATACGTGTGTGGGGTGTGTTAGGGTATGTCTAAAACAATCCCCCCAGGCAAAGATTCCTTTCCATGTTTTCTAAATATTTTATAATAAACATGTATTCATTTTAAAAAAAAGTTACAGAAAGCCTCTTCTTTGTCACTGCTGTCCCAATAACTGAGTACACTTGGTGGCCATTTTTCTTTTGCACTCTTCGTTTAGTCCCTATAGGATTTGAAGTCTTGTTAGTGGAACAGGAGGGACAGGTGGTGCCTGAAAACTTATTCCTATTGAGACTCCTGAGCTTCAAGCCATCTGCATTCACATACAGCACATTGGCAATGATACTGTTTTTTAAAAATCCATTAATTCAATAAATATTTCTCTCTTTTTTTTGAGATGGAGTCTCGCTCTTGTTGCCCAGGCTGGAATGCAGTGGCGCGATCTCAGCTGACTCCAACCTCCGCCTCCTGGGTTCAAGCGATTCTCCTGCCTCAGCATCCTGAGTAACTGGGATTACAGGCACCTGCCACCATGCCCAGGTAATCTTTCTATTTTTAGTAGAGACGGGGTTTTGCCATGTTGGCCAGGCTGGTCTCGAACTCCTGACCTCAGGTGATCTGCCCGCCTCGGCCTCCCAAAATGCTGAGCCACCGGGCTCACACCTGTAATCCCATTAACTCGATAAATATTTCTAGAGCACCTACTATGTGCCAAGCACCCTTCTAGGTGTTTGCTAAATCTATCAACCCTACGTTCCCACTAAAAGAGAATGTGAGGCTGGTGGAAATGAGGGCTTAGGAGACACAACAGCTGTGGGCGTGGTTCCAGTGACTACAAAAGTGACTGAATATCAGCTACAGTAAATCCGACCCTGAATGTAACAGTGACATGAGTATAATAGTGAAAGTGACTAATTGGGCACGAGGGCATGAGGACAACCGTGTACCCTGAAGGGGCCTGTTAAATACTGGCTTGACTGTCTGGCAGCAAAAGTGGCTGCATGACGATGACAGTGAAAACAAGAGAAAGGGCAACAGCTGGGCAAACAGAGTGCTATTTTGAACAGAACCGTTTGAAGTTTATGGTCATTGACAGTAGCTGCATGTCAGACAGTGACAGTAAATAGGATCGACCGGGAGACAGCAACAATGCAAGTGACAGTTCTGCCTAGTAGATTGAATTTGTGATGTAAAACGGTGATGGGGTGAGTCAGTCTGCCAGAGACAGCTCTCGGAACGACTGAATATTGACATTGCAGATGGAACAGCTACAACCACAGAGGAAGCTGGACATTGCACTAAGATGGCTGGATTTGGTCGCGTAACTGTCAGGGACAGAAAAAGTGGCTGCATGCCAGTGACAGGGTGTCTGTGTTCAGTGGGCCAGCGCGGAGGTGACTCAGTTTGATACTGCTGGATCTGATTTAAATGTTTGTGTAAGGAAGGGTGGCAAGGGGACGCTTCAACGGGGAACGCATAGTGTGTGAGAAGGAAAATGAGCAAAAGAAAAGCTAGGACTAAATCCCAAAGCCCCTAAATCCCAAAATTGGGAGGTGTGAGAGGCAGGATCAGGATGCCTTCAGCCCACCGCGCCCCACCAGCGCCAAGCCTCTCCCACAAAGAGTGCGGGCTGGGGACGCGGCTCAGGTCGCCTCTCCGCCTCGCACGTGAATGTGTTGTTTTGGAAAAATGAAGTCTTTTGTGTTCACTTCCTTGCCATCGTTTGAAACAAAATCCTAACCCTAGAGCTGCCCGAGCGAGAGACGGCGGAGCTCCATTAGAACTTTCCTTAGGGCCGGGCACGGCTCACGCCTGTAATCCCAGCACTTTGGGAGGCCGAAGCAGATGGATCATCTGAGCTCAGGAGTTCGAGACCAGCCTGGCCAACATGGTGACATCCCGTCTCTATTTAAAGTAGAAGAGAAAAAAAAATTAGCCGGGCGTGGTGGCGCGCGCCTGTAGTCCCAGCTACTCGGGAGGCTGAGGCAGGAGAATCGCTTGAACCTGGGAGGCGGAGGCTGCAGTGAGGCGAGATCGCGCCACTACACTCCAGCCTGGGAAACAAGAGCGAAACTCCCATCTCAAAAAAAAAAAAAGAAAAAAACTTTACTTAGGAAGTGCGGGAAGGGAAGGAGGGAGTGGCCAAGGTCAGAGGTCAGAGAAGAGCCTAGCAACCGGCCAGCCCCGCCGTCCTAGCATTGGCGGAGAGCGAGCGCGTGACGCAGGCCCCGCCCCAAACACGTGACCGCGGCGCGCGGGGCAGGTCGGGCCGCCCCCTCCCCTCCGATACCCATTGCGCGCCGGCCTCAAGATGGCCGCCCTCTGGCGTCTCCGGCGCTGTTGAATGGCGAAAGCTTTATTGTTCCCTTCGGGCAGGAGTGTTCGTGTCCTCTATGGCGCTGTCAATAAAGAACGGCAGTTTGAATCGGTGCTGAACAGGTAACCATAGAAACGGGTCTGGGACTCCGCGTGGAGACCCTTTTTGCAGCGGAGGCCCGGGTGCGCCCTAAATGAGGGGTGTATAACAAACCCTTCCGCGTGGCGAACTCCGCGGAACTCGGCCGCTTAACTACACCCCGGACGTGCCCCCTCCAGGGGCGGTCCGCACCCCTAGCGCCGGCTCTGCTGTAGACTGAGGAGGGGAGAGACAGCGGGGACCCACTCAGGGCGCCAGGCCCGACCTGACACCGCCTGGGACTTGCTGTCGCCCCGCACCTCCCTCTCGGCCCGTCCGGAGGCCTCTTGTCGCTGTCTCACTCCCCCTCCCTTCAGGTCCCTTCGCCGGGCGTCAGCGGACTATGGCCTTGGGCCTAATCCATGCCCCTCTTCTCTCTTCCCCTCTCGGTCTTTGTTTACATTTTCAAATGGTTGGGGGGAAGAATGTTTCATGTAATTTGCGAAAGTTCTATGAAATCAAGTCCATAAATGAAGTTTTATTGGAACACGGCCCTGTTCGTTGTTGATGTATTGTCTATGGCTGCTTTCCTGCCAAGAGGGCAGAGCTGAGTAGTTGCGCAGCCGTTGCTTGGCTTTGATCTGCTGGCTCACAAAGCCAAAAATACTTCTGTCTGGTCCCTTACAGCAAACGTCTACTGACCCCTGCCCTAAACACAAGTAGATTGGATCAGTGTTGTCATCCAGCTATTCCTGTCGTCCCTTCTCCTGGAGTGGGAAACGAGTTAAAACTGCCCGATGCACCGAGAGCACTTTAGTTGACAGAAAACTCTGGCTTCCCTTCTGGTCTTACTGACTATTCAGTTTCTCCTGCTTTGAATAGCGTTGATACCATGCAGCCAGTGCTACAATGAACCAGGTGCTTTATTTATATTCATACAAGTGTTGTTCTACTTTATGACAACGCTTTATAAGTAAGTATGGTATTTCCATTTTACAAAAGAGGAAGAAATTGGTTCTGAGTGGTTAAGATATTTATAGGTGTACTAGGTTATAGGGCTACCAAGTTGAGCCCGTCCCTGGGAGCCCCTTGCCTGATGGCACCAGTCAAACTGCTTTGGATTTTATTCTTTCAAGTCTTTTCTACCTGGAATTGTTTGTTCTTCTCCGGAATTGTACCCAGATCTTTGTATGGTTAATGGAGATTTAATTACAATCTCAAAGTGAAATTTTTTTCTACTTAGCTAAATCATCAAACTTCTGCCCCTCCTTCTAATATAAACACTTTTCTTCTATGTCAGTAGTCTCCAAACTTAGCTATTCATCAGTGATTTAACAAATGGTTTCAGAACACCCCATGCATGTACGGTTGCATTCATTAATCATTTAGTGTTTGTTGAACACTTACTGTGTACCAGAGACGTTTCAAATTCCTGGAAATACAGTGGTGAACAAGACAAACACGATTTCTGCCCTTCCATGGAATTTAAATTCTATATAGGGCTTGGACAAGTGGTATACAGGTAGACAAATATAATTTCAAATACCGCTGTAATAGCATCATCATAATAAAATTATTAGTTGCTATTTATTGGGTGATTATTTTGTGCCAGGTACTGTGCTAAGTGCTTTATTTACATGGACTATCATTTAATCCTCACACCAATACTATGACGTAAGTAGTATTAATATTACCATTTTACGCATAGAGGAAACTGACGGCAGAGAGATGTTCGAGGTTACATAGCTAATGCGTTCAGCTGAGAGCCGAAGCTAATCTGATCACACTCGCTACCCTGTATTGTTCCATCTGTTTATTGTCTTTCCTACTAGCTTAGAAGGTCCTTAAGGGCAGGGACCACACCTTACTGTTGTATCCTCAGCTGCTAGCCAGTACCCACAACCTGGTGTTTGCAGGTAAATACTAAGTAAACAAATCCAGGTCATTCATTGAACAAATTTTTATTTTAGTTTAGTTTAGTGTTTAGTTTAGCTTAGTTTTTAGTTTAGTTTAGTTTAGGGTGGAGTCTTGCTGTGTTGCCCAGGCTGGAGTGCAGTGGCGCAATCTCGGCTCACTGCAACCTCCGTCTCCCGTGTTCGAGTGATTCTCCTGCCTCAACCTCCTGAATAGCTGAGACTACAGGCATATGGCACCACACCCGGTTAATTTTTTTTTGTATTTTTAGTAGAGACGGAGTTTCACCATGTTGTTCAGGCTGGTCTTGAACTCTTGACCTCAAATGATCTGCCCGCCTCGGCCTCCCAAAGTGCTGGGATTATAGGCGTGAGCCACTGCACCCGGCCTCGAACAAATATTTTAGTGTCTCCATGAACCAAGCAGCACTGTTTAGGTCCTGTGATTACCAGGGTGAGCAACATGAACCTGGGGCTCTGTTCTGGAAGCTAAAGCCTAGTGTCAAGACAGTAAAGAAATAACAAAGTTATTCCAAATTGTGGCAACTGCTCTAAAGGAAATAAAACCGCGCGGAGAGAGACACTAACCTGGGAGACTCACTTTTTTATCTGGGTGGTCAGGGAAAGCCTCTCTTAAGAAAGGTAGTTTAAGCTGAAACTTGTTGAGTGACAAGGAACCAGTCTAGCAAGAAGGGGAAAGGGAGAGACGAAGCTGGGAGGAAGAACTTTTCAGCAGGTTCAGAGACTAAGGTGGGTAACAACTTGAGATGTTGGAGAACTCAAAGGGAGTCACTGTGCTGTGGTTCACTCCTGTGCTCAGTCCCTGGCCCTGAACCCACCTACTGCTGAGAGAACTGCATGTCCAAGGGCAAGTTACAGATTAGTTATCTGATCTGGAAAATGTGGATAGTGGTGCCTCCTCAAAGGGTTGTGCAGATTAAATAAGAGAAACTGTATTCATAGCTATGGTATTTTCTTTTTGTTGTTGTTACACATGTTGCTGAATAACTAACCAAATTTAGCTCCAAGTGGAAACTTTATAAAGTGCTAATAACAGAAATCCAGAAATACATTACAGACAAAATTAACAATGGGGGAATCCAGTTAAAAATAGAAGCCCTCTACTTTTTATCTCCAGAAAGAGGGGACCAGATCTTGTTTTTTCTTAGTGTTTCTGCTTGGAGAGGAACTTTTCCAAATGGCATCTAATTTTTTTAAAGCCAAATGGTACAGCTGTCTATGCAGAACACTTTTCAGCATTTTAGTATTTTAAGTTGGAGACTACTTGTGTTCCTCCATCGAAGGTGCGTGTATTCTCTTAAGGCATTCTAAACAAATGTTAGACTTTTAGTTGGTGGCGATTTAAAAATTTGTTTGCGCATGATTTCAAGTTTCCTCCAAAAGTTTTCAAAATAATGTCACATACCCTAAAACAGTATTGAATGCTTTGAAGCAAATGGCAGGCTTTTTGAATAAGTAAAAATAGGATAATGTTCGGGTTCATAAACGTAAGAAATTGGAAGCAATAATAAATCAAGGGAACTATGTAAGAAGAACAGCATGGCAGGTTTCGCTTTAAAATCTCCCCAGTAACCATATTGCGTATGTCATCAGAAGACACATTCCAGCCCTGCAAACGGAGCAAAGAACTGGACAGAGAGTGTCATTTAATGCAATGTTAAACAACAAGCCCTGAATTAAATTGCTATTTTAGGTTTGGGTGGGACCTTTGCATCTAAAGTATTGCAGTTTTACTCTGTGATTTGTGTCTTTTGGGTTCCAATAAAGAGCAGGTGCCAACACTAGCTTTGAAGGATAATATGAAACTGCAAGAAGAGCCAGGGCATACCAATTTGTTTTTCAATCTATTTTATTTCAGTTCAAAGCATCATTGCAGACAGGCAGCCCCAGAAAATGAGCCACACTTTGGCAACACTCACCTGCTTTTGGAGATTGAGGAAGACTGAGTATAACCCAAGTGTGGCTTGTTTTCTTGGACTCTCTGTCTGCAATGATGCCTTGAACTGAAATAAAATAGATTGAAAAACAAATTGGTATGCCCTGTTGCCTCATACTGAGTATTTACATTACCCTTCTCGAGTACTGCCTGAACCAGCACCCTGAGGGAAGGCAGTGACCCCTCAGCCTCTTTCAACTCTTCAGCAGAGTGAGCTCTTTGATTTTCACAAGGAAATTGAATTGGGATATATGGTTTTCTGGATCTCCAATAGTCTGCCTTCCAAAGCCATCATCTGGATAACGTGGAGAAAGCAAGCTACTAACCACATAGAGGAAAGAATTAAATATTAAGGGCATTTAAATTGAGAGATGAGATTGTCACTTTCTGTAAGTCTAGCAGAGAGTGCAGTATTTCATTTGCAGAGAGCATGCAGTTTTGAGACTCTGGCAGCCCTCAAGAGAGAGAAGGATAAGGAAAGAAAGCCAGCTTTCCTTACATTTCCCTAATGTTGTTATTTAACTCCAAATCCTCAAAATTATGATGCCATGTATTTCATTTCCTCACATAAATGTATTATGCTGATCCATGTAAGTCAGAGATTGTTAATCTCAGGGTAAATGGTTGAATTTCAAGAGACCCATGAATCCTTTGAAGTTGCCTGCAAATTTGTGTGACTGTCATTTTTTTCTGGGGAGAGAGCCAGTTACTTTAATCTGATCTCAGAAAGGCCCTTGACCCTTTAAAAGGTGCAGAGCCAACAATGAAACATCACATGTAACACCACCTAACTGAAGGCGTGATGAGAATCTCCCCTGAAACCAGGTACCGTTTCACTGCTCTGTAACCTTAACCTCAGATTTTAAGTTTTTTCAGGCTTTGTTTTCTGTCTAAAGTGGTCAAGCATAGTTGAATGTTTGTGTAACATAGGTATCTGCTCCCCGAACTGCTTCATAAATGCCTTAGAGATGGCTGTTAATTTACATGAGACTGGCGAGATGTGGACCTATTGTCTAGGCAGCCTCGTTGGCAGATATCATAACTGTTTCTACTGACAGAGGAAAGGAAGAGGTAGTGGCAGCCCACGACTTTGTTTCTAGGCATCAGCTTCTTCCCAGATGGAGTCAGTTCCTCAGACTTAACGAAGGTTGGGCACAGTGGCTCATACCTGTGATCCCAGCACTTTGGGAGGCTGAGGCAGGAGGATCACTTATGCAAGCCCAGGAGTTGAGGCTGCAGTGAGCTATGATCAGACCACTGCATTCCAGTTGAGACCCTGTCTGTATTTTTTTTTTTTTTTAAAGGAAAGAAGAAGAGGGGAGGGGATAGACTTGAGGAAGCAGAGGATTAAAGAAAGATAGGCTGTTTCCCTGCATTTGTCCGGAAGAGTCCCCTCTCTTTATGTCTGTGAAAAGAAAGAGCTTCTATATTGAGACAAGACCTATCTCAGAATTTAACTAATACTCGGACCTCTGAAAAAGTCAATTCATAAATGTAATTTCTGGTTTTATTAGTACCCAAAGGGAAACAAAAACAAGGAAATATCTTTATCTTAGGATATTCTGTAAAACTGGGACCTCAATAGAAAACTCCTATAGGCCAGAGTTTGGCTCATAGAGTGTTTAAAAAGTAGTTACTTCCATTTAAACATTAGAGATTTTCTGTCTGTCTGACCCCTGGAGGCGTTTGCATGAGCGACCTTTGCTGCAGGCACTAGTGTGGTTCTGGAACAGGACCAAACAGTAGAGGATGCTTTATGCAAGGAAGGGGCCAAGAAGGATGAGGCAATTAGAAACAAAGGATTGTAACTGTAAATAATAGCTTTTGAGGCTCCAAATATTGGTTATTAGTTGGTTAATATTTGTTAGCTAGTGTTAGCTATAGTGGGGTTATTTTTAGCGTAAAAACAAAGGTGAACAGTAGGTGATTCTATTTCTTATTTTGAAAAAAATACTGTAAGAGGTAATCTAACCTGGTAATTTCGTCCTATTTCTCAGCTTTCTAGGACTGGGGCCTGACCATTGAGTCTTCCTGAGTTTTCCTTCTTGACTCCTTTTGCTCCTTGTCCCCATTAGCTCCAGAAGATGGTCTCCAGGGCATTGGCAGCAGTGAATTTGCCATCTTTCTTCCACCTGATACTTCTCCCTGGTTCTTAGCCTCAGTGGATGGCAGCACAGAGTTGCCAAAGGCAGAAATCTGGGAATGGTGCCATGATCTTCTCTTTCAGCACATATTTAGTTAGGCTACAAGACTGTTGATTTCTTCTACCCTTTCTCTTCCTTTGGTTAGAGCTGCTATAATCTCTTGTCCTGGGTTATGAAACAGCCTTCTAGTTGGTCAGCGGCCTTCAGCTTCATTCCTCTCCAATCTATTTGGTACACTGTTACCAGTGGTCTTTATAAAGCACAGATTGGAATATGTGATTCCCTTGCTTTAAAACTCTTGGATGGCTTGCCTGCCCTTGGATGGTCCAGCAAGTGCTACCCTCCAACTGTGGCTGTGCCTGTCCTCTCAAGCCTCTGAGCAGCCCCTCCTTCCACAATTCACCTTGTATTGAGCACCAGTTGAAATCTCTCAGTGGCCACAGGACTTCATCCTTTCTGGGGCCAGTGGGCCACATTCCAAGGCTTCAGGGCTGCTCCCTCTCCCTGGACTTCCCTGCTGCTGGTATCAACCAAGCCAGTAGCAATGCCATTATCTACACTGACCTTTATATTACTGAATGCTTTTGGGTTTTCTGTTATTCCTTTTTTCCTTAGAATATATGCTACTTGAGATGTGTAGTCAGACATTGTCTTAAAGTCACTTGATGTAATTATCTTCTGTGTAGTTGTATCACCAACTTCATAAACAGGCTCTTTTTCTTGAATACTTTTTAAAAAATTAATTTATTTTGAGAATGGATTAGGAAACTGGCAAATTTTTATAATTTTTGGTAGAGATGGGGTTTCACCATGTTGCCCAGGCTGGTCTTGAACTCCTGGCCTCAAGCAATCCACTTGCCTCAGCCTCCCAAAGTGCTGGGATTACAAGTGTGAGCCATTGCGCCAGGCCATGATTTGTTTTAAACTTTAAGGATTGCTGTTAAAAATTAAATTCCTTTTTACCAAGAAGTTTTTATTTCATACCTAAACCCTTCTTCTCTGTTTCTCCTGTCTTGCTAACAAAGTATGCTGTTAAAGTTTTGGGGTTTTGCCAATCTGTCAGGTAAGAAATAATATTTCAGTATAGCTTAAATTTGTTTTTTCTTTTTATGAGATAAAGGATATATCACGTCTGTGATACAGATTGCAAATATATTTTTCCAGTTGTCATATGCTTGACTTTGTATATATTGTTTTATTTCTGTCCAAGTTTTATATCTTTATATAGTCGTGTTTCTCAGTCTTACCGTGTATTGCTTTGGATTTGCAGTCATAGTTAGGATATTTGCCCCACTCTCAATTTATGGAGCATCCATTTATATTTTTTCTAGTACATGTATGGCTTATCGTTTCACTTTTTAAAAAACATTTAAGATGCTCTATTTTCTTCTAGTACATGTGTGGCTTATGGTTTCACTTTTTAAAAAACATTTAAGACTCTGATCCATTTGAAATTTGTCTTAGTATTTGGGAAGGATCTGATTTTATCTTTATCCCAGTGGCCAGTCAGTTGTCGTAACAGTACTTATTCAAAACTTTTTTCTTCACTGGTTTGAGATGCTGTCTTTATTGAACACTAAGCCTTTGTATGCATTTAGATTTCTTTACTGGATTTTCTGTTTTGTTCCACTGGTTTGATTGCCAATTCATATGCTGTTACAAAATCATCTTAATTTTAGAGGCTTTATCATTTAACATCTGGAAGGGCCAATTTTTAAAATATTGCTCTTTTTCAGGGTTTTCCTGGCTGTTTTTGCTTGTTTATTCTGGCATATGAACTTAATAATCAATTTGTCTGATTTCAAGAGGAGATGACTTGATTGTATTTTTATTAGGATTGTTTTACATTTTATAAATTAGCTTAGGGAGAACTAACATCTTTACAATATTGACTCTTCTATCCAAGATTATGGTCTGTCTTTTCATTTGCTCAAAGCTACTTTGGTGATTTTTCAGGAGTGTTACATGTTTTTCCTTATATAAAATCTGTATGCTTCTTTTTCAGTTTATTAGACCTTTATTCTTAACATTTAAAAAATAATAATTCTGTTTAGAATCCCTCCAGAAGATCTTAGAGAAGTTCTACACACCCACATATTCCAAACATTTTGCATATGACTTCAAATGATTCCTAGATACCTCCCCCTTAAAGCTCATCCTATTATATTGTTCCCTAAATCTCCTTCTTTTGTCCACCTTCATCTCTTTCTCAGTCTCCCCTCTTAGCACTGTATCCTGCGTACAGTTCAGTCAGAACATATTTGCTGAATGGATGAATAAAGTAGTGAGGGGAGAATGAAGGTGGGTGAAAGAGTGAGAGCCCATCAGACTTATTTGGAAAGGTCATCCTTGTTGTATTTCTAAGTCTGCAGCCATTGATTCACTGGGTCATAGTACTTGGTTCTCCTCTTTCCTCCACTCCAAAACTTTTTTAAAAGTTCTAGTGAACTTTTAAATTTTCATAATATTAAAATATAATAATTCGTGTCTTAACATCATATGACATTTCACATCATGTTGATAATAATAGCTACCATTTATTGAACACATACAAAATACCAGGCAGTGTACTAGGTATTCTACAGTATTGTTTCATGTAACCGTCACAACTAAGCAATAGGTATTATTACTGCCGTTTCTAAAAATTAAGAAAATTTTCAAATATAAAAGTGAGAGTAGCATTATGAGCTCCCATATGCTTGTTAACTTCATTTTACGCTTGAGAAAACAGGTTTTGAAAGGTTAAGTAACTCAAGGTTACAAAGCTAAAGTGAGATTTAGAACCCAACTCTTTATAGCTCCTTATTAAAAATTGTTTTTCAAATTTTAGGCTCTAGCTGGCCAGGGAAGAGCAGAAGGAAAGGAGCCACTCTTCAAACTAGTATAGTATTGTAGAAGACTCTAATAGTAGTCTTCCCATCTACGAATTCACACCCAGATACTTCCTTCTCTACTCGCTGCAGACAGTAAACCCTCCCATCTTTCCCCCTTTACTGCTTCTCATGTGCTCTGCTCACTCTGTCTTCTGTTTCTCTAGTTGTATTACTACAATCTGCTATTGGTTGGTTTTCAAAGGCTTGCCACTGTTTTGAATACTTAGCTCCTAGTATGATGTCATGAACATAGTAGGAACCAATACATTTAAATTCAATAACAGTGAAACTTGCTCTTAATCATTTAGGCTATAAGTTTGGCGTGGTACTTGTTACTTTTGAATGTTGCTCTGAAGGCCTGAAGTCATTCAGTTTGACCACTTAGACACAAGCTGCTCATTCAGTTGGTACTCTGCTGTCAGCTCTCCTCAGTTGTTAAACTCCCTCAGGTTAAAACCAGAGGGAGACTTGCTAAGGTCAAAGTCCAAGACAGCAGAATAATTGGTCCCTAGAGTTCCATTTTTTTTTTTTTTTTTTTTTTCTGGACAGTAAAATGTTGAGGATGAAATTTCCATATATGAAATTTCCATATATTCCTTTGAACATTTTTGAGCAAATACTATGGAATCCCATAGGCTTTTTCCCAACATTAACAGCAATAGAGAAGTTATCCTCTTTTACATTTTTTTGTTAGCTCCTTAAGTTAACCCTCTTGTCATACTCCCTGGTGATGGAGGGAAATAGAGAGATGAAAATAATTCCCACTTCTTCAAAGACAAAAGAAAAACCTTATAACACTAGGAGGAGACGAGAAAGGGGTTGATCTGTGAAATGTACACAGAGGGGTACTGAAGGCTGAGTGATCTGAGTAGTGTGATAGGACAGTATTGCTGGAAGTTTGGGGTCTCTAGTCTCTTCAGTGCTCTGGTACTTAACTACAAAAGTGTGAGAAAAGAAGGATTTAAGCTGAAAGTGGTCTCTTCTTCCCAGCTGTGCCATAAGCTCCTTGAGGGCAGGGATTATGCTGAATTTCTTCTCTGTGTAGTGCCAAGCCTCAGTTAAGGGCATTCGGCTGAGCTCAGTGACAATCTGCTGGATTGACAAACACATCTTGTTTGCTGATAGGGCCGGGACACAGCCTTGGGGCCACACTGGGGCCACATGGGCTCCCACATCCTTCAGCTGCCCTGTTACCAAGGTGCACAGCCTTGAACAAGTAGGAAGTGGCAGGGAGGGTTGAGGAATGTGTGTGCGGTGTCTCACCTGCACAGAATAAGTAGGCTCTACATCTCCATTATCTGTTCTTATTTAAAAACCACTTCATTTACAGGGTATCCTTGTAATGCCTCTGAACAGAGAAGTTATCAAAAAAGTAGGAGAAAGAGTCTAAGGTTAAGAACTTCACTGCTTTTCAAATTTTAAAGTTTGGGCAGTATCACTCAGTGGTCCAAGTTTCGGCTGTAGAGTCAGACAGCATGAGTTCACTGACTGACTCCACCACTCACTGGCTTCGTGATTTGAGGCAGGTCATTTAATCTAAGCCTCCACTTCCTCAGTTGAAAGTGGGGTTAATGATAGTAACTATCTCACTGGTTTTGCAAAAATTATTTAAGGCCACCAATGTAAAGTGCTTGGCACGATACCTGAGATACAATAAATGTTTGATAAATGTTAGCTATTATTGTTAACCTCTCAAATGCATTCTTCTTCCCTTTTCCAAAATGTCGTCTTCTTTGCATCCCACTTAGAATATATATCTAAGCCATAGGTAACAGGAAGAGTCTCATTGCTGTCATTAATTAACTGGAAGATCTTAAAACACTTTACATTTCAAGGCTGTGGTTTCCTCATCTATGAAATGTGGGAATTGGGCCAGGTGATTTCAAAGTCCTTTGCATCTTCTAATTTTTAATGAGTTTAAGGTTTTGTATGAAATCTCTGATTATAGCCCAGCCCTCTTGTTATGAGAAGTCGGACTCTCCCCACTTTCTCTCTTTCCTGGCTTAGTCTCATTCCAGTCCAGCTGTATGAAATGAGCAATATAGTTGTCTGTGAATTCTTTTCTTTTAAAAAAATTATGTGACATCTGACATATATAGAAGATACATATGTAACTTGAAAGTGATGAAGCAGAATGATAAAAAGCCAATACTTTGCTAGGTGTATTTTTATGCTTCCTTTTCCAAAGGTGGTAACACCTAACATTTAGTGACTGTTAACAATGTTACAGGAACTGCTCTTTATGTGTATTGACTCATTTACATGCAGTAGCTCATTCATACAACTACCTCATGAAATAAGCACTAATATTATCCCCATTTTACATATGAGAAAACTGAGGCCAAGAGAGTTAAGCAACTTGACTAAAATTTAGCTGGTAAGAGGGGCAGAGCTGGGATTCATGCTCCTGGTTCTCTCTAGAGCCTGCACTGTAAACCTTTACTGTAGAGCACATAGCCGCTGGCATCACAGTGCCTGGTGTATTATTCTTTAGTTGCCAGGGCCCCTTAATTTTTCCATTAGATGGGTATCTGTGAATTCTGGAATTTGGTACTGTATTTATGTGTGACCCAGATTTATTCCCTGATGAAGAAAAGTGTATTATAATCAAGTTGATGAAAACTTAGGTATCATCCATGTTTTCAGGGCAGAGCAAAATGCCTATCAATACCAGTGACAAAGCCAAGGGTCTTTTTGATACCTAAGAGATTGGATTTGAAAGCATTGGAGTGGTAATTGCTTGTTGAGACTCCTGACTGCAGGATGGAAAAGTTGGCCTTAAGTATAATGCAGTCACAATCCCTAATCACTCATTAGACACGTGTCGCTCAGGAGATTTTGCAGTTTGGTCTGTAAAGAGTTATCTTGGATGAACTACTGGATCAGAGCAGCATGGCCTGGAAAGGCACCTAAATCTCTCAAAGCCTCCTTCTGTTATAACAGTCTTGAAAATCGCTTGTTTCTATGAATTAATCAGAAGATAAGAGGACATAAGCAGTTTGTTATGCTAAACATTTTGATATTTTGCCTCATTATATTTTGTAGAACACCTCAAAAGAAGTTCCTTTTTTTTTTTTTTTTTTTTTTAGACGGAGTCTCGCTCTGTCCCCCAGGCTGGAGTGCAGTGGCACAATCTCGGCTCACTGCAACCTCCGCCTCCTGGGTTCACGCCATTCTCCTGCCTCAGCCTCTCCGAGTAGCTGGGACTACAGGCGCCCGCCACCACGCCCAGCTAATTTTTTGTATTTTTAGTAGAGATGGGGTTTCACCGTGGTCTCGATCTCTTGACCTCGTGATCCGCCCGCCTCGGCCTCCCAAAGTGCTGGGATTACAAGCGTGAGCCACCGCGCCCGGCCCTCAAAAGAAGTTTCATTAGAAATGGAGAGAATCTGGAAAAAGAAATTAATTGAAAAGAATGGTTATTATAGGCACATCAAGAATCAGATGCTACCTACCAGTTTTGGAAACAACCTTTCTAGTGGTCCTTAATCTTCTCCATGTCTCTATCTCCTTGACAATCTGTGAGATGATAGTGGTGGGGCAATGATCATGATCATTGCAGCTAGCAGCTAATTATTGAGCACTTGCTATGTCCCTGGCCTATAGTGCCAGTGCTTTAGGTGTAACTCATTTAATCTTCCAGCAGCCCAGGGAGAAAGGTACTATTACTATCCCCATTTTGTAGATGAGGAAACTGAGCTCCTAATAGGTTAGGTAATTTGCCCAGGATCACACACTTTGTAATTGAACATTCAAGATTTGCACCCAGGTAGTCTGGCTCCAGCTCTGGCCTTTAACCACTAAGCTACATTGCTCATGAAAGCCGTGGGCCCTCTCCCCCAGAAAGTGTGTAATTGGGCAACATGACATGTGCAGTAATTTAAAGAGCTTCTGGACTCTTCTTCCCCTGTCCAGTCCATTGATTTGGGTTGAAACCCTACCCTAGACTTATGTCAATTCCTTTCAGGCAGAGATTATGTCTTATATCTGTGTTTGGTACATAGTAGGAGCTAAATAAATGTTTAATGAATGAATGGTACGTTGGAAATGACACTAGCTTTAAAGCCAGCCCCACCTGTCTGGGTTTTTATTCTTAAATTTCCTGTTATAAGGTTTATGCATGTTTACTATAGAAAATTTTGTAACATATGAAGAAGAAAATAAGTCTGCCACAATGACAGTATCTAGGATACTCTTAGCATTTTTCTGTATTTTCTATATTTTTAAATGCAAATGTGTATACACATGCACACATATTTTTAAACCAAATTGGAATTGTACATGTATTCAGTTGCATGCTGGTTGTTTTCTTTTTAGTATATCGAGAGCATTTTCCTACGTCATTAAAAACCTTCAAGTGCCCTTTTCCCCCCCAAAAAAGTATTTATATGTAATTTGCATGCCATACAATTTACCATTTTAAAATGCACAATTCAAACATCTGTGCAACTGTTATGGGATCTTTAGGGTGTCAGTTTTCTTCCTGGAAACCTCTGTTGGCTGTTGGCACCTTTGCCCAACCTCTTGTCCTGCATTCAGGTATGCAGACAAGTGAAGGGTGAATAAAACAAAGAGGAGCTTTATTTAGTGTTAGAACAGCTCAGAGGAGACCTGTGATGGTTAGTTCCCCTCTGTAGGCAGGCAGGTTTTCTGTTGAGTGTTCAGCTCTCAGTAGAGAGGAGGCCCTGGAGAGGGTAGCTCCTCTCTGCTTGCTGGTTGACTAGACGTCTGCTGCTCTCATCAGAGAGGAGGCCCTGGAGAGGGTAACTCCTCTCTGTGGGCAGGTCATTTGGTGGTCTCTGCAGGTCTCTGAAGTTCTCAGCAGAGAGGGTAGCTCCTCTCTGCAGCTGGTCATCTCATGTCTGCTCAGCTCTGGCTGACTCTGGGGCTTTTATGGGCCTCAGAGGGGAGGAAGTGTGGTATGTGCCAGTTGGCCCACAAGTGACCATGGGCGGGCCTGGAAAAGGCACCAGTTCCCACTCTGATCAGTGGGGCTGGCAGCCAGGCCTCCAGCCTTCAGGCCCCTCCCTGGCCCGAAGAAGGGACCTTACTGGGACCAGCACCCTTCTACCTGGGACTCTGTCTGCCTACTGTTGTCCATGGTGCTCAGGCTTTGCCCAACTTTGCTCCCAGATCGAGATCGGAGTGGGTGCTGATAGCAGGGAGAAGCCAAACAGTGGGGGCAGGCGCTTCTGAGCCTGTGAGGGTCGGGCCTTCCCAGACCCCCAAGAGTGCAGGGATGCCTGAGTCTGCAGCCATGGTTTGGGGGGTTTCAGCTGCCCCATGGGGGGTGGGGCTCCTGCTTACTTCTGGCCCCCCAAGAGCACAAGGAGGCTCATATCTGCAGCCACAGCTTGGGCAGTGTTCCTGCCTGCTCCGTGGGACATATAGCCCTGCCCAGGCCTCCTTGCTTCAGCCAGGATGATGGCACGCCAACTGGATCAGCTGCCACCATCATAACCATCACCACTTTCCAATTCCAGAACGTGTTTTATCACTCTGAAACCCCCCTGTACCTGTTAGTAGTCACTCCCCATTTACTCTTCCCCAAAGGGTCTGGTAACCACTAATCCACTTTCTGTCTCTATGGATTTGCTTATTCTGGACATTTCATATGAATGGACTCATATACAGCAATATGTGGCCTTTTATGTCTGGCTAAACTGGCTTTTACTTAGCATAATGTTTTCAAGATTCATCCGCCGGGCTCGGTGGCTCACGCCTGTAATCCCAGCACTTTGGGAGGCCGAGGCGGGCGGATCACAAGGTCAGGAGATCGAGACCATCCTGGCTAAAACGGTGAAACCCCATCTCTACTAAAAATACAAAAAAATTAGCCAGGTGTGGTGGCAGGCGGCTGTAGTCTCAGCTACTCGGGAGGCTGAGGCAGGAGAATGGCGTGAACCCGGGAGGCGGAGCTTGCAGTGAGCCGAGATTGCACCACTGCACTCCAGCCTGGGCGACAGAGCGAGACTCCATCTCAAAAAAAAAAAAAGAAAAAGAAAAAAAAAGATTCATCCACATTGTAGCATGTATCAGTACCTCCTTTTTATGGATGAATAATATTCCATTGTTTACGTACACAGTATTTTGTTTGTCCATTCATAAGTTGATGGACATTTAGGTTGTTTGCATTTTTTGGCCGTTAGGCTTAATGCTCCAATGAACATTAATGTATAAGTTTTTGAGTGGATCCATGTTTTCATTTCTCCCAGACGTATACTAGGAGTGGAACTGCTGAGTCATATGGTGTCTCTGTGCTTAACTCTTTGAGAAACTGCTAGATTGTTTTCCACAGGGGCGGCACCATCTTACGTTCCCACCAGCAATTCCGTGAGGGTTCCAGTTTCTCCATATTCTCAGCAACACTTGTATTTTCTGTTTTATTTTATTATACCCATCCTAGTGTTACGTGAAGTGATATCTCACCACAGTTTTGATCTGCATTTACTAATGACTGATGATGAACATCTGTTCATGTACTTACTGGCCACTTTGCCTGTCTTTGGAGAGATGTGTATTGAAATCCTTTGCCCATTTTAAAATTGGCTTATTTGTCCTTTTATTGTTGAGTTGTAAGAGTTCTGGATACTAGATTCTGGTACACTATATGTATCCTGAATACTAGACCTTTATCAGATATGTGATTTGAAAATATTTGTTCCCATTCTGTGCAGTGTCTCTTTACTTTCATGATGATGTCCTTTGATAAACAGACATTGAAAAATGTGATGAAATTCGATTTATTTATTTATTGGGGGGATTACATGTTCTTTTAGTGTCATATAGAGAGCCTAATTTTATGGCTGCATAATATTCCATAATATGGCTGTATGCCATATTTACTTTAAAACCTCATATATTTAAGTTTGTCTCTAGGTTTTTTTTTTTAACCATTAATACTATTGCTGTGAATATAGTGTACATAAATATTTCATTGCATATCTAATTAATTATTTCTGATAGATTCCTAGAAGTGATTCTAAAAGGCATAAACATTAACTTTTTTTCCTGCTACTATCATGGATTTCTCATTCTTTTTTATCTGGAATTATACAACTTGTATGTAAAGTAACTCTGGTAAAACATTCAAGCAGTGCAAGTAAAGTATACTTTTCCCCACCCTGCAAATTCTCGTATCTCTAAGGACATTTTTATAGCTTTAGATGAGCAGATTACTCCCAGATTATTTACCAGCCTCGTTTCCTAAAAAGTTTTACCAGATTATACTTCCATCAGCATTGTGTGGGTACCTAGCTCATTGCTCCCCCTTCTATGTTATTAGTGCAAGTAGTTTTGTTTTTGACAGTCTCACTGTGTCGCCCAGGCTGGAGTGCAGTGGTGCAACCTCTGCTCACTGCAATCTCTGCCTCCCTGGTTCAAGCAATTCTCCCGTCTCAGCCTCCCGAGTAGCTGGGATCACAGGTGGGCACCACTACGCCTTGCTAATTTTTGTATTTTTAGTAGAGACAGGGTTTCACCATGTTGGCCAGGCTGGTCTTGAACTCCTGACCTCAAGTGATCCTCCTGCCTCAGCCTCCCAAAGTGCTGGGATTACAGACATGAGCCACTGTGTCAGGCCTGTTTTTTTTTTCCCCCAATTATAATAGCAGGCTGGGCATAGTAGCTTATGCCTGTAATCCCAGCACCTTGGGAGGCCAAGGCAGGAGGATCCCTTGAACCCAGGAGTTCGCGAGCAGCCTAGGCAACATAGGGAGACCCTGTCTACAAATCAAAAAATTAGTCAGGTGTAGTGGCTCATGCCTGTAGTCCTAGTTACCTGGGAGGCTGATGTGGGAGGATTGCTTCAGCCCAGGTGGTCAAGGCTGCAGTGAGCCAAGATCGCACCACTGTGCTTCAGCCTGAGTGACAGAGCAAGACCCCATCTCAAAAAAAAAAAGAAGTTAATACTTATTGAGCATTTACTGTTGACAGTCACTTTGCTAAAGCAATTCAGGTGCATTCTCTCATTTCACCTTCACATCAAAACTATAAAGATGTTAAGGCTCACAGTGATTGAAGTGATATGCCCAAGGTCACCGAGTAAGTGTTAAAGTTAGTTCTGCCCAATCTGAGTCCACGGTCTAAAACGCTATTTCCCAATTAAATACTGTCACTGAAAAACTTTTCTGATTCCATGTTTTGATTTGCATTTCTTTATACACCAGGCTGAATTTTCTTTTTTTTTTTTTTTTTTTTTTTTTGAGACGGAGTCTCGCTCTGTCGCCCAGGCTGGAGTGCCAGGCTGGAGTGCAGTGGCACGATCTTGGGTCGCTGAAACCTCCGCCTCCTGCCTTTAAGCAATTCTCCTGCCTCAGCCTCCTGAGTAGCGAGGATTACAGGCACCCGCTACCACGCCCGACTAATTTTTGTATTTTTAGTAGAGACGGGGTTTCACCGTGGTCTCGATCTGCTGACCTCGTGATCCACCCGCCTCGGCCTCCCAAAGTGCTGGGATTACAAGCGTGAGCCACCGCACCCAGCCTCAGGCTGAATTTTTTAATCAGTTTATTGATGTTTAATTTTGTGTGAATTATCTATATTTTTCTTTTTAAAATTTAGAATGTTAATGTTTCCCTTTTTTTTGGAGACAGGGTCGCTCTGTTGCGTATGCTGGAGTGCAGTGACACAATCATGGCTCACTGCAGCTTTGAACTCCTGGGCTCAAGTGATCCTCCTCCCTCAGCCTCCCACCTAGCTGGGACTATAGGCATGTGCCACCAGGCCTGGCAATTTTTTTTTTTTTTTTTTTTTTAGTTTTTGTAGATGGAGTCATGCTCTGTTGCCTAAACTGATCTTGAACTCCTGGGCTCAAGTAATCCTCCTGCCTTGGCCTCCCAAAATGTTGGGATTATAGGCATGGGCTGCCATGCTTGGCATTTCCTTATTGATTTGTATAATCTTTCTTTTTTGGTTTGTTTAGTAGGGACAGGGTCTTTCTCTATCACTCAGGCTGGAATACAGTGGCACGATCATAGCTCACTATAGCCTTGACTGCCTAGGCTTGAGCAATCTTCCCACCTCAGCCACCTGAACAGCGGGGACTACAGGTGCACTCCACCACACTTGGCTATTTTTTTGTATTTTTTTTAGAGATGGAGTGTCACTATGTTGCCCAGGCTAGTCTTGAATTCCTTGTCTCAAGGGATCCTCCTGCCTTGGTTTCCCAAAGCCCTGGGATTGTAGGCATTGAGCCACTGTGCCTGGTTGTTACTTCTTATATGCCATGAAGTGTTCACTGGTTTATCATTTACCTTTTAATTTTGTTGATGGTGTTTTGTTTTAAAGCTTACATTTTTATGTAGTCAAATCTATTGATCATTTGTGAATTTCTTCTGTTTCCTTTATGTGTAGAAAAGCCTCCTCCAGTTATGTTTTCATTAATGTATTACTTCTTTTTTTTTTTTCTAAGAGACACAGTCTCACTATGTTGCCCAGGATAGAGTGTGGTGTCTGTTCTCAGGTGTGATCAAAGGCACTACAGCCTTGGCGTCCTGGCCTCAAGCCATTCTCTTGCGCCAGCCTCCTAAGGAGCTGGGACTACAGGTACATGCCATTGCACCCAGCTATATTATGTTAATAGTCACCTAAATGTTTTTGAGGTCGAGTCACAAATCCACCTGATAGTTCTTTTTTTTTTTTTTTTTTTTTTTTTTTCAGGCTGGAGTGCAGTGGCACGATCTTGGGTCGCTGAAACCTCCGCCTCCTGCCTTTAAGCAATTCTCCTGCCTCAGCCTCCTGAGTAGCGAGGATTACAGGCACCCGCTACCACGCCCGACTAATTTTTGTATTTTTAGTAGAGACGGGGTTTCACCATGTTGGCTAGGCTGGCTTTGAACTCTTGACCTTAAGTGATCCGCCCACCTTGGCCTCCCAAAGTGCTGCTATTACAGGTGTGAGCCAGTGTGCCTGGCCCCACCTTATAGTTCTAATGGCAGTGGATTGAGAAATTTGCAATCATATGTTTGCATATATTTTGGGCAGTTTTATGACTTAAAGATAGTTATTTTTTTGCTGAAAGAGCCATCGGTGGTTGAATTTTAATCAACATTCAAAGAAAAAAATGATCAACAGGCTGTATAACCAGCCTAGTGCTTCAGCAGCATGTGAGATGCATGGAAGCCCTCCCCACTGAAGCCCTGTTGTGTGTACTTAGGAGTTTGGTATCTTGGTTCAAATACTGGCTTAAAAGCTCAGAAACCTGGATCCTGGTTCTGGCCCCGCTGTTGCCTGTTATAGATTTATGACTTGAGCAGGTCACTTGATTTCTATCAATTCTTTCATCTGTAAAATAATGGGGCTGAATTACATAATCTCTAAGGATAATTCTAGTTGCATAATTCTGACTGTTATCCTTCTGATAAGGAATCATTTCATGTACATTTGGTATCGATAAGTTTTTTATAAAGTTTTAAGTGGCATAAAGGAAGGGAGAGTAGTAACAAGTGAATGAGGTGTGTGGGAGAAAGGAGTGGGTGAGGGAACAGAGAAAGAGAACAAGGAATGAGTCTGCCACAGCCAGTGTATGGCAGATGGCCCAGAAGGAAGCTAGAAGGGGGGTAAATCTGAAGTGAGTTGGGAGCTTCATTGGCTTTGTCTTCTTGAAGAGAAGTAGTTCTGATCTGGTGTAGATAGATGTCCTGAGCGTCAAAAGAAAATCCTGTGGTCAGGGCCAGTAGGAGGGTACTCTGAGAGAAAGAGACTGAAAAATTAGCACATGGTCATCATTATTAGATACCTGCCAAAGGTTATCTCAAAGACAAAGCAATGCGACTATATCAATAGAAACTGGAGCCACAGAAGAGTCTAGGAACCCCGTGATGGACGAGACATCACAGAATGTCAGTTGGCAGTGCCCGTGCAGTGTAGTTGGCCCTCAGACTCCACCTGCCGGAATGTGGGGCCAGGCATTTACTTTAATGGTAAAGACAGAGGCACCAGGCTTCCACTAAATGTTGGTTGCATACAGCTAACTTCCTTTGCTGTCTTCTATGATTCTGAAGAGACTTTCTGATGATATTTGACCTTGCCATTTGAATTTTTTCACAGATAACTGCAAAGAATAGGTATATTTCTCCTTGTGAATTAATGAATTGCCTTTCTGATTTGTGCTTCTTCTGTGTCTAGATAGTGTTATCCAACCTCCTCAAGTCCAGTTAACTTTAAGACTTTGACAGGTTAAGGTTTCGGTATGGGCAAGGTTGACAACCAAACTAGACCTTTTGGTAAATTAAGTTGAAGTCATCTTGGAAAGTCTTCTGGCAGCCAGCCAGCTGGCCTATTCCAATAGCACTGTTTCCCAGATAACATATCACCATCCATTCTTTAGCAGAGACCAGCAGAAAAAACAAGGAGCCTCAAATGCAGGCACTCCTGCCAGACCACCTAGCAGTCCATCTCTGCCTGTGAGGGATTGGGAAATGATGGCAGGGAGCCCAGAAATACTGTCAGCCAGAGAGATGAAGGTAGTAGTTAAGAACACGGAGCCAGACACATCTGCATTTGGGCTCTGCTCAAACTTACTAGCTGTGTGGTCTTGTGGGTTATATAACCTTGCTGGACATTAGTTTCCTCATCTATAAAATAGGGATATAATGGTATCTACCTCATTGGGGTGTTAGGAGAATTAAATGAGAAAGTGTGTGGAACATGCTTAGCACAATATTACCACGATAGAGCAGTTGATGACCTTGCCAAAGGCATTTGAGAGCGTCAAGGATATGAAAAAGGGCAGAGACCAGTGGATTGGGCAAAAAAGATGTTTTAATCACCTCCTATTCACCCCTTCCAAAGAGAGAGGGATTTCCACTGTAGGGTTATGGGGATGCTGAACACATGACACCTGACAGTGGACAGATGAGCTTGACAGATGTAGTCACATATACTCACAGCCCGGAAGCTGGGATACCACACACCACATAGGCCCACACGGGAGCTGCACTCGAGAGCAGAGTAAGCCACCGGCGAGGGGCTGTGGGAAGCAGCCTTTGTAGTGTCAAGAGCGGATGGTGCCCCCTGGTTCTGGCCAGAGGATATGATTGGCTTGTCTGAATAATTTGAGGGGCTGGCTGGGAACTGTAACCCACTCACTTCTCAAGAATAAGCAAGAGCTGTAGCTGGTCCCTTTAGTAAGGAGGATTGTTTGGCCAGGGGACCTTATCCATGGAGCACAATGGGGAGGGGTGCTTGTGGTAGGCCATTTGAGGCCCTCGAGATTGTACTAGATGTCAAATAAGCATGTAACTGAGCTTTTTTTTTTTTTTTTTTTTTTTCAGAGTCTTGCTCTGTTGCTCAGGCTAGAGTCTGGAGGCTGGAGTACACTGGTACAAACATGGCTCACTGAAGCCTCAACCTCCTGGGCTCAAGTGATCCTTCCACCTTAGCCTCCCAAGTAGCTGGGCCTATAGGTGCACGCCACCACATCTGGCTAATTTTCTGTGTTTCTTATAGAGACGGGGGTCTTGCCATGTTGCCCAGGCTGTTCTTGAACTCCTGGACTCAAGTGATCCTCCTGCCTCGGCCACCCAAAGTGTTGGGATTACAGGTGTGAGCCACTGTGTCCAGCCTCATATTGAGCTTTAATTTTAGACTTTACACCACAAAAGAGAATACTAACCTTGAAATGCTGTTGAATACAGCTTTCAGGGGATCTGAGTAGGAGGCTATGGAAGAGAAATAGAGTTGTTTGATTCTGTGAGAGATGACAGATGGCATAGTGGCTAGAAAGGAAATGTCACAGTAGGTCATATATTGTGTCATGAGCCAAAATCTCTTCACTGGGTTCAGTTCAGCATATATTTATTGGCTGGCTGTACCATTCTAGGTCCTTTGAGGCTTAACTAGGTCTGGTTGACCCCTTCCTAGATCAGGAGCAGTGTGTCCTGGCACAGGATCCTGTTAGGTCTAGTTACTTTGGCAGCAACTGGCCAAAGCCTGGGGCCCTAGAAGATAGGCTGCTGGAATGCATTCCAAAAGAGTTTGGGTTGGTACCAGGAGGTCACAGAGCTATTTGCCTAAGGCCTGGTGGTTAGGATCCTCCATGTCGTATGGATTTATTCCCAGAGATACTTTGGACATTGTTTTTCTGTCTGGAGCCAAGGGCAGGTGCGAAAGAGGGATTTGAGGGTGACTTGTGACTTTCTAGAGGTGAAGTGTTGCTTAAAACATGTTTGATAATAATTAGGTGTGATTTGAGATTAGGCATTGTTAGGCAGCACTTTGCTACTCAGGGATGGTTCCTTGAACCAACAACAGCCGGGTCACCCGGAGCGTATTAAAAACAGAGTCTGAGGCCCCACCCAGAACTTCTGAATCAGAATCTTTTCATTAGCAAGATCCGCAGGTGATTCTTATGCACATTAATGTGTGAGAAACTGTTCTAGTGGTTAAAGGGCATGAGCTTTCGGGTCAGACTGTATGAAAATTTCTGTTCCTCTACTGATTTGCTATATGTCCTCAGGTCTGTTACTTAACTTCACTATCAGGGGCTTATTTGTAAATTGGGTTTGACTGTCCTGCTGGCTTGTTAGTATTAAAAGAGGTGATATAGAGAAAGAGCTTAGAAACATAGTAAAGCACTTAAATATCAGTAGCTATTAGTGGTTATTTGATAAATAATATCCTAGTATTATTTAGAATATGAAAAGAGAATGCAGGATATCATTAGGGCTGACCCAGCCATGAGGTGTGAATTGGTGATTGAGGAAAACATGGTCTCCTGAGCGGATAGGGCAGTGGATGTGTTTGGCTCACTGACCAGTTCCCTCAGGATGAGACTGTAACTGCTCATTTTAAGTAACCAAGCGTTGATGGCTATACTCTTAATGGCTTGTAAGCTCTTAGAAGGGAGAAATTATCTGTAAAAGTGGTAGCTAAGTCTTAGCATTCAGTGAGGCCTTGGCATTACAGAGGAAAGAACCATTTCTTAGGAATTGAAACCTGAGTTCAAGTATGGATTTTGCCATTTATTAGCGCTGTGGCCCTTAGCAAGGCAGTTAACATCTCTGAGCCTTAGTCCTCATCTGTAAAACAAGGATAAGTGGGATTATGAGCTGTAAATCCCAGTATATAAGCAAAGTGGTATTAGCATCATCCCTACTTGGTATCTACAACAGAGCTCACTAGACAGCCTCCCAAATCCCCAAAGGTGAATTTTATGCCTGATTCACACCCTTTAGAATCTTCAGTGCTGGCATTCTTCAGAGCTGTTCTGGCTGCCTGGATTTCCCAATGACTACAATAGAATGTACCTTAGGAAGGCATACAGGCCATTCGAGTATCACTCCAAATCTTGGGGAGTGGAACCAAAGCACACTAGCATTTGGGAAGGAATCATGATGACAGTGAAAGCATTTGAAACAATGATGATACATGTGAGAGATACTATCATGAACCCAGGAGTGTGAAATACAGAAATCTGCATCTCTTACACTCCACGTTGTTGCCTTTCAGGCCCTCAGTACAAGAGAACAGACCAAATTACAGCAGCTTTTGAACTTGAGAAATCTGGGCCTACTAAAAGCTACAGTCACCCTTTCCTAACCTTGCCAATCCTCCTTGCATCCTCAGAAATAATTGCTAAGGGTTCTCTTTTAACTTAGCTGATCCCTTAGATACCTTACATTTTAAGTCATCTTTTTGTGTGTAGCAAACCCCCCATTTCTTGTTTCTGAATGTGTGATCTTTGCTCTAATTATGTTGAGAGTGCCTATTATTGCACCTGACTCTGGTTGTTTGTGAGCTACTAAGTAGCCATGAGGTTAAAACAGACTAGGATCAGAGAGCATCTCAGCCTCTCAGGACCTTAGTTTCCTCCTTTAAAAAGGAAGGAGATTGGACTAAGGTCATTTGGTCATGCGACAAGAGTACGTGATAGATAAAGTAATGAACTTCTGTTCAGTGAAAGCAATGAATAGGGCTTTCCAAGGTCCCTTTCAGCTTTCTGGTTCCAGCAGAGCCCAGGCCTCAAAATAGAAGTCAAGATTTTGTTCAGAAGATAGGGATTACCAATACCAACAATAAAAAAACCAAACAGGTAAGGTTGCATCAAGCAGGAACACCCAAAAAGATGTCTCAGACCATGGGATAAGTCTGCCCATAGGAGGGTGCAGAATTGTTAGGGGAGACAGAATCAAAGACCTTGATCAAGAATTAGAATGACTTTTCTCTCTTGGATATTGAAATACGGAAATCCAGGCAGAGGTGGGTCTAGCTTTTGCTTCATGAACCTCCAATTGTTTATTGGGAGGCAATATATATAGGAAGCCTGTTACTCCTTCCTAGTGCTAATGCGTTTCCCTTATTAGTCCGTTCTGCCGGTCACTAGCAAAGCTGTGCTTTAATTATGCTGTTCCTAGTTCAGTGTGCCTTTCTCAGAAAGCAAGCATTTAAGTTCCTCTGCCATTGTCTGGACTCATGCTCCATACTTCGTCTTACATGGGTGTTTTTGGAGATCTACTCTGGCCAGCCCAGTGTCCGTTAACAGCGATAGCAGTTACTTATCAGGTGCCTTTCCAAAGCCAGGTGCGGTGCCAGTTGCCTGCAAGCATATGTTATTTCCAGCATATGTGCCAAGTATGTCTCTTTAGGTCTGGGTTGGTGTTTCTTTCTTTGTCTGCAATTCTTTTTCTTTTCACCTTGTCTGTTGAAATTGAACCTTGAAATTACCAGCCTTAGTCCTTCCTTTGCCACTCACTGGGATTAATCTGTTTTTTTTCTCCTCTCCTTTTCTTCCTTTCCCTCTTCTTGTCTCTTGTGGATTGAGTTCTTTTAAGAGTTCTCTTTTCAATCATTCCAGTGTTGGATTCAGTATTGGATTACCATCTCCCTGTGGACAAGGATCTTGTTTTACTTACCTTTCCTTTTGCTCCCACACAGCACCTAGCAAGGTACTGAGTAAATGGTGGGCAGTTGACCCACAGATAGTTAATTATTTATGTATGTTACCACTGACTGGTATGAGGACATGTGTGTATTGCTGGCTGAAGACTTAGGGGAAAGTTAGTACAATAAATTGGAGAATATCAGGTCCAGTTCCCTGAGGCACAGAAGAGAGCCCCTTACCCTCTAGTAGTAGCAGCAAAGGCTTTTGTCTTGTTAGGGAACTTGCCAGCAATTGTGGATTACAGAACATCCACTTTATTGATTTAAGCAACGTAGATTGAGACTGTAAATATTTAGTAGTATTTTCCTCACTATTCATTAAAGGGATTCCATGTTTTGTACAAACGATGACTTAGTTCTCACTTGTACTTTTTCTGGTTTTTCTCCTGTGTATGACTGTTATTTCCTTATAACTTAGAGGATCCTCAAACTTTCTTTTGAGACAGTCTTACTCTGTCAACCTGGAGTGCAATGGCATGATTTCAGCTCACTACAACCTCTGCCTCCCAGATTCAAGTGATCCCCCACCTCAGCCTCCCAAGTAGCTGGGACTACAGTCACGTGCCATCACACCTGGCTAGTTTTTTGTGTGTGTTCTTTAGAGATAGGGTTTTGCCGTGTTGCCCAAGCTGGCCTTAAACTCCTGGGCTCAAGTGATCCGCCTACCACAGCCTCCCAAAGTGCTGGGATTACAGGCGTGGGCCACCACGCCTAGCCCTCAAACTTTCAAATCCTTTTTGGAAGTAGACAGAATAAAATTTTAAATGAATAAATATTCTTTGTGCTCCTTTTAGAAAGCTGGCCTAGTTTCTACTTTGTGTTGAATTCCCATTTGTGTTTTGGGTCATTATGCGGCACTTGGTTCAGCCAATTAAGTTTCCTCTTTCTAAGTATCTTTATTCTATATCAGTATAGTCTTTTCTTGAGGCTTTAATATTGTTCCTTTGAGGAACATTCATCTTTCTGGTACTCTTCTGTTGCTTAAACGTTCTTCCCATGGGACCTTTGACAATTTTCTCAAGCCTAGCAATTCAGTTAAGTACTTAACAACATAATTTAGGTTCCCTCTTTACCTGAGTCTACAGGACTTCGAGATTCCAACATGCAGTGTTCCACTATGCTTTCTTACCTCCGGAAAGCGCCCTTTCACCACATGACATCTAGTGCTATATTCTGTCTCCTCCATTTACTTCCTTGCAAAGAAAGTTAGGCAGAAACAGTAAACTATATATTAGAGACTTTCACATTTCAGTTGTGACATGAGCAAAATA
Organism: Hylobates moloch; assembly: GCF_009828535.3. Taxonomy (NCBI): domain Eukaryota; kingdom Metazoa; phylum Chordata; class Mammalia; order Primates; family Hylobatidae; genus Hylobates; species Hylobates moloch. Next base: position 20,803,223 of record NW_026652284.1, read on the forward strand.
TAGTTTAGCCTCTATAGTGTATTTCCTTAGCCCCCAAATCACTAGTGTATCCCTCATGATTATATATATTTATTTAATAACAGAATTGTGTTCCTGAAAGTGGTATGTACAGATTCTAGTTTAATTGTTTATTTACAGATAAATACTTAAGCTATCAAGTCAGATGGCTAGTTTCAAAACTGTTTAATGAGGATGATTTCATAGCTTTTCTCAGTACCAATAATAAGAGCTAACACATACAGTGCTTACAATATGCTAGGCACTGTTTTAAGTGTAAATACACCCACACACTAATAAGCAACATAGAGCTGGCTTTTAAGAAATACAGTCTTGGGAGGCCAAGGCGGGCAGATAACAAGGACAAGAGATCGAGACCATCCTGGCCAACATGGCGAAACCCCGTCTCTACTAAAGATACAAAAAATTAGCTGGGCATGGTGGCATGCACCTGTAGTCCCAGCTACTCGGGAGGCTGAGGTAGGAAGACAGCTTGAACCCGGGAAGCAGAGGTTGCAGTGAGCTGAGATCGCGCCACTTGCACTCCAGCCTGGTGACAGAGCGAGACTCCGTCCCACAAAAAAAAAAAAAAAAAGAAATAACAATCAGAGGATCTCTGCCTTTTAACAAGAGACTTTAATATTTGTTTATTGTGATGAGTAATATATTTGGACTTATTTCTACCATCTTAATTAGCTTGCTTTCTTTTCTTTTTTTGACACGGAGTCTTGCTCTGTCGCCCAGGCTGGAGTGCAGTGGCATGATCTCGGCTCACTGCAACCTCCGCCTCCCAGGTTCAAGCAATTCTCCTGCCTCAGCCTCCCCAGTAACTGGGACTACAGGTGCCTGCCACCACGCCCAACTAATTTTTATATTTTTAATAGAGATGGGGTTTTACCATGTTGGCCAGGCTGGTCTCAAACTCCTGATCTCAAGTGATCCTCACACCTCGGCCTCCCAAAGTGCTGGGATTACAGGCGTGAGCCACCGTGCCCAGCCATCTTAATTTGTTTTCTGTTTACCGTACTTTTCTTGCCTTCCTTCTTCCCCTTTCCCACCTACTACTGGATTAATCACATTTTCTTTATTCTCTTCTATACCTCGTTTGTAAATATTCAGCTTCTATTCCCTTATATCCTTGTACATAAACATAGTTTACTTAACAGAGGCTAAAGGTGTTATTTTGTCGTCCTTGACTCTTAGAACACCCTAACTTTAGTTTCTCTCACTTTTTGTGTTGTTGTTGATTTTTAATTTCAGAGAGACAGTGGATTACAGTGTTTAACAGTACAGAACTCTGTGTCAGACTGCCCAATTTTGAACCCCACACTGCCACATACTAGCTGTGTGGCCCTGAGTGAGTTATGTAACCTCTCTGTGCTATGATTTTTTTTTTTTTTTTTTTTTGAGATAGAGTCTCGCTCTGTCGCTCAGGCTGGAGTGCAGTGGCGTGATCTTGGTTCACTGCAAGCTCCACCTCCCGGGTTCATGCCTTTTTCCTGTCTCAGCCTCCTGAGTAGCTGGGACTACAGGCACCCGCCACCACGCCTTGCTAATTTTTTGTATTTTTAGTAGAGACAGGGTTTCACCGTGTTAGCCAGGATGGTCTTGATCTCCTGACCTCGTGATCCGCCCACCTCGGCCTCCCAAAGTGCTGGAATTAAGGCGTGAGCCACCACACCCGGCTCTGTGCTATAATTTTCTTACCTATAAATGGAGATGATGAGTACCCACTTCATAGGGTTGTTTTGAAAGGATTAAATGAGTTAATATATGCAAAGCATTTAGAACAGTGCCCAGCACATAGTAAGCACTCAGTACGTGGTAGCTACAATGATTGTCATTATTCTACTTTGTTTTTAATCTCCCCTTCCCATACTCATTTTTAGACGTTGGTGCATTTTAGATATATTAACATATTAAGTAATTTTTAAATTGAGATATAATTAACATACATTACAATAATCTTAAGTGTTTTATTTGAAGAGTTTTGACAAATATCTACTCTTGTAACCATGACCCAAAATAAGATGTAGAACATTTTTCCATTCTCCTGAAAGTTTCTTGGTGTCTCTTTACATTTAATGTTTTTACTACTCATACCACCTCTAGAACCACTGTCTGATTTTTATCATGGTAGATTAGTTTTGCCTGTATTTCTACTTTCTATAAGTTGGATCATATAGTATGTACTCTTTTGTTTCTGGCTTCTTTGACATAACATATTTTTAAAATTTTATCCATGTTCTTGTATGTATAATAGTCTAGTCTTCATTATAAGAAATTGCCAATCTGTTCTTCAAGTAGGTGTACCATTTTACACTTCCACCAACAGTGTATAAGAGTTCTGGTCACTCAACGTTCTTACCAACATTTGGTGTTATCAGTCTTTCTGATTTTAATTATTTTAGTGGAGACGATGTTTAATAATTCTTTGCTTGCTGCTTGCTATCTTTTTCTTAGCATATTTATCCTTTCTTTCTGGTTCAGTTGCCTTCTTATAGTAATTCTTTCAGTGACAGTCTCTGAGTCTTTTATGTTTGTTTATAAAGTCAGCCTGACATGATAGTTTATCATATAGATACTTGGTTGATTGGTGTTTTCCTTAATATTTGAAAACTGTTGCTCCATTTTCTTTTTACATCTATTATTATTAATGAGAAGTCTGTATCAGCCTAGTTGTCATTCTTTTGTAAGTAATGTGTTTTCTCTTGGTTTGCTTAAATTTCTTTTTCTGTGTTGATATTTTGAAGTTTTTATTCTTAAAACTCATTCTTTAATTCTAGAAAATTCCTAGATATGTCTTCAAATTGCTTCTCCCACATGTTCTCCAGTGTCTCCAGCTGAAACACCTATTAGATGCATGTTTGGCTCTCTCATTTATCTTCTATGTCCCTTAACCTCTTTTTCATATTTTCTTTTTAACTACTACCTTCTAAGCAGTTTTCTCAGACTTTTCTTCCTAATCACACATTTTTTCTTTAGCTTCGTCTAATCTATTTATCCATTGATGGATTTCAGTGACTTAATTTTGTAGTCCTGTAAGTTCTTTGTTTTTTTTTTTTGGGACAGAGTCTCACTCTGTCGCTGAGGCCGGAGTGCAGTAGCACCGTGTCAGCTCACTGCAACCTCCGTCTCCTGGGTTCAAGCAATTCTCCTGCCTCAGCCTCCTGAGTAGCTGGGATTACAGGCACCCCCCACCATGCCAGCTAGTTTTTATATTTTTAGTAGAGACGGGGTTTCACCATGTTGGCTGGCTGGTCTCGAACTCCTGACCTCGAGTGATCCACCTGCCTCGGCCTCCCAAAGTGCTGGGATTACAGGCGTGAGCCACCGCGCCCTGCCCTTTTCTGTGTTTTTCTTTTTCTCTATGTGAGTCCCTGTGTTTTTTCTGCTGCATGCTAGAGACCAGTTTTTACGTTAATTTCTTGACTTGAGATTCCTGTATGATACAGAGTATAAATTTGGATGCTATACCTCTGTATGGCATAGGCATGCGTTTTACCTTTTCTCCTGCTGATGGCCTAGATAATAAGCAACTTTTATTGCCGTTTCCCTGAGCCAGTGAGCAGATTTTTGAGACTGCATATCAAGGAAAGATCGGCATTTGAGGCTCTGGGCTTTATGCAAGGGTCTCAGTGCTAACTCCCCACCTTCTACCTGCCTGAAGCTACATTTGCAGTCTCCATGTGAGTATTAATGCTTCCTCCTCGCAGTTTAAGGCCTGTACAGGAGTTTGAAACCCCTGTGGGCCACCATGGTCTCAATTCCCACTTACTGTTCTAGCTTTGATTTTGATGTTTCTTTCATTTCAGGTACCTAGGGATTTCTTTTCTTTAATTTTTTTTCAAGCCTGTGTATTTTAAAAGCATTTTTATGTTTTATCCAGCATTTCTGTGTGTTTGTAGTGGGAGAAAAAGAGCCATTTACTCCAGCTCAGTGTGCCGTTTTGCCAAAAGTCTGTTTTTTAATTATTATTGCATTAATCTCAGTAAATTTTCAATTTTAGACATTGCCAACTTAGATTCATTATGTAGCCATTGACCACCCTTGAATGTTTTAGGCCTTAACGGTTCCCATTTTCCTTTCATTGCTCAAGCTTATAATCATCTTTTTAGTATCTATATATTGGTAAGCCAGATAATTAGGTTCAGTTTTCTTTTTAACCTTGCCCAGTTACTCATTCTGCTGAAGTTTTTCTTTTTCTCTTCTTATTTAGTTGTTCACAAAAACATTAAACAGCCCTGACCACATAATGCTCGAAATATCTCCCTCCGCATCTTGGGTGAATCTTCTCTTGTTTAACCTGATGTGGGTACCCTCCCCAGAAACTTAAAAGCAACCTTTTAAGTTTGAGTCCATCCCGAAAATATAATTCCAGTCACTTGTTTCTTACTAATAAGAATGTTTAAAAAGATCTAATGTATGTCCAGGTAAGTCTTTTGGTTTACTGTAATCCATAAGACTTATGTCTTGTTTTACCAAAAAAAAGAAAAAAAATCACATTACATTGGTGTAATTTGTTTCCTAGAAAAACCTCATCAGTGCCTGTTTATGATCTTTTGTTATTTGCAAATTGAATTCTTGTTAAGAGTTTTCTCAAATTTTAATTTAAAATTTTAAAAAATGTTTTTCTAGTTTTAAATCTTATGGAATTTCCCTCCCTCTTTCCATAAAACACCAAGAGATAAAAATTCCAGTCCCCTACTAGAGCTACTTCTATTAGAGAAAAGCCACTTACCTCCTAGGACTGTTTCTTCATTTGTTTAAAAATATATGTGCATTTTTATAATATAGATTAAAACAGACTGTATTCAAAAAGTAAGGGTAGACATTCTTAAAGATTTTCTTTGAGCAAGCTGAAAAAAATCTTATGAACTCATGAATGCCCAACAATATTAGGTACATGGTATAGAAGGGGCTTGGGGTAGTTAGAACTGAAACATTTATATTTATTTCAGCAAATCTTTATTTTCATTAATAAACTATTTTTTAGAGCAGTTTGAGGTACATGCAAAATTAAGCAGAAATTACAGAGGGTTTGCAGATCCCTCCCAACTCCCATTCTCCACACATCCACAACCTGTCCCACCATCCATGCCTCACACCATATTGGTACATTTCTTATAACTGATGAACCTACATTGACACATCATTCTTACCCGGAGTCCATAGTTTACATCAGGGTTCACTGTTGGTGTTGTGCATTCTGTTGGTTTTGACAAATGTATAATGACCTATATTTGCCATTGTAGATTCATGAAGAATAATTTCACTGCCCTAAAAATCCTCTGTGCTTTGCTTATTCATCCCTCCCTCTCCTCTAACCCCTGGCGATCACTGGTCTTTTTTACTATCTATATATTTACCTTTTCCAGAACGTCATATATTTGGAATTATAAAGTATGTAGCATTTTCAGATTGACTTCTTTGACTTAGAAATATGCATTTAAGGCCCGGCGCGGTGGCTCACGCCTGTAATCTGTAATCCCAGCACTTTGGGAGGCCAAGGCAGGTGGATCACGAGGTCAGGAGATCGACACCATCCTGGCTAACACAGTGAAACCCCATCTCTACTAAAAATACAAAAAAAATAGCTGGGCATGGTGGCAGGTGCCTGTAGTCCTAGCTACTTGGGAGGCTGAGGCAGGAGAATGGTGTGAACCCAGGAGGCGGAGCTTGCAGTGAGCCGAGATCACGCCACTGCACTCCAGCCCGGGCGACAGAGTGGGACTCCATCTCAAAAAAAAAAAAAAAAGAAATATGCATTTAAGTTTCCTCCCTGTCTTTTCATGGCTTTATATCTCATATCTTTTTAGCACTGAATAATAGTCCATTGTCTGGATGTACCACGGTTTATTCATTATATCTACTTCTTGGTTGCTTCCAAATTTTGGCAATTATGAATAAAGCTGCTTTATAAGCATCATGTGCAGGCTTTTGTGCGGCCATAAGTCTTCAACCCCTTTGGGTAATTACCAAGGAATGTGATTACTGGATCATGTGGCAAGAGTATGTTTGGTTTTGTAAGAAACTGTTAATCTGTAGAATGTCTGTACTATTTTGCATTCCCACCAGCATTGAATGAAAGTTCCTGTTTCTCTACATCCTTGTCAGCATTTAGTATTGCCAGTGTTTTGGATTTTGGTCATTCTGATAGGTGTGTGATGGTATCTTGTTGTTTTAATTTGCAGTTCTCTAAAGACATACCTTGTACAACATCTTTTCATATGCTTATTTGTCATCTGCATATCTTCTTTGATGAGGTGTCTGTTCAGGTCTTTTGCTATTTTTTAATTGGGTTGTTTGTTTTCTTATTGTTGAGTTTTGAGAGTTCTTTGTGTATTTTGGATAATAGTCTTTTATCAGATGTGTCTTTTGCAAATATTTTCTCCCAGTCTGTGGCTTGTCTTTTCATTCTTTTGACATTGTCTTTCATGGAGCAAAATTTATTTCTGTCATGGATTGTGCCTTCGGTGTTGTACCTAAAAAGACTGCCATAGCTGAAGTCAACTAAGTTTTCTCCTATGTTAACTTCTAGGAATTATAATTTTGTATTTTACATATAGGTCTCTGATGTATTTTAAGTTAATTTTTGTGAAGGGTGTAAGGTCTATGTCTAGATTCATTTTTTTGTATGTGAATGTCCAGTTGGTTCCAGCATCACTTGTTGAAAAGATACTCTTCGCTTCATTTTAGTGCCTTTGCTCCTTTGTCAAAGATGAATTGACTATATTTGTGTGGGTCTGTTTCTGGGCTTTCTGTTCTGTTCCACTGATCTACTTGTCTATTCTTTCACCAATACCACATTGTCTTCATTATTGTAGCTTTAAAATAGTAAATGTTGAAGTCAGTATCAGTCTTCCAACTTCAGTCTTCTCCTTCAATATTGAGTTAGCTATTTGGGTCATGGGGAAGATCTGAGTCTCTGAAAATACTGAATATTTCTATCTAACAACATGGGCTATCTCTCCATTTTTTAAGTTCTTTGATATCTTTCATCAGAGTTTTGTTGTTTTCTTCATATAGATCTTGTACATATTTTGTTAGATTTATACCTAAGTATTTCTCTTTTTGGGGTGCTAGTGTAAATGGTAAAGTTTTTAATTTCAAATTCTACCTTATTGCTGTTAATATAGGAAAACAATTGGCTTTTATATATTAACCTTAGGTCTTACAACTTTGCTATAATCTCTTATGAGTTCCAGGAGGTTTTTTGTCATTTCTAATTTTCTATAAAGACAATCATGTAGTCTGCAAACAAAGACAGTTTTAACTTCCTTCCCAATCAGTATACCTTTTATTTCCTTTTCTTGTCTTGTTGCATTAGCTAGGACTTCCAGTACAGTGTTTAAGATCAGTGGTGAACTGGGATATCCCAGCCTTGTTTATAATCCCAGTGGGAAGACTGAGTTTCTCACCGTTATGAATGATGACAGCTGTAGGTTTTTTGTAGACGTTCTTTATGAAGTTGAGGCAGTTCCCCTTTATTTCTAGTTTGTTGGAGTTTTTATCATGAATGGGCATTGGATTTCTGCCAGATGCTTTTTCTGCATCTTTCCGTTGACATGTTCACCTGATTTTTCTTCTTTAGCCTGTTGATGCGATGGATTACATTAATTGATTTTGAATGTTGAACCAGCCTTGCATACCTGTGAGAAGTCCCATTTGGCTATGATGTATAATTCTCTTTAGGCATTCTTAGAGTCAAGTTGCTAATATTTTGTTGAGGATTTTTGCATCTATCTTCACGAGAGATATTGGTCTGTGGTTTTCTTTTCTTGTAATGTCTCTGTGTGGTTTTGGTAGAAGGTTAATGTTGGCCTCAAAGAATGAGTTGGGAAATTTTCCCTCTGCTTCTATCTTCTGGAAGAGTTTGTAGAGAATTGGTATAATTTCTTTCTTAAATATTAGGTGGAACTCATTAGTGAACACATCTGGGCCTGTTGCTTCCACTTTGGGGAGGTTATTATTGATTCACCTTCTTTAATAGATATAGGCCTATTCAGATAGTCTATTGCTGTGTGTGTGAGTTTTGACAGATTGCATCGTTCAAGGAATTTGGATCATTTTATTTAGGTTATATTTGTGGACATTCATAAATTACCTTATATTTTTAATGTATATGGGGTATACAGTGATACTGATATTAATAAATTGTATTGTCTATTTTTTTTTCTTTGTTGCCATGGCCATCTTTGATTTTCTGACATTTGAAAACTATATGCCTAGGCTTAATGTCCTGAGTTTCCTGGATCTGTGATGTGGTGTCTGTCATTAATTTGGGGAAATTCTCAGTCATTATTGCATCAAATATTGCTGCTTTTCTCTCTTCCCCTTCTGGTGTCCCCATTTTGCATTAGTTATTTCTTTTCTAGTCTTCCCACTGTTAGATATTCTGTTCTGTTTTTTTCTTCTTTTTTTACTTTGCTTTTTCGTTTTGGATTGTTACATCTTCAAGCTAAGAGATTCTTTCCTCAGTCATTTCCAGTCTACTAATGAGCTCATCAAAGGCAGTCTTCATTTCTGTTATGGTGTTTTTTATCTCTAGCATTTCTTTTTGATTCTTTCTTAGAATTTCCATTTCTCTGCTTACATTATCCATCTATTCTTACATATTTTATACTTTTCCCATTAAAGCTATTTAATCATAGTCTTAAAAAAAAAGTCCTGGTGTGCTAATTTGGACATTCTTGCTATATCTGAGTCTGGTTTTGAAGTTTGCTGTGTCTCTCCAAACTGTTTTTGGGTTTTGTCTGTTTGCCTTTTAGTATGCCTTGTAATTTCTTTGTTGAAAGGTGGACATAATGTACTGCATAAAAGGAACTGCTGTAGCTAGGCCTTTAGTGATTTGGTAGTAGGGTGCAGGGGAGGAGAAGCTTTCTGTAGTCCTGGGATTCAGTCTTAATCTTTTGGTGAGCTTGTGCGCCTGGGCTGTGAACTTCCCAAGTGCTGTCAGGCATTTTTGCTCCTTAGATGGTACAGGATGGCTGGAGGGAGCTGGAGTTGGGTATTTGTTTTTCTCCAGGTAGGTTGGGCTCTGAGAAAACTGTAGCCAGTTAGGCTCTTGTAAAATAGTTTTCTTGAAGGCAGGCCTTGTTAAAAACAGAGTGCTCTGGCAGATTTCAAAATGGTTCCTTTTCCCTCTCCCGCTGCTGGAAGCAAGAGGGGATTTTTCTTCACTATTCATTGTGAGGACTTGTTAGAGCTCTAGGAGGTAAAGCTCACAGAAGTGTTGGGGGGGCCCCTATGGCTGAATCCCCCCCAGAGTTTTTAACTCTCAGAGTTGTGCACACTGAGCCTCCAGTGATTTGATTGCATTTCAGATTTTCTTAACCTGGCACTTGTTCCTACAGAGGCTTTTGTTCATATGTTGTTTTTGTTTTGTTTTGTTTTTTGAGACGGAGTCTCCCTCTGTCACCCAGGCTGGAGTACAGTGGTGTGATCTGGGCTTACTGCAGCCTCTGCCTCCTAGGTTCAAGTTATTCTCCTGCCTCAGCCTCCTGAATAGCTGGGGTTCCAGGTGCCCGCCACCATGCCTGGCTAATTTGTGTATTTTTAGTAGAGACGAGGTTTTGCCATGTTGACCAGGCTGGTCTCGAACTCCTGACCTCAAGTGATCTGCCCGCCTCAGCCTCCTGAAGTGCTGAGATTACAAGCATGAGCCGCTGTACCTGGCTTGTGTTTTTTGTTCATTAAGTTGTGATTCTCTGTGTCTGCCTGTCTGTCTCTAATTTTAGGGACAGTGATTTGCCCTGTGACCTTTCTTTTCTGATGAATTAAAGAAGAGTTGTTGATTTTTCAGTTTGTTCAGTTTGTTTGCTTTTAGGACATAGTGACTTCTAAGCTCCTAACATGCCAGAATGGAAACTGGAACTCTGAAATATTTTTATTTATATTTTTATCTGTCAATTTCAGTGTCAGTAAATGTAGAAATGGTGGAGTGGAAACAGAATCACCCATAATCCTCTAACAAAAGCAATTCCTGGTTTTTTGACATATGTCTTTCCAGTCTTTTCTTAGCGTACTTTTTTCTTTTACAAGTGAGATTATATAATTTCCTCAAAGATCCTCAAGGATAAGTTCCTCAAACCCAAAACTGAACTAGACGTCTCTTCCCCTAAACTGTCTGTTCTTGTATTATCTGGATCATCTTATCATCCACCCACTCACCACGCCAGGAACCTGGGAATTGTTGCTCTCCGTCCTTCACATCCATTCAGCCCCTAGGTCATGACAGCTATACTTTCGCAGTGTGTTTTGGCTCTCTCCTATTACCAGTTCTCCTGCTTGAAGCCCTCATTGATTTTCTCCTGATCTCCTGCAATAATAGAGCCCGTCTCCAGCATTATCCCCCTCAAATTCTGTACACATGTTACTTAGGTGGTATATTTAAAATGCATATCTGACCACATGACTTTGCTGCTTAAAGCCCTTCAAACGCCTCAATGGCTGCTCATTGCTTTTAGGATAACCTCCAAGCTCGTAAGCATGGCCTACATATCCCTCTGTGGCCAACACCCCTGTCTGCCTCTCCAGATTCATCTCTTAACACTCCTATTCCCTGCTTTATGTTCCAGTAATAATCTCAGTTCCTAATCCTCCTGCCTGCTACCACGGGATGTTTTCTTATCTGCATGCCTCATGCAGGCGTCCCTGCCAGGATTGCGTTTTCCTCCCATTCTTTTTACCTCATCTCTGTGTCCGTCTCTTTTAAGACACAGGTCAGCTGTTATTCCCTCAAAGCTTTACTCTAACTCCTGGACTCTCCTGTCCCCCAAACTGTGTTTCTGTGTACAAATCCATCATTATGTTGTCTTTTAGTTATTTATTCATTCTACCAAGTAATCAACAGTATTTGTGTTAAGCAGAATTTTAAGCACTGGGATACAGCAGGTGATAAAATTAAGTTCTTACCCTAATGGAGCTTACATTCTAGTGAAGGAAGATAGATAATAACAAATAAAAACATAGTATGTCAGTAGGCGATAAGTGCTATGCTGAAAAACAAAGCAGACAAAGGAGTGGGATATTCTGAGGTTGGAGGGGAGGTTGCTTGTTGCAAAAACATGGTCAGGAAAGGCCTTACTGCTAACATGGTCTCTGAGCAAAGGGCTGGTAGAAATGAGCCAGCCAGCCAGGCACAGATATACTAAGCATGCTCAGCCCTGAGGCAGAGAACGCAGAGCATGCTTGGTATATTCCCAGGTCAGCAAGAAAGGCAGAGTTCTCAGAGCAGAACGGGGGAGGGGGAGAGTGAGTGGTAAAAGATAAGGTTAGGAGCCGATGACAGCCAGATCATGATTAAAGGCTTGCTAGGCCATTGTAAGAACTTTGACTTTTACTCTAAGACAGGAAGCCATTTAAGGCTTTTTGTGCAAAGAAGCAGCAAGATCTGGCTGTGTGTTAAGTAGATTGCTCCACCTACTGGGTCGAAGATAGGATGAGATAGGGGTAGCAGTAGGGGAGGATGGAGGCATGGAGGCTAATTAGGAGGTTACTGCAGTAATCTAGGTAAGAGATGATGGCAGTTTGGACTGACTAGAGAGGAGACAGTGAAGGAAATTAGCGGTTGGATTTTGGATATGTTTTGAAGGTAGAGCCAACAGGATTTATAAAGGTTTGGATATGGCGTATGAGAAAAAGCAAAAGTCAAGGATGACTTGGTTTTAGTCTGAAGAACTAGAAGGACAGAATTGCTGTGAGGTGGGAAAGCGGCAGGAGAATTTTGGATATGTTACGCTTCAGAAACCAGGTTCCAGTTGGAATGTCGAATAGGTAGTTGGAGGTCTACGTCAGGAGTTCAGAGGAACAGCCTGAGCCAGAGACATAAATCTGAAAGCTGTCAGCATTTAGATGATATTTCAAAGCTGTGGAATCAGAAGAGAGGGAAGGTAAGAGGTGGGATGACTGGGTCCTGGAGCACTTCAAGCTTTAAAGGTTGCAGTGACGCAGAGGACCCAACCAAGGCGACTGGGAAGGCATGGCTAGTGAGTGAGAAGGAGAACCAAGTGAAAAATGTATTTTCAGAGGAAGAGAATGATGACCTCCATCCATTGTTAGGGCTAGACTGAATAAGCCAAGGACATTGTATTGTAAGTCTCCGTCTACATGTTTTTCTCCTCTAGGTAGCTGAGAGCTGTTTGGGAGCAGGAATGGTAGTGTAGTTAGAGCTTTGAAGTCAGTGAGATGGCTGTTTTTCCTTAGGGTGATTTTTTGGTCCATCAAAGCTCCAATCTCATCTGTAAAATGGGGAGGAAATAATATCTTTTCCACCGAATCATTGTGAGAATCAAATGAGATCGTCCATACAAAGCATTATGCACAGACTCTTTCCTATATTTAAACACATAATGATAATGATCATTATTGATTTAGTATACCTGGCATACTGTTCCTCCCTATTAAGCAACATTTGTTGGATGAATGAGTGAAATGCCTTTCTGTTCATTCAGCATTTCATTCAAGGCCTTTCCCTGTGGTTTTTTGAAGTTTTAACCTGGTATTTTTTGGGTTTCTCTAGGGCCTGTCCTCCCAAAGCTGACTCTAGGAGAGGAGAGGAAGAGCAGTTCTTGGGGCAGAGTTGATGCAATGGAGCTCCCCAACTACAGCCGGCAGCTGCTGCAGCAGCTCTACACTCTGTGCAAGGAGCAGCAGTTCTGTGATTGCACCATCTCCATTGGTACCATTTACTTCAGGGCTCACAAGCTTGTCCTGGCTGCTGCCAGCCTCCTGTTCAAAACCCTGCTGGATAACACAGATACCATCTCCATCGATGCATCTGTGGTGAGCCCCGAGGAGTTTGCGCTCTTGTTGGAAATGATGTACACGGGCAAACTACCTGTGGGCAAGCACAACTTCTCCAAAATCATCTCCTTAGCAGACAGTCTACAGATGTTTGATGTAGCTGTTAGTTGCAAAAATCTTCTGACCAGCCTTGTAAACTGCTCCGTTCAGGGTCAGCTGGTAAGGGATGTCTCTGTGCCATCCTCAGAGACAGTCAGAAAGGAACCAGAGAAGCCTCAAGTAGAAATCCTTTCATCCGAAGGTGCTGGAGAGCCTCATTCTTCCCCAGAGCTTTCTGCCACTCCAGGGGGCCTTGTGAAAGCTGAGACTGAGGAAGCAGCCCATTCAGTTTCACAAGAGATGAGTGTGAATTCTCCCACAGCCCAGGAGAGCCAGAGGAATGCAGAAAACCCAGTGGCGACTCCTACCACAGCTGAAGTTTGTTCCCCCTCCCCTGCTGTGCAAACCTTTAGTGAGGCAAAGGAGACAAGCACAGAACCAGGTAAATTGTTTTATAATCCATCCTTCTGTTTTCAATGATCTTTATCAGTTTTAATGTTTGATTAATACATTTATCAAAGACCACTGTTAGGTAGAAAACCAAAATTCAGTGCAGTACCGTACTGGGCCATTCTTCTTTTAAAAGTGTCTGTGTTTTTGAACATTGAAAGTCCAAACATGAACTACAGAGCAGAAAAGCAGTATTGGAATAATGATGTGCCTGTTATCTGTTTTGTTTTGTTTTGTTTTGTTTTCTCTTGAGACGGAGTCTTGCTCTGTTGCCCAGGCTGAAGTGCAATGGCATGATCTCAGTTGACTGCAACCTCTGCCTCCCGGGTTCAAGCAATTCTCCTGCCTCAGCCTCCCGAGTAGCTGGGATTACAGGCATGTGCCACCACGCCCAGCTAATTTTTTGTATTTTTAGTAGAGATGGGATTTCACCATGTTGGCCAGGCTGGACTCGAACTCCTGACCTCGTGATCCACCTGCCTCAGCCTCCCAAAGTGCTGGGATTACAGGCGTGAGCCACCGCGTCCTGCTGATTATCTGCTGTTTTAACTAGGCTGAGGACAGCACAAAGGAGGAAGCTGTGAGAGATACTGTTTTCTGTTATTCCTAACTAATGTGCTAGTTAGAGATCAGTTAAGTGCAGTATATGACCTGAAGGTGCTCAGACAGCTTAAACTTGTAAAAATTTATTTCAAGTAATGAATTTCTGATTTGTTTTGTTTTGTTCTACATTTAGCATGTGAAAGGAAACACTACCAGCTGAATTTTCTTCTAGAAAATGAAGGTATCTTCTCAGATGCACTCATGGTTACCCAGGATGTTTTAAAAAAACTAGAAGTGTGTTCAGAAATTAAAGGTCCACAGAAGGAGGTAGGCACCTCTGACTTTTGTACTTGTTTGTTAGTTTAGTGTTCTCAGGATACCTTACTCACTTTTCACATGGGGTGGAAATAGCCCAGGGTTTCAGTGTTTTGAAACTTAAAATTTTTTTTTGACATTTATTCCCTAAAGGGCAGTCTTGCAAAAGTACTTAGGCAGGATACTTTCAGAATGACGTTACATTTTGATCACCAGGAGAATCCTAGCTTCTAACCAGTTTTGATCCAGGATACTTAACTGATCATACCATTTCCTCCTGATTAATCACAGATAAAATTAAGAAGGTAGCCATGTATAACTGCAAACTTGAGACTTAAACCATTAAAATTAAAACAACAGATACTCAAAACATGAACAAAAGGACTTTATATAAACTTATAAATTATTGGTAAAATGCATCCAATATTTAGGAATAACAGTGGCCATTTTCAGACATAAAAACAGTAGTAGTAAATAAACATTTATGGAACACTCCCTGTATTAAGCTTGGCATATGTGTTACCGCATTTAATTTTCACAAAAATCATCAGTGTGGATATTATTGTTAAGTCCTGTTTTATGCATGAGAAAACTGTCTCAAAGAGGTAGTGTAATTTGGCGAAGGTCACAGAGCTCATATGACCCTGAGCCAGAATTGAAACCTCAGCATTCTGACTTCAGAGCTGCTCCCTTACACACAGAGTTATACTGCCTCCCAACAGGGTAAAAGTGATGCATATATGTATAAGTGTTTCGGAATCGCCTGACACGAAACTGCCAAATGAATATCATGCTTTCTTAGCTGACCTCTTTTTTTAAGTAACTCAGTTCAGACGCATTCCCACCTGTGTGATCGCTCAATACTTGATTCTTCACACCTGACCCTGCAGGATTCGCCTCCACAACCAATTTAGAATTCCATTTATTTCCCTTTTCTCCCAGCCCTGCTTCCCCTTTCTGAGAGGCTGCCGGCAGAGCGAGAGGGCACTGCCCCAGCAGGCTTGCTCCTCTGATTGGTAGGGGGTAGTGTGGGTCGGTCCTCCCATGTTGCTATAGGCAATTTTGTCTTAATTCAAGTAATACATGCCTTCTAATAATTAAATGTTTTCCTGATTCATAGCAACTTTTTAAAAAAACAAATTCAAGGTCTAGTATTTATTTTAGCTGTGTTAACTGACAGTTGGCTATACATTGTTTTCTTGGGAGACATGCTATTTACAAGGCTAGGCTAATCCTGATGACTCTCTTTGGGAGGTTTCAAGTCATAAATCCTTGGTTCTCTTTGGGAGGTTTCAAGTCATAAATCCTTGGTACTCTTTGTACTGATTACGCTGAAGGACATTATGGTTTTATATTTTTGCACTTGCATGTTCTCTTAACTGTTAAATCCATCATTTTTGTCATTAGTTTTTTACCTTGATAGCTTCTAGACACACCATTTTCTCTTAAGGCTTCCTCTCCACTTAACTTTGGCTACAGAGGAGTGACATTATTCCTTAGATCAGCAATACTCAAGCTATTAGTGTCACCTTTATACTTAGTTGAACTGTGTCTTATGCATTTTTTTTAACATTGGTACCTAAAAGTATATGGCATGTAACAGGTGATGAAGAAATGTCTGTTATACTGCATTCGTTCAGCATTTCTTTCTTTTTTTCCATTTCTTGTTCTAATCTTTTGATGGCAATATCATTAATAGTACTTTAAAAGAACACTGATTTGCTGTTGGTGATCATTATAGGCTTATGTTATTTCTTCCTCAGTTTGAGAGGTCAGAGTAGGAGCTCTGCAAATCACTTGGTGGCTGTTTTTAAAGCCGATTCTGTTACAGTCCATAATAAATCTTTGAACTTCAGAAAGAAAAAGAGAACAGATACTTTAAGAACATAAGATTAAATAGAGAGTTAGGGAGCTGCTGCTTTGTACTTGGGCCTCTACTGCTCTCTCTGTCTGTCTCTCGTACTTTATTTCAGACAGCCTTGTTGAGCTATGACTGACATATGCAGTAACCTGTACATAGGTATGGTGTACAGTGTGATTAGTTTTGGTATATACCCTGAAACCATCACCAAAGTCAAGATGGTAAACATCTCCATCACCCCCAAAAGTTTCTTCTTGTCCCTGTGTACTACCCCTCTCTCCTGCCCCTTCCACTTACCCATGCCCCGGGTAACCGCTGGTCTGCTTTCGGTCACTGTACGTAAGTTTGTATTTTCCAGAGTATTGTATAAATAGAGTCATATGGTATGTATTTTTTGTCTGGCTTTCATTCAGCATAAGTATCTTGAGATTCATCCATGTTTTTTTTTTCCTTTTTTCTTTTTCTGTGAACTCTACAGAGGTACACCCCTGCTGTTGTGTGTTCATTCCTTCTTATTGCTGAGTTGTGTGCATTGTGTGGATATACAATTCATTTATCCACCTCTACTATTTACTAGCATTGTGACTTTAGGCAGCTTCATCTTTATAAGCCTCAGTGTCCTCGTTTGTAAAATGGGGATACTGTCACCTACCTCATGGGGTCATTGTGAATTAAGATTATTTATATAAAACTCATAGTAAAATGCCAGGCACTCAGTAGGAGATCAGTAGGTAACACCCGCTATTGTTTGTTTTTACATTAACTCAGTATTTTTAGACCTAATAGATCTTGAAACCCCCTTTTCACTGAATGCCTTATAATATCCTGGTGCCATGGCCATTTACTCTGACACATGAGATGGTTTGCTGTTACTTTAAGCTTAATTTGTAAGGCATGCTTTCAGATAGGTACCACCATCCATTTGGAAGTAGCTTCCTAAACTGCAAGGGCAGTGTCTAGTCTGAAGCAATCACTTTCTAGAACAGTCTCTAGAGGAAGTAGCTTCCTGTACTGCAGGGGTAGTGTCTAGTATGAAGCAATCAGTCTCTAGCAATGTATAGAAAAATCATCTGAGGTGCTTGTTAAAATGTATACCTCCGGAACCCATTTCCATAGTGTCTGATTCTTAGGCTGTGTTAGAACTTGAGAATCTACATATTTAACAGGCTCCCCATGGGTTGCTGTTTTGGAACCTGTAGATTACATTTTGAGAAGCATAGTTGGAGAAGTGAATGGCTTACAAAACTCTTAGTGTGTGATGGCAGATGTCATAATGTCTGTGCTGGCACCTTTCAGTGGCATGAGAGGCCACCGAATACCCATTTTCCTCATTTGCTTACCCTTTGATTTAGCAGATGTTTACTGAGCAACTGATATGTGCCAGACTGAGCCGCTTGCTAGGCAGAGAAACTTCAATGAGACTTGATCCCTGTCCTTAAAGAGTATCTTGACAGCAGAGAATTCCTGCCACATGTGTGATTATTTTGGGGGAAGTATGCACAGGAGTCGCCAAATTACAGATTTCACCATAAGGCTTCAGCAATGAGCGCATTTAAGAGCTGTTCACTTAGAACAACATTGTTTCACATTTCCGTACAATTTTACAGTTTGTTTGGGGTATTTTGTTTTTCTGTTTATACATTTTTAGCTCCCCAAGAGCTTTGAGTGGTGTCTTGTGATTGGTTGTTGTTTGGTTAATCATAACTTGAGAACAGCTTAACATTAAGAATAGTCTACTCCTGGATGTGTCATTCCATTTCTGAAACACAGCTGTGAGGTGTGAACCTGGGCAGGATTGAGTTTAGGGAGGATGCCATGAACTAGTGTCCTGATTATTTTATTTCCTGAGATCAATGATGAAAGGTGGCAAAGCCATTCCCTGAGCAGCAATTGCAGCAACATGAGAAGAAGCTGGGCTACTTGAATTGTGAGAAACCAAAGCCAAAACTTATTAAAGAGAAATCTCTTGGGTGCTGGGATGGGAACATGTCTTCTGCCTGTCTTTATATCAGTGTAATATCCCTTACCCATTAGAAAAGCAGGTAGTGACCTAAGAGGTCACTTCTGACCTCTGGCTAAGCTGAGTAAAACTTTTATGTAGAGCCAGACTCATACTTTTTTTCAGTTTTTGTGCTAGGTTTTTTTTTGTTGTTGTTTGTTTGTTTGTTTTTTGAGACGGAATCTTGCTCTGTTGCCCAGGCTGGAGTGCAGTGGTGCAATCTCGGCTCACTGCAACCTCAGCCTCCTGGGTTCAAGCAATTCTCCTGCCTCAGCCTCCTGAGTAGCTGGGACTACAGGCACACGCCACCATGCCTGGCTAATTTTTGTATTTTTAGTAGAGACGGGGTTTCACCATATTGTTCAGGCTGGTCTCAAACTCCTGACCTCAGGTGATCCATCCACCCACCTTGGCCTCCCAAAGTGCTGGGATTACAGGCATGAGCCACCGCACCCAGCCTTTTTTATGTTTTAGGAATCATTTAACTCTCCTGGACATTAGCATTAACAAGTTTTGACACTGCTGCTTATTTGCTCTGTGGCTTTGGGCAAGTTGTTTTGCCTCTTTTTGCCAGTTTTCATGTGGGTAAAAACAAACAAAGGCAAGGTAGGGGTTGGACAGGACGCTGGCACTGGCATTTTCCAGTTCTCTCATCTGTATTTTCTGACATGTGTCTGCCTCCCGATGTGCAGGCAGCAGAGATGCTATAGATCGAGAACAGCATGGAGCTAACAAGACCTGCATACAATGAGACACAGTGGATGATTTTGTGAGTGGCTGGGATACTTTCTGGAGGTTGAAAATTGTTTTTATTTAGCTGGCATCACGTGTCCATTAATGGCACTCAGCATCCCCAGGGATTGAGCGTGGCTTGCAACTCAGTGACAGACAAGCCCCACTGGGACTGTGAGGCTCAGGGAATTTCACTGAGGATTCAGACACCACCCATGGTCCCTGCAGACCAGGCGGTGCTCAGAAGCATGGAGGCATCAGAGATCCCGTTCTCATCCAGGACACCACGTTGCCTGGGAGGCACCACGTTGATACTAAAACAACTAAGTTAGGGTAGACATGGGAATATCAGAGACAGTTGTAGGGGGACATTGTAAACACATTCACGTACCGCAAGGAACACCAGACCAGCTGAATTGTGGGGCCCTTTCCAGCGCTGGGCTTCTGGGATTCCTTTGAGCACCTTCTGTGTGCAATTTACTGGTCCAAACTGGCTTATGCAAAAAGTTAACTTGTTGGCTCCTGTGACTTCATAGTGTAGAAGGAGAGATAGCCCTGGCCATGGCTGGCTACAGGTATGGCAACACCATCATCAGGACCTGGGTTCTTTCTCCCCGTCTCTCAGCAATGCTTCTTCTCTGTGGCCTCCACTTTCAGAAAGGCTTGCCCTCATGGCGACAGAAATGGCAGCAGCTGCTCTAACTTCATGTGCAATCCAACAGAAAGTGGCCAAAGCCATGGTAGGTGGCACACAGTAACAAGGTAAAGTCCCACGATAGGCCGTCTGTACCTTGAGGAGCAAGGAAGCCATTGGTGGATCAGTCCAAGTCCCAAAACCTCAAAAGTAGGGGAACCAGCAGTGCAGCCTTCAGTCTTTTGCCAACGGCTGGAGAGCCCTTGGCAACCCACCGGTGTAAGTCCAAGAATGCAAATGCTGAAGAACTTGGAGCCTGATGATCGAGGGCAGGAAACATCCAGCATGGGAGAAAGATGAAGGCTGAAATTGTCTTCCTTCTTTATTCCTAGCCATGTCTCTGCTTTTAATTAATTGTGTATACAGCAAAGTGGGTCTTTAACTAGAATAAGGAGATAACTTTTTCTACTATTGATTTCTGTGCTTTTTGATCCACTCTTCACCTAAAAATCTAGAAGACTCCCAAAGCTGAAGACCTGGTAGCATTTTTTTCTCCTTCAACTTTATTTCAAAGGCAAACACGTCTCTTCTCCTATGTGAATCTGATGTTTTCAGCTGTGTTGCTGCTTTGGAAGTTTGTCAAGTGCAGATCTGTGTTTGGAGGGCTCTGTTCACTGACAGGGTTGGGTAGCCCTCTTGAGAGTGAGTTAATGAGATTCATTTTACAGGTCTATGAAAGGTGAAAATAAGTTGTTGTTTTTCCAAATCTCCTTTCTGTTAATGATTAAGCCTAAGATATGCAGCCATAGATAGAAGGGCTAATGGTTTTATGGCAAGGGAATTTTATTCAATTAAACATTTATTGAGCACCTACTATGTACCAGTCTTTATATTCATTGAGACCAAGAAAAGTGATACAGATTGTCTACATACTACCCAGTATTCAAACCGGTATTGATTCTGGTAAGTCTAATAGAACCCAGTGTAAATAGATTTGATTATGCTTAAATCTGGGAGGTAGAACGAGGTGAAAGGGGTGCCAGCTACTCTACTTACTAGACCTGTGACCTTAGGCAAGTTACTTAACCTCTCTGAAGTTCATCTAAAGTAGTAGTAGTAACGCCTCTCAGGCCTGGTGTGAGGAAGAAGGTAGATGGCACAGTGTCCAGGATGATGTGGAGCGATTGTAGTCTCTATCATTATTGCCATCACCCAGCCCTCAGCAGTCAAGGGAGGCCTGAGTGAACAAGAATATAGTGTAACTCAAACAGATCTGAAGGCAGTAGGCGAACAATTGGGTAAATAAGTCAACTCAGTTAAAAGGCTTGAGTTAAGGGAAAGATTAAATGGTTTTTCACTTACAGAGGGAAAAGAAATGGTCTCATCTTGAAATATATTTATCTATATTTCACTCATAGATATTTAGATTACTTCTGTGACCATGCATTAACATGAATTTATTGAAGTACCCTTACCCCTGAGAATTAAGAGTTAGTTCCAAATGTATGGTTAAAGAACTTAGCCCTTTCAGCAGAACTCTGTTTTGGTTCAGCTTTTGGAGTTCTGTTACATGATAGTAATTGATGAACCCCTGCCTATCCTAATATCCTAATACCCTTCTGTTTAGGCAGAGAAACTGTTGCAGAAAAGGGCCTGCTTGCTTATTCCACTGTGGAGCCGTAGGCAGCTTGAGGGGGCTGATGGAGTAACTGCTGTAGTGCTGGCACTGGCGTAGGTCCCCAGTAGGTTCTGAAAGAAAGAGCAGAGAGAGCAGGGCTGTCCATGCAGCTAACTGCCCTCTCCTGGCCCTTTCATCAGCCCACCCCTGCTTCTCTTCTCAGATGGCCACCCTAGCATCACTGTTGAGCAATGAAGTGAACAAATGTTTTAATTTCACTGCTGAGTAGTTCTGCAGAGAGGGAGACAGCAGAGAGGATAATGAGAAGCGTATCAGATGCCACCATTGATGAAAGCTTCTCTTCCCCACTGGCTCAAATGATAATGCCAGACAAATTGGATACTGAGAGATGTGGATTTGGGATATTCAGAGAGTTTCAGGTGGAAAAAAGAAAAGCCTGGCCTAGGCTAGAATGAGATAGCTATATGCTATATCAATTGAGATGCACAAAAGGCAGGCAGGAAGGAAAGGGAAAATAAAAAGGAAGAAATATGTTTACTGACGGTATTAGCAGCAAGTGGCTCTGTATTAATTATCCAGTGCTATATCACAAATTGCTCTAAAATCTAGCAACTTCAAACAACAAACATTTATTCCCACAGTTCCTGTGGGTCGGGAATCCAGGTAGGGCTCAGCTGAATCCTCTGGCTCAGCCGCTCACAGGCTGCAGTCAAGGTGTCAGCCAGGGCTGCATCTCAAGGTTCAACCAGGGGAGTATCTTTTTCTAAGCCCACTCTCATGGCTGTTGGCAGGCTTCAGAAGATCCACTTCCAAGCTTACTCCCTGACTGTTGGCTGGAGACATCAGTTCTTTGCCACATGGGTGTCTCCGTAGGGCAGCTCACAACATGGCAGCTTGCATCTCACAGAGCAAGGGCAGAGAGAGAAAACACAGGCAAGATGGAAGTCAAACTAGCCTGACCTCAAAAGTAGCATCCTGTAACTTTTACCATATTCTCCTTCTTAGAAGCAAGTCACGAGGTTCAATCCAACGGCATGAATACCCAGAGTCAAGTATTAGGATCCATTTTAGATGCTGCCTGCCTTGGGTTCCCTACTGCTGTCAGTGAAAAGGCATTTTAAAGAGATTTCAGGCCAACTAACAAAAGCATGAAAAGTTGATTTAATTTAGCCAAAGGGGATTAAGCATTCAACTGACGTCTTCATTTCTTGTTTATTATTTTTTAAATACAAGATGAGTTACCTTAGGTTCTCAGAAGTTTCTTACACTAGTGATATGTTGATATGGATTATTAAACTGTGTTTTGTCTATGTGTACTTTTGGAGATGACCGAAAAACACAGGAAACTTTTAAAGTTTAATTTAGCTTTATACAGACATCCTGTGCTTAGGAAGCAAGCTAAAGCAAAGCCAAGAAACACAAGGTCCCACGGGAGGAGAGGAGAAAGAGAAAATCTCTCTAAATAAAAATCTTAAACATATACTTACTACCAGAATTTGTAATAACAGCTGTCTAGCTAAATTTTGCTGTGTTGATAGAGTATTCATGAGCTCCTTTAGTGTGGTGGGGAGACGTGTGTATGTAGAAAACTAACCTTTTGCTCTCTAAAGACTCTGGTGAGAAAATTTTTCTTGACACTGAAAAACTTCAAAGGTAGATTGTAGTTTTGTCAAGTAGAAACATAAAGCCTATACATATGACTGTACACATGAAATTCAGTTTTGGTTACCAGATTTTTTCAAGTAAATTCATTATTGCTAAAATAGAAATATGAACCTTACCTTCCAATTGACCTTCCTTGCATTTGCATGAGAGATGTTCTGTCAGACCAAAGAAAGGAATGCTAATTTTGTTTATTTTACCACTGGGGTTGTTGATGTCTTAGAAGGGTCTAGAAGAGTCAAGATGATGAGTTTGGTTTTATATGCACCCCTGAGACCTCTGGAGGACAAGG
This sequence comes from Hylobates moloch, assembly GCF_009828535.3. Taxonomy (NCBI): domain Eukaryota; kingdom Metazoa; phylum Chordata; class Mammalia; order Primates; family Hylobatidae; genus Hylobates; species Hylobates moloch. The sequence goes on from NW_026652284.1 coordinate 20,826,193, forward strand.
TGTGTCCAGCAGAATCTGTGTGGCAGCTCTGGATTGAAACAGTGCAGGGTTAGAGCTGCTTTTCAGAGAAGTTTGCATAAAGGTGATAGTTAAAGCTATACATGTGAGAGCTTTTCAAAAGGGAGCATATAAAAGGGGAAAAAAATAAAAGATTGAGACCAGTCTTAGGTGAGGTTAATGGTTATGGATTTGGAAGAAGAACCAGTGGGAAAGGCTGAAAAGGAGTGGTCAGGAAGGCAAGTTCTTATCCCACATACTTCAGTGCTGCTGAAATCAGAAGAGGATTGTGATACAGAGGCACTGCCAAATGCCACCGAAAGGTCAAGTGGCACAAAGCCAGAGGCAAGGCTTGTTATATAAACGTTGGTTAGGGGAAGAAGCTGTGAAGCCCCTTCAGGCTGAAAGCAGCCATTCACACGGGGTAATTAACATGTGAGTCATATGTTCTTACAGCTGGCAACTACAAGCCAACACATTGTTAGCCTTAATTGTTACAGACTATATCTAAAATTAATAAGGCCCATGTCTTTTTAAATAGTCTGTCATTTATAATGTAAATGATTTAAGGTATTCTTTTTTCCTAAATTGTGAGATTTTAATTGCATTCTCAAATAATAAAATGACAGTTCATTAAATTTCAATTCAGACATCCTTGCCCGTGAAATACTTAAAATGCCAGGTTCAGAAAGGTATAATTAGGTAAGAAGTGCATTAAGTTTATTAAAAATTCACTGAGCCCCTACTGTGTGCCAGGCTATGCTATTTGCTGCAGATACAGAGCCCTAGAAAGCATAATTCCTGTCTTCAAGAAGTCTAGTAGGAGAAAAAAAATAATTATAATATAGTGTGACAAATGTCAAATTAAAAGCAGTGAAGAGGAGGTAGGGCCTGTGGCCAGGAAAGGCCTCCCAGCAGAGGTAACCCCTGAGCAAGGTTAGAGCATGGAGTCGTGGAATTGGAGTCCTCCAGAAGAGAGGGGTAGGAGCATGGGACTGCAGGGCTTGTTGGAACTGCTGCTGGGGAAGAAAGTGCAGTGGGTGGGGAGCTTCAGGAGAAGCTGGCGGGAATCAAACTGTTGAGGGCCTTGTCTGCCAAATGCAAGGAGCGGATGGTTCTTGTGGTTCGCTAATCTATCTTTCTGGGTACTTTTGTTCCATAGATGATAGTGAAATGTTTCGAGGGTGAAGGAGGACATTCAGCATTCCAGAGAATCCTGGGTAAAGTAAGAGAGGAGAGCCTGGATGTTCAGACTGTTGTGTCCCTGTTGAGGCTGTACCAAGATTCTAATCCTGCAGTAAAAACAGCACTATTAGACAGGAAGCCAGAAGATGTAGACACAGTGCAGCCAAAAGGTAGGAGAAGATCCTATGCGTTGGAATGGCAGGGTTTTATTTTGGGATGATGCTATAAAGTTTGTTCCAATGATATGTTTTTTTGGTGGCTTAGTTATTAGGTGGTTTTCACGTTAAGTTTCACATGTAAATTCCAGAAGCTGCATGTTAAATATACACCAACTAAATTTGAGTCTCCATTTCTATCCCACAGTTAACTAGTCTGACACCTTGAAGTTGGAGAATATCATCAGTGTTCTCCTGCCCTTCAAAAAGCCACACATCCAAATCAATGACTTGAGTACCCAGGTTGGACTGGTTCGCTGACAGCACTTTAAGGCTGAAGTTTCTCTCATTTGGGTTAGGTACAAAGCAGTGGCCTTGCCAACCGGAAGTTAACCTCTGGCTGGCTCTGCAGCTTTGTGTTTCGACAGATAAATGAAACATTTTTCCTTTCATAGAGTTTAAACAGAATAATAAAGTATTTTCCTCTATAAAAGAGATTCTGCATTCAGGTGCTCAGAATAAGCTGAAAATCACTTTATTATTCTGTTAGATCTCTCTTGACAAACCATGCTGTCATTTTCTTCAAATTGACTAGCTTCTCTTGTGTGTCTCTAACTCTTTCTCCCCCAGGGAGCACAGAGGAGGGAAAGACCTTGTCTGTTCTGTTACTAGAACACAAAGAGGACCTGATACAGTGTGTAACACAGCTGAGACCTATTATGGAGTTCCTGGAAACAGCCAAGGAGGAATTCCTGACTGGCACTGAAAAAAGGGTAACTGTGTCAAGTGTCTCCTCCCTCCTCCTGAATTCATATAGTACTTAAAAAAATGTTCTTTTGTGGCACATAGCACTTTATACTTTGCAGTATTTTAATACATACTGCATAGTAAGCACCTTGAAGTCGAGGTGCTTGTTTCATATCCTGTCGCGTTCCTCGCGGTAGCTTGCTGAGGGCCTTGCACGTGGAGCCATAAGGAAAATGAATGGATGGATGGATGGATGGATGGGTGGGTGGATGGACGGACAGGTGGACAGATGGACAGATGGATGATGGATGGGCGGATGGACAGATGGACAGGTGGATATATGCTATTCCTGCTCTGACTCAATCAATTTTTACTGTAAACAACTGTATCAAGAATTAAAATGTTAAGGAAATTTTGTAATTATTATGACACCTTTCCTCTTTATAGAAATGTACTGTACATTTGGAATATGTAGAAAATGGGGAAAGCAATCAAAAAGAAAAAAATTCAGATTTCACCACTGAGAGATGACACCGCTAACATGCTGAAGCATATGTTCCCCTCTTTCTCATTTGAGTCATCCCAGGATGAGGTTATATAGAACACAGGGTTTTCTAACTTGACTTTTTACCTAATATCTTAATACATGTCTGTACCTATAATATGGATTTCGTTTCTTTATCATTGGGCATTAGTATCCTTTTTTTTTTTTTGCTATTAAAAGTGATGTTGTGAAGAACATTCTTGCACATAAATCTTTCCATACCTCTGAAATTATTCCTTTACTATAATTTCTAAGAAGTGGAATTTTGGAATCAAGAGTATAAAAATTTTCAAGTGTTTGATACATATTGCCAAATTGCCCTTCAGGAAGGTTGTACCAATTTACTCTCCCACCAGCTAGCTACTAAAATCCTCATAAAACTGCTGGCATGACTTCTCAAGGCAACTAGATAACTATGTTTGTTGGTGTTATTGATTTCAACTTTGTGCTAAAAATACTTTTATATCTGGAAGGAAGGAATAGGGATAGAGTACTTTTGTGGCATCAATTCCTAAAACTGTGGGAAGTGACTTAGGTGTTCAGGAGAGAAAACATTTAGAAGCCACTGGTATAATGGCTAAGCCCTGAATTTACAGTGAGCACTAGATCCTCGATTTTATTTTTCTCAGTGATCTTATGTTGCACATGTGCGCACTCACACACACACACACACACACACACACACACACAATGGGAACAACCTTTAATCTCAGAATTACATTTTGTGATTTAATTGTTTTTAAATTTTTAAGTCCTTTAAACTTCTTAGAGAAAGAAAATATAAAAAGATTAAACTTCTGTTTTTTTCTCCTTAGTCTTCAAATTAAGTGTAATTTCAGGCACTCAATTTAAGTTGCTTATAGCTCTAGAAGTTCCTGATTCCCTCTTTAATGATTTCATTCGATTACTCATTCAAACCTTTTTTTTATTAGCTAGATTGAATGTGTCCTTTGAACTGTTTCATTATCTTGGTAAAACAGCATTTATAGATAGAGTCCAAACTCAGCCTCATTGTGTGCAGCAAGACAGACCACACTGTCATTTTCTTCTGTCACTTTCAGTTTACTTGACAGAGAAAGCTGCAGCAGAAGAGCTTAAATTAGTTATAAATCACAAAAACACTTCTTAAGATTGGGGTTCCACCAGAGCTTCATTAAGTGATTCCTTCTCATGAAAGTTGAAGCAGACTAAGAAAGTGGGAGTGGAGAGGTGAATATTGATTGAATAGCCACAGTATTTTGACATCGTGTGGAATGTGTACCCAGGCCTTTTTGAACTTTTTTTCTGGTTAGAAACTATGCTAATAATGGATGCCATGGCCTTTATAAATATGTTGGGTTTTGTAAGAAGCAGTAACCAGGAACATATTTACATGAGGACTGGAAACAGAAAAAAAAAGTAATTACTATAGCTGTCATTTATTTATTGCTTACTGTGTGCCAGGTAATGTGCTGAGGACTTTTTAAACATTACTGAGATTTGCCCTCATAGCAACTTTATGACATCATGGATATTACCCTTATTTTAAAGATGAAGAAACAAGAGCATAGGGAGGTGAAGCAGCTCCCTCAAAGACACAGCTGTTTGGGGCTCGTAATAAGAACTAGACTTCTAATCAAAGCACATTCTCTTAACCCCTATGAGTACTTCTCCCTAATCATATCAATAACATAGTCATTTCTTAAAGATCACATCTGTCCTAGGAGTTAGGCAAGGCCATACAAAGAGCACCTTCATTTTACAGTAACAACTGTGCAAGAGTTGGTATTATCTTCTTTTGCAAGTGAGGAAAATAAGGCTTGAAGAATTAAATAACTTGCCCAAGGTCACACAGGCAATAAATATTAGAACTGCAATTTGAACTAGGTCTGTCTGGCTTTAAAGTCTAGGCTTACTCTTACCGGTATCTGGCTGCCTCTTTATGTATCAGATTATTGCTTAGGAACCAAGATTTGGCTCTGAAGTCAGTATAGTGTTTAGATACAAACTCTTAATTTTAAATTATGATTTATTTAGTGGAAATCTATATATTAGACGTTAAAGAGAATGACTATGTTCTGTACTGACAAAGAATGTGACAGCTTGATTTATTATGTATATATTCCTTTTATATATATAAAACCAATTTGGTTTTAAAGCTAAATTCATTATTTTAAAATGGAAGTTAATTTGATAATGGAAGCCTCTGGCATACTACCATGACTAGGAGCTGGCGTTTTCCCAAAGGAAAGCTCAAAATTCAGTTCCTGTGAATCTGTAGATTACATGCATTGAAATAATCCCCTGCTTTATCAGTTCCATAAGAGCTAAGCTATGCATATTATGCCGTAGTCCATTAAGAAATCGTTCTATTGTAATATAAAAATATCTGTAAAATATCTGTCACGTGTTTTATTTTCATCCTTTTGCTAGAGTTCTGTGCCCTTTTGACTCAAAATCCTCTAGCACACCAAGGAAGGACAAAGGAGTGGAATTGCTGAATTATGACTGGAGCTGATGTATGTGGCTGTTGAGAATGAGAGGAATGGATAATAAGGAATCCACAAGAAAAATAATCCAGAAAGACACTTTAAATCTAATATTTTGGAGTCCACAGACTAATTGTACAAATTATCTGAGTATTCAGATTACTATGCAAGTAAAGTAAAACAATGGAATTATAACCTATGAAATTATAACCTATGCTAATATTATGAACTTTACTGAAAAAAAGACCAAAAAACATTAAACTATATTAATTATCAATCTGTGTTTCTCAATCTTAGTGTCTAAACAAGCCACATCTAAAGAACCAGGTTAGAGGTAGGCTACTTGCTGTATCAGATAGGCCTAGTTTAGGAATGTTTTCACAAAATGCAAGCTGTTGGAAGCAGAGCATATACACAGACCTGCAATTGAGAAAGAAAGATTTTCACAGTTATTTGTGTGGAAAATATTTTAGATTTTTGTTGAAACAGAATAAGGAAGAAACTATGAAAAAAATAATGCTGGAGACCAATAGAAGAGGACCTGGAGATCGGGCATCTTGTGATGCTCTCTTGCTAGGTTTTCCAGTAGTGTATCAGATAAATGTTGAATTGCCAGTAACTGGTGTCTGGTTGATTGCTTGCCACTGCAGGTGATTCTGAATTGCTGTGAGGGCAGAACACCCAAGGAGACAATAGAAAATTTGTTGCACAGAATGACTGACGAGAAGACCCTGACTGCTGAGAGTTTGGTAAAACTCCTCCAGGCTGTGAAGATGACTTTCCCAAACCTGGGCCTTCTGCTAGAGAAGTTGCAGAAATTAGCCACTTTGCCAAGCGCCACAGGTATTAGTTAATTGTTGACTCTCTAGACTGGAACCACTCTTCCAGAAAATTATAGCTAGAAACACCCTTTTGGCTCCATGCTGAGGAGATAAGATAATGTTAAGAAATGTCATTGCAGAATAGAAACTAGCTGTCATAAATCGATAATTCTCAGTCTCTCTGGAGTTAAGATCTGAAATCTGAGAGTGACTCTCTTCGGTTAAGCTCCCTCATGGTGTTCCTGTGGCTCAGGATTTATTAACGTGTGGCTTCCCCAGGGCTGTCCAGGATCACCTGTGAAAGCCAGAGGAGCAAATGTGCTCATAAAGCTCAGCACTCTGTCAACCATATTCACAAATGGGAGCAGCAAAGCCTCAAATCTCGATCTCCCGTTTTCTACTAGAGTGCTGTTTGCTTCCAGCAGTCCCCGGAACTCACTATTCTGGTGTCCATTCAGCTTGGGGAAATGAGTCCATATCCTATTTCCTAGAAAGACAATCCAACTCAAGCCAACTCTTCCCTATCCCAGAGCATTTAGGACTCAGATGGTTTTCAGAAAAAGGATATTTGTTCCTAGCCTATAAAAGTAGTATGTACTTATACAAGCTTGGACAATTCCAAATATAAGGAAGAAAACCTATTAAAATCCTACCACTCAAGTATGCCAATATTAACACCTTGACAAATTTTATCTATCATTTTTATAATATTGAGATACTCTCATATTGTATAATTTTATGGTTTCCCCATGTAACATTACAGCAGCATTCTTTTCCACAGTTCGGAAAAACTCCCTACAATCCTAGTTTTTGAAGGCTGTGTAGTTTTCCGTCATAAGGATGTATATGGTGTGTTATTCATGCCCTTATTTCAGAGCGGATGTAGCGTAATGGTTAGGACTGTAGGCGCTAGTGTCAAGACTACCTGGGGCTGCACCCTCACCGCACCATTCTGTAGCTGTAATACCCTGAGCAAGTGACTTAACCTTTCTGAACCTCATTTGCTGTGTGAAATGAGGTAAGAGTGGTACCTATCACATTTGTTTTTGTGTGGCTAGTATAATACATGTAAAACATTTAGCACAGTGCCTGGCACATGGGCACTCAGTAAATATTAGTTGTTATCTTCACTGTCATCATCAGCAAAGATTATGCTTTGACAATTGTCTTTGTACATAGACAAAGACCTTCAGATAATTTCTTAAAGTTGGATTTCCAGAAGTGGAGTTATTGAGCTAAAGAAGAGAGCACATTTTAAAATATCTACGAAGCTAAGAGAAATGCCTGATAGTTTCAGTTTTTCTTAACTTTCAAGTAAATATGACCTCGGGCCCAAAGGGCACCTAAATAGAAAAACCACAGGTCAGCTTCACACGCACAGCCTTGATTCGTGCTTGTCTTTAGGATCGCCGCACGGATCCTCTACCTCAGGCTTGACAGACACCCCCCCTTGAACCTGCACATCTGAGTCTCTTACAAGTACAGCCTTGTAATTACCCCCCTAGTGAGCAGTTGCTAGCTCCTACCACCAGGCACCGACTTTCAAAGTGTTAATGGCTTTATGACCCTGAAGCGCCAAGCGATTAAGTGTAGGCAGAGGAGCTCTGAACATATGTGTATGAGGCCCCAAGCCAGGGCTCTGCAGAGGACACTGAGCTCTTGTGCTGATCGTGCTCTTCCTCTCTCATTGGTAATATCCTGGAGTCTTCTGTAGGAGGTTTTGTTGCATCAAACATTATTGTTTTGCTAATATCCTTACAGTCCAACCAAGCCCTGATGATTATGGGACTGAGCTATTGAGACGCTATCATGAAAACCTCTCTGAGATTTTCACAGACAACCAGATTTTATTAAAGATGATCTCACACATGACAAGTTTAGCCCCTGGAGAAAGAGAGGTAAGAGAGGGAGAGAAACAGAGGGAGGGGAGGGTAAAATGAGAAAGAAGGAAAAAAGTATGAATACACACACACACATTTATATTTTCTGTAAATATACATATGTAGCCATGTTGAGAATTGCTAAGTAGAGGAGAAATAGAAAGTATCTCAGTTTCTAAGGTGGAGTAACAAATAGAATAGTTCTAATTTCTGTGGTAATAAGGAAAGGCATTCAAAAGGAGAAATGAAGAACTTTGTCATGTATAAGAAATCTCTCAGACTGAGAGAGGTGAGGATGTTGAAAAACTCCTTCCCCAAACGTGTTCACTGTAACCCAATACCTAGACTTGCAGCTCTGCAGCTGGGCCAGTGGCTGGAGAGTCTCTTACGTGAGTGTTTGTGTTAAATCTTGAAGGTCATGGAGAAGCTTGTGAAACGTGACTCTGGTTCAGGTGGTTTCAGTTCCCTGATATCAGCAGTTGTAGAAAAGCAGACTGTCTCTGCCACAGCCATTTGGCAACTGCTGCTGGTGGTTCAGGAGACAAAGACCTGCCCATTGGACCTTCTCATGGAGGAAATACGGAGGGAGCCTGGTGCCGATGCTTTCTTCCGGGCACGTAAGTTACCTGACCTCTGGGGGGTTTGCCCCCACTATAGATGACTGTCAGTCTTCCTAGAAAATAGGAAGAGCTCTCTTAACAGCAGTCACCTACATCCCTACTATTAGAAGTAAGGACTGGCAGTTTCGTTCAAGGACAAAGAGTTTGTAAACCTTTTAAAAAATAGATGCAGTAATTATCTTAAGCTTACATTCATTATTATACTCTGATTACAGTGCTATTTGCCGTTTTCCCCACTGCCAACCTCAGATAGGAGATAGGGAAAATGCATTTTCATTATGGAGAGTTGAGTGGAGGAAGGGTGAAGGAAAAAATGGTGCTCATTGTTTGCCTAATGAATTTTTGATCCCCCTTTTTTTCAGTGACCACCCCAGAACATGCCACTTTAGAAACAATTCTGAGGCATAACCAATTGATCTTGGAGGCCATCCAACAGAAGATTGAGTGCAAGCTCTTTACCTTGGAGGAGGAGCACCTGGCAGAGACTGTGAAAGAGGTGTGGTGGGAATAAAAAAGCAAAATGCCAGAGTTTTACAGTTGTTGCCTGGGACTGTCTTCATTCCTAAGGGAGCAACCAATATCTGGTTGGGTTGGTTTTCCTTCTTTTTTTTTTCTTTTTCTCTTTTAAGACAGAGTCTTGCTCTGTCGCCCAGGCTGCAGTGCAGTGGCACGATCTTGGCTCATGGCAACCTCTGCCTTCCGGGTTCAAGCAATTCTCCTGCCTCAGCCTCCCAAGTAACTGGGATTACAGGTGCACATCACCGTGCCCTGCTAATGTTTTGTATTTTTAGTGGAGACGGGGTTTCGCCATGTTGGCCAGGCTGGTCTCGAACTCCTGGCCTCAAGTGATTCACCCATCTCAGCTTCCCCAAAGTGCTGGGATTACAGGCGTGAGCCACTGTGCCTGGCCAGAACCAACATCTGTACCCCATGCTAGGCTAATGCTTCCTAACACGTTTGTTCTTTTAATCCTTCCAGCTCTACATGGCAGGTGATGTTATCACATTTTATAGACAAGGGTTCTCAGGCCCCAAGTCTAAAATGCTCTGGCAGGGAGGAGATGGTGTCAGGATTTGAACCCAGGTTCTTATGACTCAAACCAATTTATTCCATTTGTCTAAACCTGGCATCCCCTGGAGCCATGACACTGTTCTCTTACCTGTTCTAAGAAGCAGCTTCTCTCAGATGAAGGAAAGTAAAACTGGTCTTATTACATGTTCTATTCTGGCTTCTAGAAAGAGCCAAGATAAACATAGATAAAACAAAGCTTTTGCCCCATATGGGGTAGCAAATAGTGCCAGCTCATTTTCTGTAAGGCTTCACACAATGTGGCCAGCATCCCAGGAATACCAGGTGAGGACTGGGGGAACTCATGGGTGTCCAGCCCAGGATCATTTGCATCCTGAGTGGGGAAGAACAAGAAAGGAACATGAAATTAAACTACAGATTCAAATGTAGTGCCCTTTTGATTCAGGTAGGTGTGGAAGGTGTGCAGAAGGGCAGGTTTCTAACTCTCTCTGTGCAGGTGACAGCCACATGTTGGTCTGACTCAGATGGGAAGAAGATGGTACACATTTCTGTGGGGCTTCAGAGGAAAGATTCATCTGTTAGACTCTCTCCAGCACGCCGTAACTTCAGAGATGGGGCTTCTGCAGTTGATCAGTTTTAGCCTCACTAATTAGTCTCATGCCTGCCTCCAGGGACATCAGGTTTATTTAGACAGACTTGAAAAGAGCAGAAATAAAATATCTTCCAAAATGAAAATTCCATTCGGCCATCTGTGGATGGTTTAGCTTTATTTTCTCAGTGTACCGACTCTTTCTGCTGATAGCTCTAACATTCTGAAAGAGGACGACGGCTTTGAAATAATATTCTTGGCCTCTTTAAAGCTTCTATTTGAACCTTCTTTAAAACGCTGAGTTTCTTTGTGAAAGAAAATGACGTTTAAACGGGTACATCTAAGTATCTAAAAATATGAAGCCACTGATCATGCAGAATTACTTCCAGATATTGAGACAATTATATATTATGAAAACTTACTCTGATTTTCAAGACAGACACACCAACAACCAAATCCTATAGCTTTTCACGCTTTTAGTATTAAGATCCAGAAAAGGTCTTTGGGAGACTCCTAGTTTCTGATAGGCTATTTCTTATAGAAAATGCTTTATGCTTCCCTGCATGTATCTTCTTTGTATTTGCACATTTATCTGGATACATGCTTCTTTTTTTTTGTTTTGTTAGTTTTCCTGTTCTTTGGCAAACAGCTGTCCGCTACATTTATCACAAGGTGATGTATAAACTGCTTATAAAAGGAGCAGTGCCTTCCTGGGATTAGCTTTTTTTTTTTTTTTTTTACATTGAAAACCATGGAGAAAATCTGCTGAGATTAACCCCACACCTTTGTCTCCTGGTAATCATTTAGATTCTGAGCATTTCCTCTGAGACAGCCAGCCCTGAAGCTTCCCTGAGAGCAGTGCTGAGCAGAGCCATGGAAAAATCAGTCTCGGTCATTGAAATATGCCACCTCCTGTGCAGTGTCCACAAATCTTTTCCAGGCCTGCAACCTGTCATGCAGGAGTTAGCATACATTGGTAAGGAACGGGCCGGGTGGGAAGGGGATTCCTGTCAGCACCCCAGGTTGTTTCTTGAAGAAAGAGGCAGCATTTCATATCATAGTTTATCACAACCTTAAGTTATGTATTCATTTTATATGCTCTCAATACCTAAAAATGTCGTGAGACATAGGGGGAAAATCTTCTTTGTGTTTATTGGAAAGTAAAGAGGACGTTGATATTACTTCAGAGTGTTTTTGAGGATCTCAAGTAGTCTCTGGTCTCCTGTAAGAAGTGTGTTAGAAACATAAAGCCAAATAGAAACAGAGAGTTCGCAGAGCCACGAGATGTCTCTTTTATGCAGGTGTCCTTACTAAGGAAGATGGAGAGAAGGAAACGTGGAAGGTGAGTAATAAATTTCACCTTGAAGCCAACAACAAAGAAGATGAAAAGGCAGCCAAAGAAGACAGCCAGCCTGGGGAACAGAACGATCAAGGAGAGACTGGTTCCTTGCCGGGACAGCAAGAGAAAGAGGCTTCAGCCTCACCAGACCCTGCCAAGAAGAGCTTCATCTGTAAGGCCTGCGACAAAAGCTTCCATTTCTACTGCCGCCTGAAGGTGCACATGAAGCGCTGCCGGGTGGCCAAGAGCAAACAGGTGCAGTGTAAGGAGTGCAGTGAGACCAAGGATTCAAAGAAAGAGCTGGACAAACATCAGCTGGAGGCCCATGGTGCAGGTGGAGAGCCCGATGCCCCCAAGAAGAAGAAGAAGAGGCTTCCAGTGACATGTGACCTCTGTGGCAGAGAATTTGCCCATGCCTCCGGTACGTTCAAGAAGGCAAAAGAAGAGAGAATGATAATTGTGGGTTTCATAGCTTGGATTTCAGGCCTTTCCCTTAGTTGTGTGCAGTGAGGGCTGTGGGTGGGCTTAGAAAATAGAGCAGGTTCCTACAGAGGCAAGGTAATATTTTGAGAAGAGCATGGGCTTTGGAATCAGCCCCCTGAGCTTTGATTTCCCCAAATCTATTAAAGCAGCACCCTGATACCACTTACTCTGTTGGATTGTTATGAAGACTTAAGGTAACAGAGCTAAACACCAGTGCACTGCCTGTAATAGAGTGAGCACACAATAACTTATAGCTCTTACTGTTTACAGTGATGACCAGCTACTTAATACCTGGCTCGTGTTGCCATGTGCCACTTGTTTCTTGGTAACAAACAAGAGTCATGGAAATCATGGGATGTATAGTCAGAATGATTTTCCCTTGTCCTAGAATTTGGATAAACCTAATGAAATATAAAAACAAGCTGAGTTTCCCTAGTTCTGGGTGGCAGCGTCCTATTTAAGAGGAAGATAAGCCCAGCATTGCTTTCCACCGGCTCCATCAGGAGTGAGGCCAGGTGACTTTGGGGATGCCAGTTGGTGGGCAGAGAGCAGCGTGGCTGTGTGCAGTGGGCACCAGCGTGGCCTGGCACCCTGGGCTTCGTGCTGTGCTTCCTCTGGAGGCCTGGCCTGAGGCAGTGCTCTTGGCATCCTGTGCTAGATTCCTAACACTGATTAGTGGCATCTCTTCTGGCCTCTGGTATGCATGGCTTCCCTAGGCATGCAGTACCATAAGCTGACAGAGCACTTCGACGAGAAGCCTTTCTCCTGTGAAGAGTGTGGGGCGAAGTTTGCAGCCAATTCCACCCTGAAGAACCACCTTCGCCTTCACACCGGGGACCGCCCGTTCATGTGCAAGCACTGCCTCATGACCTTCACCCAGGCCTCCGCCCTGGCCTATCACACCAAGAAGAAGCACTCGGAAGGTAAGGCGGGGCACAGTTCATTTCTCCTGCAGACTTTCACTGCGAATTGCCTAAACCCCATTTGGATTAGGTGTGATATATATTTCAAAAACAAAACAATCTGATAGCACAGCAGGGTGACTAAAGTCAATAACTTAATTGTACATTTTAAATAGAGTGTAATTGGGATCATTTATTACACAGAGGATAAATGCTGGAGGGGATGGATCTCTCATTCTCCATGATGCAATTATTTCATATTGCATGCCTGTATCACAGCATCGCATGTACCTCATGAATATATACACCTACTGTGCACCCACAAAAGTTAAGTATCAAAAAAAAAAATAAGGCCGAGGCAGGCGGATCACGAAGTCAGGAGATCGAGACCATCCGGGCTAACATGGTGAAACCCCATCTCTACTAAAAAATACAAAAAATTAGCCGGGCGTGGTGGCAGGCGCCTGTAGTTCCAGCTACTCGGGAGGCTGAGGCAGGAGAATGGTGTGAACCTGGGAGGCGGAACTTGCAGTGAGCCGAGATTGTGCCACTGCACTCCAGCCTGGGCAACAGAGCGAGACTCCGTCTCAAAAATAATAATAATAATAAATAAAATAAATTAAAAAAACAATGCACAACCTCTAGGCAAACAGACGACTGGGAATAGCTCTGTGCACAGGCATGTAAACTGCTTACTGAGAGAGTTTCTGAAAGACACTGGCTAACCTCCTATGACTTTATATTAGGTCTTGTGGAAAAGTCATTGCGGTTTTTGCCGTTAAAAATTATAGAGAATTTACATAAAATTCTTTGAGCTTTGAGGTCGAGTTCAAGCATGAGAAGGACCCTGACTAAGCACCTACTGTGGATCAGACAGTGGCAGATGCCGAGTGGCTGATCTGGGATTCCTGTGTGCCCATAGCTCGTGGCCTGAAGGGGGCAGGGGGAGGGGAGTGTAGCACCCATTACAGTGCAGATTGTCAGTGGTATGATGTGGAATAACACCAGCGTGATGAGGAAGGCTGGAGAAGGGGTCTCTAGTCCAGTTGGAGGGGAGGAGGAGGTACATTGTCAGGGAAAGCTTCTTGGAGCAGTCTACGTATTGTTTAGAGCATTTCTGTATAAATTATAATGCAACCATTGTTTGACCTGGACTGTCACAGTAGCCTCAAAGCTGGTCTTGCTCTCACCATTTCTCTTGATACTTAAAAATTAAATAAACCTTATCAGGTCACTTCTCTGCTCCAAACTCTTCAATGGCTTTTTGTCCCACTCCGTTGTGAAATCCAGAGTCCTTAAGATAGCCTCCCTGGCCCTCTGTGATTAAGGTTCCTGATTCCTCTCTGACTTCATCTCTTAGGCCTGCACATTTTAGCTTTCTGGCCAGGCCTCAGGCCTGCAGGCACCTGTTCCAGGACCTTTATTCTTACCCTTCCATTTGCTGGGGACGCTTCCCGTCAGACACCTCATGCTTCACTTCCTCACCTCTTTTGAAACCTTACTCACACTTACCTTCTCTGTGAGTCCCTTCCTGGGCCACCCTCTGTAAGGTCTCAGCACCCCACCCCTGGTTTCCATGCAGTATTTTTCTCCCATAGTGCTTCTCATATGATGTAGTATCTACTTTAGTAATTTATTTCTGCTTAGTCTTCCCTGTTAGAATGCAGATGTCATGAGTGGCAAGCTGTTAGTCTTTCTTTTCCCACTGCTGCATCCATGGGACTTAGACTAGTACTTGGCAATAGTAGGCCCTCAATCGATATTTGCTGAGTGAATGGATTTCACAAGCACTGTTTCAGGCATGGGGTATTGTAAATATACGCACCCCTGTCATGGACTTACATCCCACTGGGTAAAACCGACAATACACAAATAAATATATAGTATAAATTTAGATAGCAGTTATTGCTATGAAGAAGCATAAAGCAGGGTACACAGTGAGAGGACAGGGCTTGGGGGACACTATTTGTATCATCAGAGAAGGCCTCTGCAAGATGGCATTTGTGGAGAAACCTAAACAAAGTGAGAGATGGAGCCAGTGGAAGACCTAGAAGGAGAGCATCCCAAGTGCAGAGCCGCCTCCCTGGTGGAAACGAGCTTTACCTGCACGAGAGACCACAGAAAACTAGAAGGGGCTAAAGCAGAGTCAACGAGGCAGAGTATGAAGAGATAAGGCCAGAGGTGTTAGCGAAGGCTGGACCTTGGAGGGTCTTAGAAGCCAAGGTGAGGACTTTTGGTGTTTATGTGAAGTGTGTTAGTTCATCCTGCTGCTATAACAAATTACCACAAATGCTGGCCTAAAACAACCCAGATACATTCTTTTACCATTCTGGAGGATAGCAATCCAAGATGGGCCTCGTGAGGCTAAATTCAAGCTTTCGGCAGAGTTCCTTCTGGAGGCTCTAGGGGAGATCTCATTCCTTGCCTTTCCAGCCCCTAGACGTTGCCCGCATTCCCTGGCTCTTGGCCACATCACCCCAACCTCTGCCTCCATCACCATATACCTCCTTTTCTGACTCTTCTTCCTCCCTCTTACGAGGACACTTGCTTGCAATTACATTGGGCCCACGTGGATAATCCAAGACAACCCCCCATCACAAGATCCTTAATCCAGTCACATTCACAAAGTCCTTTTGCCATGTATGGTAACATACACAGAGATTTGAGGAATTAGGACATGGACATCTTCAGGGGCCATTATCCCACCTACCACATGAAGCCATAGAAGGGTTTTGAGCAGAGAATGAGTGGTAGGATCTAATTTACATTTTCAGAAGTTAATTCTGGCCACTTCAGACAATAAAGCTGTAGTAGGGCCAGAGGGAAACAGAAGGCTGTTAGAGCCGTTCAGTGTAGAGGTGGTACAGTTTTCAACTAGAGTTGTGTTAGTGGGGGTTGTAAAGAACGTTCAAGTTTTAGGATATATTTTTGAAAATGGAGGTAACAGGTGGATTAGATGTGGGATGTGAAGGAAAGAAAGGAACTAAAGGAACTGAAGGCTTTGGGGCTTTGCCATGAGCAACTGAGTGAATGATGCTGCCGTTTACTGAGATGGAGGAGTGTGTGGATGGTGGCTGTGGGGGTGATGGGGTAGAGCATTGGAAGCTCTGTTTTGAGCTCCCAAAACAGATGAGGACTTTGGGTTTTTATGTGCAGTATGTTAGTTTATCCTGCTGCTGTAACAAATTACCACAACTAGTGGCCTATTTGATGCATTGGAGATACCTACTAGACATCCAGGTGGAGAGCAGAGCAGTGGGGAGTTGGACATACGGGTCTGGAGTTCTGGGGAAAGGTGGGAGCTGGAGGTATACTACAGGAGGCATCCATTACAGATGGTGTATGAGGCACTGAGAGATCATCTAGAAACTGAGGATTGAGAATGGCAAGGAGAAAGCCCCAGGCTCCTCAATAATTTCACCTCTCCATTCAAGGAACCCTTTTTTTCCTAACAGAGTCCTATTTTGCAGCCCAATACATAAACACTGAAAATGAGGCTGCCTGCCCTAGTTATGGTAGACCCTGGGATCCGGGATTCTGGAGCCTTGCCTCACTGATTGCCCTGCTTGCTCTCTTGGCCTATAAGGGAGCTTGGAGGTTCTATTGGTCTCGCATTTCTCACAAATGCCAGTTCTCCAGACTTGTTCCTTACCCACGTTTTCTAATAATCTTTGGCAGTCTGGTCATTATATCCTCATTATGTGCGTGTGAATATAGAGAAACCAGGGGATACATAATAACTTTATAGCAAGCGACTGGAAGAAGGCTTTCATTCTTCTCTGAATCCACGACTCTCACCTTTGTGTGCAGTTGCAAATCCACACTGTATATGTTGCAAGGGGACCCAAACCCACGTATTTCTGGGCACAGAGATGTATCTGGTTGCGGGAGTAGAGTGCGCTCTTCCATATTTGTGGCGGCTGATGAACAGATGGGTTGTCTTGTGCAGTGAGAACTCCGTCCTTATTCCTTTGTCCAACCACACTCGCACCTTCTGTGTGATCGGCTGTGTTTGTGAGGTGCCATGTGATGAGATGGCTCAGATCTCACCCAGCGTATTGCAGACTGCCTGATGTTTTAATGTCATCTACCAGATGATATTTCCCTGATACGTGCTGTAGAATTAGATTTTGTTTGTAGCAATGCCATAAATGTTTAGTGCTGACTCTAATAAGCTCCTGTGTATTTGCAGGGAAAATGTATGCATGCCAGTACTGTGATGCTGTGTTTGCCCAGTCCATTGAGCTGTCCCGCCACGTGAGGACCCACACCGGGGACAAGCCGTATGTCTGCAGGGACTGTGGCAAGGGCTTCCGGCAAGCCAATGGCCTCTCCATCCATCTGCACACCTTTCACAGTATGTAGAGACTGTGGATCTCAAGCCCTCAGTGCCAGCCTGGCACTGGAAAAGCGTGTCAATTGCAGCAGAGGTGTCAATCCATCAGACCCGAGCTCCATTCAGTGCCTTCCCCTTACCTGTTCCCTTGCAAAACCCAGGGTCCCTCATTCCTAGTTCAGGAAGAATCTCATTTTAAGGTATCTCATATAATGCTTATTTCTCCCTGGCCAGGCTGCTTCCCTGTCTTCCTTTTTAGCCCACCCAGCACCATTTGTCCAACAGAGGCAAATTTTGTTTGAAGGAGAAAGCCTCTATAACTGATTGGCTCACAAAGCACTGGAATATTTCCATTAGTCCATCATCCATCTGCCTTTTCCCATAGGAGCAGTCCAGACACTTTCTGAGTTAATGTCTACCATCGTAAGTGAGCCTTGGTTATGTTCCCTTAAAAACCTCCTGCCCAGCATTCTCTTCCGAATGCCATTGTATTTCACACAGTTAGTGGGGTCTGCCCCTGTCTTTCTCCCCTTCTGTGAGAACTGACACAGACAAAAACAACTTTTATTCGGCATGCATGCGTGCGTGGGCACACACACATATATATACACACACAGGAAGGAAGGACAAAGAAATTCTGTGATTCCTCATTACACCATCGGGAAATCACCAGCGTGGCATTTGGCTGGCCACATCACATTTTCTTCAGCCTCTCTTGTTGCAGCAGGAGTGTAATCAGCACAGCACAGCAGGGGAGTTAAGAGCCTGGAGTCTGAAATCACACAGGCTCGGACTTGAATTTTGACCCTGACGCTTACTTTTCTTGAGGCCTTAAACAAATTTATTTACTATTCTAAGCCTCTTATGCCCCTTCTGTAAACTAGAGCAAATAATAATGCCACCACCTTGGGTTGTAATTAGAATTAAATGAGATCACATGTAAAGCATGACACTCCACGCCTGACACATAGAAAATGCTCAGTAATGCCAGATATTATTATTATTGGTGACAAGAGCAACCCTCTCAGATGCCATTTGTCACCATCAAAGCTTGTCTTTTTTGCATGCCATGCATCTCACATGCTCTTCTTCCCTCCCCACCCCTCTTCCCACACACCAGTTTCTAGCTGTTGGCAGATACAGTGTCTCACAAGTGAGTTTTATGTAAACACATCCAAGTCTGTCGTCAGCCAGCCAACAAGGACTTTGCCAAAGCTCCTATGTGCCCAGCATGTGGCTAGACACTGGGTGATGCAGGGGGAAAATAAAGTGTGGCCTTTTCCCTCCAAGGAGTTTATAAGGCTGTCCAAAAAAATCCGGTTACAGTAGGCTTCCAGATGAGAGATTTGGCTTGGATCCAGCACCACAATTTTGATGTTGTCTTGACCTCTTTAATGACATTCTGCTTTAGTCTTCCTTTCCCAGTAGCATTACATGGGTGTCAGGAAAGGGGAAGACGTTATTAACTTTCAGAAGGGAGAAGACCCAGAATACTTTGCCATACCCTAAACTATATCATCCCTGGCAGGCCTAGCATGCAGGCCCCCCTCTCTCTCCCATTTCTTGCCTGTTTCATAGAACCACATCATTGCTTATGGAAAGCTGCATCAAAGTGTCTTAGAAGACGGTGTAAAACTGAGATTTCAAGAGCTCATGTCCACAGGGAAACTAGTTAGTGATACCGAATGTTGCTGCATGTCAGAATTCCTGAATTAATCTGAATCAGTGCACATAAAAGATTGGCTTGTGAGCAAAGGATTTTATTAAAACATTTTGATTTCTGTTGCTTTAAGAAAAAGACCAAAGTTTCCTGCCATAGGATGGCAAATGTATTCTTCATCACTACTAGTTTTATTGTGGGGGTCTCACTGAAGAGTTAGCGTATCCAATTAAGCACGTAGCTCTCAGACAGCATGGATTTGGGAGTGAGAGATGGGATTGTTACTCAGTTCAGCCATTTCTTAATTGTGCCCATGGGCAAGATACTGCCTTACCACTCTAAACCTTGATTTTCCTAATCTGTAAAATAGGGATGATAATAGAACCTACTCATAGAGTTATTAGAAGGATTAAGTGACTTAATTTACATAAAGCACTTAGAATATGCCTGTCATAGAGCACTCATTATGCTAATGTTTTTATTGTTGAATCTAAAGTGGGGAGAAAGGAAGCATCCCTCCACTTGTGTTGTTGATGACAAAGGGATTAGTGATGCTCTGGGGAGTGTGCTGGAAATCCTCTACAGAGAATTAGAAAACTCCAGAATGCCCACTGCAAACAGGACGAGCCAGGGTGAAACTCCCTGGAAAGTGGTAAAGTGTAATTTAACTTGTGAGATGTAAAGTGAGGAATGGAGATGAACTACATGATGCTGCAGAGATAGTTAATCTCGAAACCCCGGAGGAATCCCACCTCCTGGGATGAAGGTGGGGGTAGTCAGGTGACTGCTACACTGATTTCTGATCCTTGGAGTCTATGACCCTGCCTGTTATGTAAGCAGAGTCTTCACATTTGTTGCTGTACACAACAACCAGTGTTTCACTGATGGCTGCCTATGGTGTTTTCTTTTCCTCTCCACCTCTTCCTCTCATGGATGTCCCGTGAAACTAGACATAGAAGATCCTTATGACTGCAAGAAGTGCAGGATGAGTTTCCCCACTCTTCAGGATCACCGGAAGCACATCCATGAGGTGCACTCCAAAGAGTACCACCCCTGCCCCACGTGTGGGAAGATCTTCAGTGCCCCATCCATGCTGGAGCGGCACATGGTGACCCACGTTGGAGGGAAGCCCTTCAGCTGCGGGATCTGCAACAAGGCCTACCAGGTGACCTCAGGTGCCACTGGGAGCTCTTCCCCTCACCCCTGACCTACTCTCCATTTGATCTTCCCTGATGCCTGGGTTGGTGGCTTGCAGATCATATCTTGTATCCAGGATGTGACAATTGGCTGATTCTCATGAAGGATGCAGCTTGTGATCCAGATTCTCTAAGGAGATCTGGTCAGAGTGCTGCAGTGAGGGAGCTCCTTATTGGAGCAGAGAGTTCATACACTTCTTCTCTTAGACAGCAGACTTGTCATGAACTGAATGCTGCTTTTCCCCTTGGATGCTCACCTTCCATAGAACCCCTTGCTCCCATGTGTCAATGGGCATGACAGTGGCAATGGGGAGTGGAACACTACCTAGAATTACCTTGTTTGGCACAATTAGTATTTGTTTGTTTAACTCCCAGGGAAGGGCTCAGCCTTTTTACCTTAGGATTTGATATGTAATTAAAGTGAAGCCCCACATAGAACTACAAAGAAACTACATCTATCAGAAGCTTTAAAACTACAGAGAAAAGAATGATGCTTGTGGCATCTATAAGATTTGGGTATAGACGAAGCATAACTGCTAACTTTAGCTCAGCGAAAATTGAGAGCTAACTTTGCGCCAACGCTCATTTTGTGACATTAGCGTTCCAGAATGGAGACCTGGGCTTGAGCCCTAGGATGGCATGGAATGGTAGGGAAAGTATTCCCAGTGCTGTTCTGGAACCCAGGAAGGAGAGGGACTCTTGCTTCTGGGGCAAGGGCAGTGTGCGCTCCTCCACCAGCTTGCTCGGCTGTGCCCCAGCTCCCTGGGAAGCCATGAGATGCAGCTCACTGGTAAAGCACACAGGTGTTAGAGTTGGAAGGCCTGGGCCTGAATCCTGGTCCTGCTATCTCCTGATGTTATGATTAGTCATTTAGCCCCTCGGTGTCCGCTTCCAGCTCACTAGGAAGACTCTAACACCTCCCTCAGAGGCTTGTTGTAAGGAATGAGCATGTGAAGGACTCCCGGGAGCCCTGCCCTATAGTGGCTTCTCAGTGAATATGTAGTTGCCTTATTCTCACAAACACCAGCCTCTCCTTACATCGGCACCTGGTGTGATAGGTAAGAGTGTGTGATACTAGAAACGTCAGCTTATCCAAAAATGTATTTCTCTCATGAGAGCCTCGTGAGCTCTCCAGCTTGCTGGAACTTTCTAAGACCTAACACTTGCCAAATTCCTTGCAGCAATTGTCTGGTTTGTGGTACCACAATCGGACCCACCACCCTGACGTATTTGCTGCTCAGAACCACCGATCTTCCAAGTTCTCATCACTCCAGTGCAGCTCCTGTGACAAAACCTTCCCCAACACCATTGAGCACAAGAAGCACATCAAAGCAGAACATGCAGGTGAAGTTTGGGTACCGCTGGCAGAGAGCAGGAGGGGCTTGATGGTGTAGCCTCCTGGGCTCCACCAGAAATCCCCACTTCTAATAGTCTAGTGTGATGTGCAGTGGTCATTGCCTTTGTTCTGCCCCAGCGCACCTGTCCGTAGCAGCAGCAGTTAGTAGCAGCAGCTTGAATGGCAGTGGTTCTCAAACCTGGAAGTGTAGCGCAGTGTAAGCTCCCACCAGCCCTGAGTGAGAACTTGTCGTGGCACCTGGGAAGGGTGTCAGCCTCGGTGGTAGGCAGGCCTGAGTGGAAATCCTGATTCCAGCACTTCTCAGCTGCATGACCTTGGCAAGTGGCTTCCTTTTTCTGAGCTTGTTTCCTTCTCTCCAGGATGGCAGTTATTAAAACCTACTTTGCAGGTATATTTGGTGATAATCACAACAGCTGTCAGTTACAGAGTGTTTCCTATGTGCAAGACACCATGCTAAGCACCTCGTATATATTTTCTCATTTCATTCTCACAACATCCTTCTGAGCATCCAGGCAGTCTGGATCCAGATCTCGTGCTCTTTACCTCCAGATTGTACAAATATACCATAGGTTATAAGATTCCTGGCACTTGGTAGATGCTTGCTAAGTATTGGCCATCGCCCCAACCCCAGCCCTGTCTTCAGCCTTGGAGAGCCAACCATTTGTTCTTTCCCAGCACGTCTTTCCTTATGCACTTCACAGATATGAAGTTCCATGAATGTGACCAGTGTAAGGAGCTCTTCCCCACGCCAGCCTTGCTGCAGGTTCATGTCAAGTGCCAGCATTCAGGTCAGTACCCTTGTCAGCATGCTTCTAGGCTAGACTGCGGGACCTGAATCTCCCCCCACCACTTGCAGCTTTGCAACCCAGGCTAAATCACTTAACAAACTTGTGCCTCAGTTTCTTCATCTATAAAATGGGAACAGTTGTAGTACCTGCCTCATAGAGTAGTATGAAAAACTGAAGTCCTTGGCATCAATAAGCATCCCTTAAGCCGTAACTGTGATTGTCATTGTTATTGCTATATTCATCAAATCTAAAGTGTCAGTTAAAAATAAATAAATACAATTCCAGTTATAAGATATACTATTTTTATTTTTATTTTTTTTGAGACAGAGTCTCACTCTGTCACCCTGCCTGGAGTGCAGTGGTGCGATCTTGGCTCACTGCAACCTCCATCTCCTGCGTTTAAGCAATTCTCCCTGACTTAGCCTCCCAAGTAGCTGGAATTACAGGTGCCTGCCACCATGCTCGACTAAATAAGATGTACTATTTTTTTTTTTTTTGAGATGGAGTCTCGCTCTGTCGCCCAGGCTGGAGTGCAGTGGCGCGATCTCGGCTCACTGCAAGCTCCGTCTGCCAGGTTCACGCCATTCTCCTGCCTCAGCCTCCCGAGTAGCTGGGACTACAGGCGCCCACCACCATACCCGACTAATTTTTTTTTTGTATTTTTAGTAGAGACGGGGTTTCATCGTGTTAGCCAGGATGGTCTCGATCTCCTGACCTCATGATCCGCCCGCCTCGGCCTCCCAAAGTGCTAGGATTACAGGCGTGAGCCACTGCGCCCAGCCAAGATGTACCATTTTAAGGAACTATTAAAAAAGAAAAACTGCCAGTTAAACTGTGCTTTCTTATCACTTAGAATTTCTACGTTATTCTAAGTGCTGTTTTGGACTAATTTGACATAGATTTTTATCATGTCACTCACTCTAGAGTGCATACATAAAAAGGAAAACATAAAAAATAAACTGATTAAGGGAAGAATCCAGCTTCTCAGAGTAACGTTCAATTCAGATTGTCAACAAGCATGTTTTTCCACACAGTGTTTACTCTGCTATCAAGAACATTGATGATGGAACACATAATATAAGATTCCATCAAAGAATTGAAGGCTATTGGTTTTGGTCTCTTGAGCATTATGTAAAACTAGTCTACTTTTGATTCCTGCTTTGGGAATATAGCTAACCTTTCATCACTTACCTCCTCCCTTCTAAACCATTTGGTTTCCATGAGTTGAAAACGTGTACCATTCCTGTCTTAGGGAGTTTCTTCCAAGCCGTGGACACCCATTCTGCAAGTCTTGATGCTGCCACTTTTGATGTTCGTGTGCGCATTGACAATTGCACCTGACTGCCTTAGCCCACAGAATTCGTAAGGTGCCATCGATCCTACTTCAGAGATGTTAAAATGTATTTCTTAGAATTGATGAAATATAGTATCGTCAGCATCTTTATCTGCAGTTGAATGAATAATGGGCTTCTGCAGAGGCAGATCTGGCCTGAATCTGATACTAATGAAACTGTCGTCTCAGGGCCCCTCACTTGCGTGGACCCTTCCAAGGCTCTGTCTTTGTCATTTTGTATTATTTTTCTTAAGGCCCCCCAAATTGAACAACGTTCGTGTCCCACAAAATGTGGATCTGCCTCCAAGCCTCGATCCTCATTGCTCCTTCCTCCCATGTCTTCCAGCCCTCATTTCTCTCATTTTACCCAGAGAATTTTACCCACAGCCCTCCCCTCCTGTCTCCCTCTCCTCCAGGGTCCCAGCCATTCCGGTGCTTGTACTGTGCTGCCACTTTCCGTTTTCCTGGAGCATTGCAGCACCATGTCACCACGGAGCACTTCAAGCAGTCAGAGACCACCTTCCCCTGTGAGCTCTGTGGCGAACTCTTCACCTCCCAGGCCCAGCTTGACAGTCACCTGGAATCTGAGCACCCAAAGGTGATGAGCACGGAAACCCAGGCAGCAGCCTCACAGATGGCGCAGGTGATTCTGGGGCCATCAGCTACACAGAATGCTAACACAGGGTTCCTAAGGCTTCTCTAGAGGTGGCTCTGTCATAGTACCCAGCGATACTCTTTGGGGATCTTGTAGAGAGTCTCTCTGGACTTCTTACAAAACAGAACAGAAGATTCTAGTCTCCTGGTGGCCACATGGGAAGTGGCCCTTAGGTAGAGGGAGCCTGGAACAAGAATTTCCAAAAGAGGAACAGCTTGGCTCCTCCTCCCAGTGCATACGTCCCTGCCTCCTGAGAAACACTGTGTGGTGTGGTGAGAACTGCGGGAAACCTCGGAGACAGAGGAACACTTTGTTGGGCAGGGACTGCCTGCAGTTGAAGCGCTTGGAGAGCGCCGCTGGGCAGGACACAATACACACTTGCACACACCTGGGCCTCTTACCTTTACCTGGGCAAAAAAACCACCTCTTCTTGATGTTTCAGGGCTAAGCTTGATCCAGCTTCTCTTTGCTTCCCTGATCCTCGTTTACTCTTCTTCCCATCTTCTCCAGAGAGGGTGGGCAGAAAAGGAAAATAAACTGAGGTCCATCCATCATCAGTAATTTGTGGGTGGATTGGAGAGGAACCATAAACTGATTGAGGTTTTGGTCTGTTAGACTGTCCCGCTGTCCAGTTCCATAGATCAGTCATTTATAAACCAGGTTCTTAAAGGCCTCTGGGGAACAGAGGGGAAGTCAGGTAGGCAGGACTCCCGCCAACACTCTGCTGTCATGTCAACCAAAGGTGCTCTGCTTTTATCTTTCTTGTATATTATGGTTCTTGATAATATGTCCTTTGGGGAAAAGGTGGGGCTGGGGGTCCATTTCTAAAAGAAAAAGAAAGAAAAGCAGTTTGAAAACTACTATCCTAGATCATTGTTGATTGAACATCGCAGTTGATCTCCTCTCCTGTAGCACAGAGAAGTAGCTAGGCTTGGCTTCCTCACTTGTTCCTGCTCTCTGCTCTTTGCTGATTCTCAAGAGCAAGGTGGCTGTGGCCTTCACTTTAAAAATATCAAGGGCATCTAGCTCTTCTGGGATCTATGGGTCAGAAACATCAACTTAGAGGCTTAGGCGGGAATTGGATATGCCTAACCACAGACTCATTCTCTCTGAGTTGGAAAGGTGGTCTCTAACAGATTATGTGATTTGGAAGGGACATAGGTGGGCTGTGGAGGAGAGAAGGGGGCACTGGCCCCGCCAGGCTGGTGAGCTGAATGAATGCGTGGAGTCACGGTTCATCCAATCTTCCTCCTAAGCTCAGTCGCTGTGTGGCCTCCTGGGAAGGCTGTGAGCCTGCGAGAGGTCCAGAGACGCTGCCCCGGGCCCGCCTGGGCCTATGGTGGATCAGCCCCATTCCCAAGTTCCAGGCATGAGACCAGCTGGCTTCAGTGGCATTCCTCTCACATGGCACTCACCTCTGCAGTGTCATCCCAAGACAGGAAAACCCAGTGTGAAAAACGGAGCCAGTGTTCGCTGGTGTGTAATCATAGAGTCCGGGTGCCCCGAGATGGTGTACTGAGCGAAATTATAGCAATTTAGTGCACAGTTATTTAAATTGTTTGCTGGCCTTCTCTTTTGCATCGCTGGTGGGTTAGACTTGCCTCTTCCCATTAAGCACATGTAATTGCTCTCCTCAGGTGAAAACATAAATATCATCATTACAGCATGAGATGAAAACCATGTAAATCAGGGAGCCAACTGCGAACACTGCCCAGAGCAGCCTCACGGTCTTTCTCTTTCAGGTGATCCAAAGCCCAGAGCTGGTGGCCTCAACAGAGCAGGTGATCACTTTGGAGGAGACCCAGCTTGCCGGGTCGCAGGTGTTTGTGACGTTGCCAGATTCTCAGGCATCTCAGGCCAGCTCTGAGCTCGTGGCGGTAACTGTGGAGGACTTGCTGGATGGCACAGTGACGCTGATCTGTGGTGAGGCCAAATGAGCAGC
Source organism: Hylobates moloch (assembly GCF_009828535.3). Taxonomy (NCBI): domain Eukaryota; kingdom Metazoa; phylum Chordata; class Mammalia; order Primates; family Hylobatidae; genus Hylobates; species Hylobates moloch. The sequence continues at coordinate 20,852,219 of NW_026652284.1, forward strand.
CGTTCATCCGGCAGAGCCTTCCTGCGTTTGCAGCAGAGAGGAGGCCCCACAGCTTGCCCTTTGCCCTCCATCCCTGGCTGTCCTGAGTGGTGAGCATCTTAGCTTAGCACCAACCAACACAGTCTCACCTAGAAAACAGACGGAAGCTTCATTGTTCTCATAGAACCAACAGCATCTGAGCCCTCAACACCAACAGCACCATCCTCTGTAGCAGACAGGCCTCCTTCCCCACAGGCCCGCTGCTGCGGCCTCTGTGACACTGTCCATCACCAAGTGACATGTGGCTTCAGAAGTACAGTCTGAAAGAGAAGTGGGATGGGAGCTGGTGACCAGGGTACCCCAGGAGGCACAATGTGCCGACAGCCCTCAGTGGGCAGAATGGCAGTTAGATATGGGACTTGGCCCACAGTGGGGGCTGCAAATCCTGCCAGTGCCTCTGGCCATTTAAAGTGAAGGGGCACCAACAGACAATTCAGGGACCTCAGGCGTGAGCACACTTGGCCCCTTCCTCAGTCCTATTATCCTACCCTCTGCTGGGGTTCCCCCTCCACCCAGTGGCCACGCCCTGCACCCTACTGATGGCTATAGGATAGGTAGCCTTTATTTCCATGCCTGGTAACCCCTTGTCAGTTGTCACCCCTTCCCAAAACAAAGCTCTGGAGTTTCTGCTGGAAGTGTTTAATGGGAGGCATCAGCTGCTAGACAGTGTCTGCCTTTCCAGGCCATTCTTCTTGGTATTCCTTACCTGAAGGCTGGTTCCCACAGCTCTTCCGTGTCATCTTCATCCCCTTCCTTTAATCAAAGGCTGAAATCTCTGCCTGACCTCGCAGCCTCGCTCCCTCTGGGTCATATGCTGCAGATTGTGACCAGCACCAGGCAGGCAGGCCTGTCTGCCTGTGGAGGAGCAGCCGTGACTGCCCGTGGCTCTGCTGCCGCCCGCTCCCTGCCTTGGGAGTGGCCTGCTGCCTCACCTCCCACAGGCCGCCACACTTATTGCAGGTCAGTGATCCTTTGGAGTCTGAATTTCACAAAGCTTTTTTATCTTCAGTTCCTAAAATATAATCTGATAATTAATGGTTTGTGGAATCCATTATGAAGTGCAATTAGATAGATGTAGGTTCCTGCCGTTTGGAGAGAATGACTAGCATTTATCTTCTTTTCCTTCCATGCCAAAGGTTGGAGTCTGCTGGTATGGTGTTTACACACCAGGCAGGGCTCTCTGCCACCTTGTGTGGCTTGACGACCTGTGGAGGGGAGTGCCTGGTTGGATTCCACACGGGCAGAGATGGGGCCACCCCTTCCTTCCAGGCACATCTCACATTGCCATGTACAGAGGCAGGGGTCACGTTTGGTCACCATGGAAGCTTTTATTGCTCCCACATGGTCAGGTCTCACCCTGCTTGAAGCGCAGAAGGCACAGCCTTACTGACCAGCACGCCCACTGACTGGCATCTGCTAGCTTTGTGCAGGCAGCCCCGACGGTTTCCACAGCGAGCGCCAGCTCCGGCCAGCCAGGGACGGCTCATCCCAGCCAACTACACCTGCCTCTGGTCCTGTCCACATTTTGATATGCAGATCACTTGAGCTTGTCAATTAGGGTTCTGCCATTCTGAAATAAATAAAGTTTCTAAAGGAGAGTCGGCCTCAGAAGCCAAAAACTGACCAGAAGATGGTGCTCTTCATCTCCATGTGAAGGACTCACTGTTTCTACCAAGGCTGTCCTGTGTTAAGGCTTTTCCGTCCTGGGAACTGTCAGACTGGGAGAGCTCTTGATTTGCAGGTGGCAAAATGGCACTGAATATCCCCTTGGCACCAGAGAAAACCCACTGAAAGATGGTAGAGTGGCACATGCTTACAGGGCATTGGTGCCAAGTCCAGTGGATGAGAATCCAGCCCCTCACAAGCTGTGGGATGGGGCTTGGGAGCTGCAGTGAATGTCACTAAAATTTCTTCCAAAACAAAACAAGAAATAATTGCTGAGGACTTACAGGGAAGTGATTTAAAAAGAAAAAAAAAACAAACAAAAAAACCAAAACTCTTCAGAATAAAGAGAGCTGTAAGTTTTGAATTCAAGTGTCAGATCCTTTCAAGCACTGAGAAATTCTTTCTCAGGTTTCTTTTTTGGGGGGAGACAGGGTCTTGCTCTGTCACCCAGACTGGAACACAGTGGCACGATCTTGGCTCACTGCAACCTCTGCGGGCTCAAGCAATCCTCCTGCCAGATTCCGAAGTAGCTGGGACCACAGGCGTCAGCCACCACTGCTGGCCAGATTTTGGTTTTTTTTTTTTTTTTTTTTTTTTTTTTTGTAGAGACGGGGTCTCGCCATGTTGCCCAGGCTGGTTTAAAACTCCTGAGCTCAAGCAGTTCTCCCACCTGGGCCTCCCAAAGTGCTAGGATTACAGACATGAGCCACTACGCCTGGCCAGGTTTCTGTTGGAGACCCAGATTGTGACAAGACATTTGTTTTCTTCGGAATCACCAGATTTGCAGCTTACTGTGCCGAGAGTGGACTGGCTGCTGGGGCCCATCGGATGCCCTCTGGCCAATGGCACACTCAGCAGAAGGCACAAACCCAGTGTTGGTTCTCATCAAGAAAGAGGGGAAGGCCCTTCCCGAGTTTACCGTCTGCTCTGAGCGGGCTCCGCACTGGCTGACTGATTTTATAGTCTTGCTCTCTAGAGAAGTGCAGGCATGGATCTTATAGGAAAACTTTCTGACTCTGCTTGGCCATTTTATCCTTTTCTCCTGCTTCTACCCAAGAGACCTGAATTGCCGCCACAGAGGGCAGTGTTCATGTGGTCTCCTGAGTCCACATCGCTCGCTTCCATGGGGTCCCAGTGTTGTTTTTGCCTCGTTCCCTGTAGGGTGCTGCCCTTATGGCCTCTGGACTGAACTCTGGGGCCTTTGGGGTGGTGTGAAGGAGTCTGTGGGCTTCTTGGAACACATGGATCTGTGCGGTGGGTCCCCAGACCTCTGCTCCCGGAGCTCATGGCCCAGCTGGTGAGGAGGGAAAGGCAGTCAGATTCCAGGCCAGAGTGTGATTCTGTGGGAATACTGGGGTCAGTTATGGAACAGGACTTGCCCATTGTAGGTAAGTGAGACAGCAAATAGATGATTCAAGAGCAAGGATTACTGCAGAAAGGGGAGACTCCTGTCCACGCGCATGAGCAGAACATGGAACCAGAGGGGCAGGGACCAGGGGTCCTTACTCATTTATTTTATGGGTAAAGAGACATGAAGAGACAGCCTGTCTCTTCTGTCTCAGAAGCTCTGTGTTTGGGAAACTTTGAGCCCAGTGAGTAGCAGGGTCTGCAGTGTGAGTACCAGGTTTCCCTGGCAATCTGTGTCTCCTCTGAGGAAGCGTTCTGACTTCCCACTGACCACAGGAGGCACGTCAGCTTCATCCCTTGGGCTAGAGTTCTGATAATCAGGGCTGAGGGGGGAAATGAAATCCAGTCAGACAGACAGTGGGGAGACAGGTCCCTGCCCTTTATTTGCAGGATCAATCAGGGACTCCCAGAAAGGAAGGAGAATGGTGAGAGGGGCCCTAAGAGTTCCTCTCTCACCTGGGGGCTGGTGACGTGGTCACCACAAGCTGAAGACAGACTAATGGGGTGGCGGGTGTGCTTTTAAACCTCGTGCCTGGAAGCTGCACATTGACCAAGGGAGGGAGGGAATTGCTAACCATGTACAGAGTGGGCAGGCAGTTCCAGGGAGACAAGCAGCATGTTATTAAATTGGGCCTAGGCAGTTGGACGATAATGGAGAAAATGCAGGGATGCTATAATGAGTCCTCCCCAAGGGCGAGTTCAGCACCCCAGCCCTGTTCTACTTGTATCCCAGTGATACTTGGGAGGTAGGAAGAAAATGGAAGTAAGAGAACAGTTTGGGGCTGAAGGGAGTGTCAGAGGCAAGTTGATCCTTGTTTTGTTGTCACGGAAACTTTGGGGCTGGTGGGACTTAGGCCAAAAGCTCAGAAGCACAGCCAAAATTTAGAAGCTTGCTACTCCTACGACTCGGCCTATAAGGAAGAGAGAAGCTGTCTGTACTTTGGGGACTGCATTGCTGAAGGAAAAAAATCACTCCCTGGCTAATTAAGATTGCTTCCAAATTGGGGGAATGTGTGTCATTTCCTTTACCAAGGCCAGTCAGCCCTGCTTCCACCCATGGTCAGGACAGCCAGCCCCTACGTGATGCTGTATAAATTGGATTACAAACCATATTCATGTTCAACTTGCACTAATCTATATAAATAAAATATGTATTTGAAAAAAATTAGGCTACATGAGTTTCAAACGGACTGTGATGTTATAGACCTGCTTTCTGTTTGGTTCTGGGCCAGTGTCAGACAGGGACAGGGGTGATAGGCCTGGTGTCCTAGGGGCCATTTGTGTACCTTGAGGCCGTGTTAACATGGCCTGGGGGAAAGAAAGCTCTCCTGTCACATGGAGTCTCATTCCTAAACCCTCCTTCCCAGGGAGCAAGTGTGGGGCAGGGTTTCAGAGCACAGGCTTTGGTGTCCAGCCTGGGTACATCCAGCTGTCCCGCTGTCTAACTGTGACATTGTGTGAGATGCTTACTCTCTCTGAGCTCCCTCCTCCTGGCTCCCAACTTTATTTTAAAATGGGGAAAATGATTGTGCTTGCCCTACAGAATTGTAGTATGAATTAAAAGTCTGGATTTAATGTATTTAATGTAGAAAATTTTAGCTTTTATTAATAAAAGTTTTTGGCATACAAGTCAACTATTCCCTGCATTCTCTGGCACTAAAGAGAATGTTCATTCCTGTATCTTTATGTAGTCTCTCTTTTTCCTCTCTGAATCCTTAGGGGATCCTTATAACACCCACTTTTCATTTATCTCTTGAATCTCAACTGCCCTCAAAGTACAAAGTGCTGAGCGGATTGCTGTAAAATAAACTAAACCTTTCTCGGTGAACAGCTGAAAATGTCACGTTGCTGGCAGCCAACAAGGAAACAAGAGCAGGAGACCCGGATGGGATGTACATGATTCCTACAGGAAGCACCAGTGTTTAAGACGAGGGGAGAGGCATCAGATCCCACAGCCCTGACGCTGCAGAGAGCAGGGGAGTTGGGGAGGTTCTGTGCTCACTCCTCCCGGGACAGTTCTGGAGGAGCACAGATGGACCCTTGTTCAGAGCCCGCAAGTGTGTTTAGGAAGGAATGCTCCCCTGCCTAAGTGCTGTCTTTGGAGAGCAGGGCTGGAGCTGCCCGTGTCATATTTTGGGCAGTAGTCCTGAGAGTGTCCCAGCCAGCTGCAGTGGGTAATTGTAACATACAGTTGGGCCCCAGCCACAAAGTTGAAGGTATGCAGAGGTGAAGTGCTGCTGCAGGTCGGGTGGGATTGAGCAGAGGTAGGAAGTGGGCCGAGGGGTTCCTTCGGTGATCTTCGGGGCCAGGGTGGCTGGCCGGAAGGAGCTCAGCAGCATGGTGGAAAAGACATGGGCTTGGGAGCTTCCTAGCTCCACGTCTTACTAGACAGATAACCTTGGGCGAGTTTTTCCTGACAGTGACTGTGAGAAGAAAGTTAACATTTGTAAAATATTTGACAGAGTATAGACGCTTCGTAGATGATGGCTGTTCATGTGTATAATACTTTAGAAGGGCCTGGAGGAAGAGCCGGTGCAGAGGAGAGCTGGAGAGGAGGTACCTAATATATCCTAGATACAGAGTCTGGAACCCAGTGCAGGGGTCTCCAAAACCAGGGTCAGAGGAGGCATAAACCCAGAGACCCCGGCCCAGGCCAGAGTGAACAGTGATACAAGGGGAACAGGATCTCGCCTGGTTGGAACAGGGGCTCTCAGCTCTTCGGCACTGCAGCAGAGGGGTCACATCTGAGTAAAGGCAGAAACCTGGGAATGTTGGGTGGGGACGCATCCAGTGAGAGCAAAGGAAACGGAAAAACTAAGTCTGCAGTGATTTTTGGCCTCTCTGCCTCTTTAGTGTTCACTGTCTATCCTTTTCTCCATGGGCTTATGCTCAGGATGTGTTTGGAGTGAAAGGGAAAAGGGGCTCTGGCGCCATGCAGAGGTGTCCTAGACCAGGGTCTTTACTCTTCATTAAGAGATGAAGAGGTTATAAGGACGTGGACATAGAAACCAAGTTCATGTTCTCGAGAATGTTCTGCAGGCGTTTCTTCATGCATCTGTCCTGCCTTTTGGCCTTTCACCCAGGGCAGGTGTAGGTCCCGTGCCCACCAAGACCTCTGTATCTCCTCCGCGTACTCAGACTGGGCAGTACTCAGTGGATGCTTAGCAGATGCTGCCGACTGCTGGAGACGGGGACTCTGACCTTGGGCTCGCTCTTCCGAGGGGTAGAGGAGCTGTTTCCTATTCTGCAGCTCTGCACCACACGTTCAGTATGAGCTGTTTCTAGCCAGTCGTGGAATACGCTATTATTCCATCTACTCTCCATCCACCTCATGTCTGCAACCTTGTGAGGCAGAGAGAGCCAGCACTTGGCGGGGTTGCGTGTGCTGCTAGAATCCTGAGCTCCATCGTGGAGAAAGAACTTCCCCCAGCTTTCCCTGTCACTCCCTACATCTGTATTCTGCAATGTCCCAAATCCATCCACTACACAATTGAAACCCTAGGTATGCAGTTGTGTATTTGGTGCCTTAATCCTCACACAGCTTCATCTCATTTGAGATTCTAACCAGTATGAGGACAGGGGCCACATCCTATCTACTGCCTTGGTTTCTCTGAGAGTTAGGAGTGCTGTGTTGGGCACACAGAGGCTCTGCCAGAACCAAGCGGTACCCCTCTTGCTTACCTTCATTTCTCGGCTCAGGGAGAACCCAACTTCCACATTTTACTCTGGTCATTGAGGCTATACCCCAGGTTACCCGTGGGCTGGTCTGTCAGAACATCCTCCTCTCTTTGTCCTCTGAGAAGAGATTAGCAGAAGGCTAAGAGCAGCCATCCAGGCCCCACCACTCCCAGCTGCTCTGATCAAACACCATTCCTGCAGCTTCTTCTAGCTCTGGCTCCCTCAGTGCAGGCCAGAAACAGCTGATCAAACACATCAGGACAAGGTCAGTCCAGGGACCCACGGTCCCCTCCAGGGGAGATTTCACAGCCCTGCCATCAGGAGGGTCTGATAAAAATGGGCAGGGGGCGGGGAAGGGGGCCTGTGGGGCTGGCACAGGACCAAACAGCTTTTCATTTTTTTTAAGGTTGAAACCCCTGTGCTCCACGCAGGGTCCACACCAAGCCAGCATTTCCAGAAAGGCAGAGCTGGAGCTGAGGAGACGGGAGCTGTGTGTGCACGTATGAGTATGTGGGGGTGACAGAGACGTCAAGTAAGAGCACATGTGGGTTTGGGAACATGAGATTATTAGATTGTCACAGGATGACTTAAGATCCTCCCTCGCTAAACTGCGACCCCTTCAAGGGCAAGGACTGTGCATTATCCTCGTTCTCTCTCTTACATGCACACGTGTGTGCCCAGCAGTTAGCCTGGCACATCAGGTGCCTGATTGCACAGGTGTGTTCGACCTGAAGTTCTGAGACTCGGTAAGGTCCTGTTACCAGGCTAAAATGGTGCCTGGCTCCCGCTCCTACAGGACTCATCAGCCAGGTAAGGATTATATATGAGAAACAGGTACCAAAACACCCATGCCCGTCCAGACTCAAGACGTAAAGATCCCAGTGGCTACAAATTCTGTGGGGGTTTTGGTTAGTTGGTTGATTGGTTGGTCTTTTTCATGGGTAAGGAAAGGAAGGGGAGGATTCATATTTTTTAGAAATAGGCCAGGCGTGATGGCTCACGCCTATAATCCCAGCACTTTGGGAAGCTGAGGCGGGTGTTCTGAGGTCAGGAGTTCGAGACCAGACTGGCCAACATGGTGAAACCCCATCTCTACTAAAAATATAAAATTAGCCAGACGTGGTGTGCATGCCTGTAGTCCTAGCTACTTGGGAAGCTGAGTCAGGAGAATCACTTGAACCCAGGAGGCAGAGGCTGCAGTGGGCTGAGATTGCGCCACTGCACTCCAGCCTGGAGAAGACAGAGCGAGACTCCATCTCAAAAAATAAAAAAAGAAATATCCTAATTAATATTTGGTGTTATTACGTGCTTACCACGCATTAGATACTAGATGAAGAGCTTTTTGTAATTTTTTTTTTTTTTTTTTTTTGAGACAGAGTCTCACTCTGTTGCCCAGGCTGGAGTGCAGTGGTGCAATCTCGGCTCACTGCAACCTCCACCTCCTGGATTCAAACCATTCTCCTGCCTAAGCCTCCCAGGTTGCTCGGATTACAGGTGTGCACCACCACACCTGGCTAGTTTTTGTATTTTTAGTAGAAACAGTGTTTCACCGTGGTGGCCAGGCTGGTCTCGAATTCCTGACTTCAGGTGATCCACTCTCCTCGGCCTCCCGAATTGCTGGGATTACAGGCATGAGCCACCGTGCCCGGCCCAGTAATTCTTATTTCTTAGAATTCTAGCACCAACCCCACAATGTAGGTGCTGTTATTATCCCTGTATTACAGATGAGGAAACCAACACCAGAGAGGTGAAGTTGCTATGTAGCTAGAGAGCAGCATAGGTGGGGTCCAAACCCAGGTGTCTGACTCGAGTCTGCTCTTAAATCTGTTGCTATTTTTAAGCATTTCTTGTTTAATACCTAATCAGCCAGAAAACGTGGCTTATCCCCACTTCCCATGCCTTAAGCAGCCTTGCTGTCACACCTGGACTGTCGTGATAGAGCCAAGGACTCTCCACCTGCTCTCTCTCCTTTCCCGTCCCCCCGTCCATCCTGCCTGAAACAGCCAAGCAGGCCTAAAACTCTGCTTTTATCAGCCAGAAATGTGTCCAGGAGCAAAGGGTCATGTCCTTTGCTTTGTGTGGGATCAGTGGCCTGGGTCCTGTCACTTTTTTGGACCCCTATGCTCTTCAGTTTCACCGGTCCTCAGTTGACACTTGACAGCTCACTTGGGCTCTTCCTTGAGATGCAGGACAGCCAGAGATCCTGGCGCTCAGGAGACACGTCTCGTATAAGCAGGTAAGCAGCAGAATCGGGAGTAGGTCTGGGCTCTGTGGTGGCCTGAGACCTGCGCTCCTCCCACTGCTGCAGTGGCACTGTGGAGCCTGCCTGGAACAAGCCCTTGCAGCCCAGGGGGCCCATAGTCAATGCAGGGGCCTTCCTGGACCTCATGCTCCCCAACGGCTTGGGCCATGTGGCCCCAGTGGAGTTGGTGTCTTGTTCTGGCATCAGCAGAATGGGTTGTCTTTTTTGTTTTTTAACTTTAAGTTCAGGGATCCAAGTGTAGGTTTGTTATACAGGTAAACTCATGTCACAGGAATTGGTTGTACCGAGTATTTCATCACTCAGGCATTAAGCCTAGTACCTATGAGTTATTTTTCCTGATCCTCTCCCTCCTCCCACCCTGTACCCTCCAAAAGTCCCCAGTGTGTGTTGTACCCCCTGTGTGTCCATGTGCTGTTGTGATTTAGCTCCCACTAACTAAAGTGGGAACATGGGGTATTTATTTGGTTTTCTGTTCCTGTGTTAGTTTGCTAAGGATAATGGTCTCCAGCTCCATCCATGTCCCTGCAAACGACATGATCTCATTCTTTTTTGTGGCTGAGGAGTGGGTCGTCTTACCCATGTGGTGTCCGCATTTCTGTCCCAAGCAGCGGTCAGTTGACCTGGAGTAGCAGAGGCCTCACCTGGTAGGAGTAGGGCTGTGGGGCAGGTGGAGCACGGAAAGAAAGGAGGCGGCAGAAGCGTGACCCCCCCTGGCCTGCCCTCCCTTTTGCATGGATAATAGTAGTCCCATAATGCCTTATTCTGGAATCGCACTCTGCTATTTTTAGATACTTTCATATACATTATTTCTTTTGATCCTTACAGTCACATGAAAGTTTAGGTATCTTTATTGTTACCTCTTTTTACAGTAAAGGGATTCAGACAGTACAAGACCTCAGCCTCAGACGCAAGGCTCCTCCGCTAGTGAGAGGTGGAATTGGAGTCCAGGTTTTTGACATCGAACGCAGGATTTTCTCCACCTCGCTGTGTTGCCTATTACACCTCCCTGCGTTTCACAGCACTTTCAGTCATTTACACGCTTGGTTCTGGCAGCAGTGCTCTGAAGCTGGAGGGGTGCGGGTGATTATTTTGCAGATGAAGAAATCGAGGTTTCAGGACAGTTGGTTGTTCCGTCACATGGTGAGTCAGTAGCAGAACTGCAGTGAGAACAGCTGGACCCAGCATTACATTCATTTGGCAAGGAGAAGTGCCTCTTAGGCCAGGCAAGTGAGGAGACTCGGGCATAGCCCAAGTCCTAGCAGCAGGGATGGGTGAGAGCCGCCATTTGTTGACCTCTGCCCTGGGCCATAGCGTGTTTACCTCATCCCAAATGCAGGTGCCACACCCACAGTCACTGGCCGGTAGGACTCTCTGTGATGACGACAGTGATCCATTCTGCACTGTCCGGTGTGGGAGCCACTAGTCATGTGTGACTGTTGGGCACTTGAAATGTGTCTAGTGCACCTGAGGAACCATAGTTTTAATTTAAATAGTCCCATGTAGCTTCGTGGCTGCTATTGTTGGACAGCGTAGAACTGGATGAAGGCTCAGGGGGTTGAGGGTCACACAGGAAGTGGCTGAGTCCAGATTCAAGTCCGGATCTGTGAGATTGCAAAGCCTGTGGCATTTCCACTGGCGCCCAGTGTCGGGAGGGAGATGCGCGCGAGTGGTGGACATTGGCTGCGAGGTTCAGAAGGCTTCATTTCATTTGTGAAGGCGGCCCCTCGCTCCCTGGCTGTGCGCTCGGACAGCCACGTCACTGCTGTACCCTCCTGCGTCTTCATCCTCGTCAGTGTTGATGCTGTTATATTGACCACCCGTCACCCCCAGGCTGCGCGCCAGGGGCTCTACCTCCATCAGGACTGAGCCTGATACTGAATCTACAATAACACTACTGTGACCCCATTTCCCGGAGTCAATAGAGGCTCAAAAAGATTGAGAAACTTGCCCAAGGTCACCAGCTTTTACTGGAAGGGTCACATTGGCATGAATACAAAATACCCTATTTTTGTTCCTGTTTCTCACCAGCTTCAGACCAGAGCTAAAGCGAAATTAGAAAGTGCCACAGAGGCAGCCAGGAAGCCCTCCCACTTCCCATCACACACTTTGCTGGCCCCCATCTTTGAGAAGACAGCATTGTACTGAGCGTGCTGTCTGGGCGCAGCCACTGCTCCCAGAGAGTGGGCAGAGGGCCAGGCACGCCACTCCTGGGGGGCAGCCTCGCCTGTGTATTTGCAGCTTTCTCACAACTATTCTAGAAAGCACTTGCCTCAAGTAAACATTTTTTTTAAAAGCATACATAATCTTAAATAAGATTTTTGTTTCATCATGGAACAAGATGTGTTAGTTCCAGCACACTTACAATGCAAGTCATGAGAAGACGCAATTCATTGTCACTCATGAGCTGTGTGACCTTGGTCGAGTCTTTTCAGCCCCACCCCCGCAAGTGGATTAGATAACCTCCACGAGCCCTCCTCCAACGTTTCTGATTCCTTGGGTAGCGTGGGAAGTAGAGAAACCAGGGTTCTGGCTCGGACTGCCACTTTCACGGTGTGTGACTTACCTCTGAGCCTTGGGCTCCTCATCTGTAAGGATGCCATTCCTGTGGAGTGGCAGTGCTGAGCAAGATCTGGCACAAGAAGAGCCTGGCACGGGGCTGCCATGGGGCGCGTGCTCAGTGAAGGTCCTGATAACTCTTTTGTGCTGCATGCACAAGACCCAGCAATACCCCATGGCCCCATCTCAAGGAACAGGGAAGAGATGTTGGAAGAAGTCTCTTGTCCTCAACGGAAGGAGAAACATGCCCTCTTTGGGCCAAGATGGTGGCACCAGTGCTGAGAACAGCACCAAAGAGCCTCCTGTGGCAACTTTCACTGCAGGGCAGCCTTGCCCCCTCACCTTAGTGGGTATGGGCCTTGGGGGCTGTGCCCACCAGTGGCACAGCTGGGAGGATCTGGTAGGGACAGGTAACAAAAGCATTTAGTCCTGGAAGAGGGAGGTTTCCCAGAGCTGAGGGGAGGGCATGGCTCAAGAGAGGAGCAGGGCACGAGGACAATGGCTCAGCCATCCCTGCCAGCCCTGGTCTGAAGCAAGCCTAGAGTCCATGTTAGCCCCCAGGCTGACAGTCAGGGATATGGAGTCAGATGGTCAAATGTCAGCACTGTTGCTGCCCAGCACTGTGACTTTGAGCACACCATTTAAGCTCTCTGAGCCTTATTTGCCTCTTCTGTGCCATGGGGAGGGTAGGGGGTAGAATGTAATACCCATGAAGGCCCCTGTATGATGCCAGCCAGAGTGGGCTCAGTAGTGGTTATTAGTTTCCTGGGGCCTGACCCAGCTGTTGCAGGAGAAGGCTGTGCTGGGTGCTCTGGCCTCTGGTGTCCATGAGGCAACAGAGAGGAGTGAGTCTGCTGGGAGCCCCACTGCTGACCTCGGGAAGGCTGTGACCTCGGCGCCAGCTGGGAGAACCAGGGCCTGAGGTCTGGGGATGCTGGGGTCCAAGTGTCTCGGGTTAGGACTGGCTGGCCGAGTGAACAAGCCCAGAACCCCAGGTGTGGGGAGGGCCTCCTCATCAGGAACCCTGAGGATAGGATCCCCTGGACACCGTGGGTCACCCCCGTCTCCTGGCCAGAACCTTTCTCACAGGCCTTCCTGGGAGCCTGGACCTAGACTGCCAGTGGGGCAGGGGGCACAGAGCTTCGAGGTTCCCACCATGGAACTGTGAGTACCCCCAGCCAAGCACACACACTGAGGGCCATCCTCCTCCCCCATCCACCAACCCACACCCTCTGCCAGCCTTTCTCACCCAGCTTCCCCCCATCCTGCAGGCCCAGCCCAAATGTCTTCCACTGCAGAAAGCAGCCTCTATGACCTCAGCCAGGGACGCCTTCCCTGGACTCCTGCCATACTTTGTACAACCCATAGTATTGAGCATGTGGTCATGTGTGTTCATGTCTTTTTACTACTTTTTTTTTGATAAAATATATGTAACAAAGTCTACCCTTTTAACCATTTTTAAGTGTCATGTTTAGTAGCATTAAGTACATTCTTACTGGTGCAACCACCATTACCACCTGTCTCCAGAACTTTTTCATCATTTCATACTGAAGCTCTGTATCCATCAAACGTTCTCTTTGCCCCAGAAAGAAGCCTCGTGTCTGTTGTCAGTCACTTCCCGTTCTCCTCTCCCAGAACCACCCCGACCCCCACCCCACCACAGCAACCACCATTCTACCCCCTGTCTCTAGGAAATTGAGTGGTCTAGGTGTATCATAGAAGTAGAATCATACAGTATTTGTCTGTGTTCATGTCTTTTTTTTTTTTTTTTTTTTTTTTGAGACAGGGTCTCTGTCGCCCAAGCTGGAGTGCAGCGGCGCCATCGTGGCTCACTGCAGCACCAATCTCCCAGGCTCAAATGATCCTTATACCTCAGCTTCCTGTGCAGCTGGGACCACAGGTGGAGCCACCACTCTCGGCTAATTTTTTTTAATTATTATTTTTAGTAGAGACGGGGTGGCACTACGTTGCCCAGACTGGTCTCGAACTACTGAGCTCAAGTGATCCTCCTGCTTTGGCCTTCCAAAGTGCTGGGATTACAGATGTGAGCCACTGCACCCAGCCTGTGTTCACGTCTTAATCCTCCACAGGGCCTTGTGACTACTGACTGAGCAAAAAGAGCAAATGAAGAGGCAAAGAATGCTACCACCATGCCTGAGACTTCCTGAGACAGGCACAGTCACCCGCCTCACCCAGCTCCAAAACTCCTAGAATTCATTCATTCCCTTATGATGGGCAGACAGCATTGTAGATGTGGAGACCCCACAGTGAACAGAACAGACTGCAGTCCCTGCCTTTACGGAGCTCACAGTTGAGTCGAGACAGTAAATACATATATAGTCTGCTAGATAATGGTGAGCGTCAGGGAGAAAAATTAAACTGGGGCAGGGGGCAGACAGGAAGTACCAGGCAATGTTGAAATTCTAGGGTGGCCAGGAAAGGCCTCGCTGATTCAATGACTTGAGCAAAGACCTGCTGGCTTTGAGGGAGTGGCTGTGTGAATGTCTAGGGGAGGATGTTCCTGGCAGAGGGACAGCCAGTGCAAAGGCCTGGAGGCAGGAACATGCACGGCCTGCTTGAGGATGCCTGGGAAGCCAGGGTGGCTGGAGCAGAGTGGGCATGGGAGAGGGTAGTAAGAGAGAAAGCGAGAAAGTGGTCAGGGCCCAGAGTGTGCAGGGCCTTCTAGGTCGTTTTAAGGCTGTGGTCAGTGAAGGGTTTTGAGCAGAGGTGCTGCAGCTGCTGTGCAGAGAATAAATATAAGGTAGGGAGTTGGGGGGTGGTGCTGGGAGGTTACTTAAGGGGCCATTGCAATATCTCATCGCAGCAGAATTTCATAAAAATGAAAATGAAGCCACAGCCAGAAAATATTTCTGAGTGGCTCCTTTGTTAGCCAAGCAAGGAAAATGATGATGTGGACACGGGTGACGGTGAGGAGTGATCAAGTGGCACCCACTGGGTCCCCGGATGGACTAGATGTGGGATTTAAGAAAAAAGAGGTTCAAGGATGATTCCCAAGAATTTTGGTCTGAAAGTGGAAGCATGAAGTTGCCAGGTGCTGTGCTGGGGACAACCTCAAGAAGGCAGGGAAGACGGGCAGGGCACACGGGGGATGCGGGCTGAGCTCAAGAGCCTACTGCATGTCCGGGTGGAGAGATGCGAGTCTGGACTCAGGTGGTAAGGTCACCCTGTCCACTGTCCCTCTTTCATTTTCTGGGTCCGGGCTGGCACCTGGCATCACCAGAGCTGCAGCTCAGACTCACTCCTTCCTCGGCGTGTGGCAGAGACCAGGCGTCACAATGTGCCCCTTCTTCGTCCATCCATCCATCCATTCATCCAATGCCCCCTGCTCATCCCACCTACGTCGGGCACAGTACCAAATACAGGAATGAGTAAGACGTGGCGTCTCCCCTCCACAGGCCCACAGTCTGGTTACAAATTCTCTACCCTCCTCCTCCAGCTCTGCCCCTCATTCCTCCCTTGGCCTCAGTCCTTCTCCATCGGTAAAGCGTCTTTGGATCAGACAGTCTTTAAGTGCCCCACCAACTTGGCCCTCCCATAACCTCAACTTGCCCATCCCCGCCCTCCTCTGGGCCAGGCCCCCACAACCTGGTCAGAGCTGGGGGATGGATCTGTGTTGGCTTCCTGCTCCCAGAACACCCATCTGACCAACAAATGTGCCCTGACAACAGTTTTGCTGTCGTCATGTTCCGAGAGGTGATGAACTGGGTGAAGCAATTAAGTCAACCCAGCAAGTGAGGTTTGCAGTGCGCAGGACTCACGAAAGTGACTGGGGTCGAGGCATGGACTCTCAAGGGGGCTGGCTATTGGGGGAAGAAAAATCTTGCTCTTTTTATTTATAAAGTAGATACGTAGTACATATATAGATATATTGTATGTCTGTAGTATTAAAATGTTTCGGGGAGGCCAGGTGTGGTGGCTCACGCCTGTAATCCCAGCACTTTGGGAGGCCGAGGCAGGCGGATCACTTGAGGTCAGGAGTTTGAGACCAGCCTGGGCAACATGGTGAAACCCCATCTGTACTAAAAATACAAAAATTAGCCAGGCATGGTGGTGCATGCCTGTAATCCCAGCTGCTCGGGAGGCTGAGGCAGGAGAATCACTTGAACCCGGGAGGTGGAGACTGCAGTGAGCCGAGATTGCACCACTGTACTCCAGCCTGGGCAACAGAGTAAGACTCTGTCTCAAAAAATAATAATAATAAATAAAAATAAAAATGTTTGGGGGAGAAGATGTCCTAAAAGGATCCCTGGGGAATAATACTGGGAAAAAATTGTGAGCAACACCACGTTAAGGGAAAGAGAGGAGGGTCAGGGCTGGGAGCCACACTCATTTGTCCACAGTCCTGGTACTAGGGACAGAGGGGTGACCAAGCTCAGAAACACTGCCCTTAAGAAGCTCACCATCTAGTGAGTGACAGTCAATAAAACAGGCAATCATACCCAATGACAGAGCCATGCCAGGGCCGGGGTAGGGAGGGCAGTGGGGCAGGGGAGGGGCTTCACATCAGGGAGGCTCCCGAGACTGGGCCAAGCACGGTTGCAGCAAGTGAATTTAGATAGCTCGGGGAAAGCCAGCCCATTGACCCCAGCTCCCCGTCTAGACGCAGTCCGAAGATGCCTCCATAGACGGATCCCCTCGGGCACGGTGGGGCGCAGAGGGGGTTGAAGGGAGGCCTTCAAGTTCAGCTCAGTATACCTTCTCGCCAGTGCCTGGAAGATGCTGGAATCTTCCCGTTAAAGCCTTGTCCCTCAACCTGAGAGATATATCTTAATGGCAACCTGATAGAATGGAAAGAATTCTAGACCAGGTGCCAAAAGAACAGAGTCTCGGTCCCAGCTATGCCCTTGATGTGCGGAGCATCCTGGGAGAGGCCAGCTCCCTCTCAGTCTCGACTCCCTACCTCTAAAATCCCTTCCTCCCCCCACCACGTCACATGGGGGTCAGGCAGGAGAGGGCAGGAGAGGCCCACGGACGCCATCAGCCACAGCCTGTAGATCTGTGAGCTCACTCACACCTACGATGAGAGGTTTCTGCCCCATTTTACAGGCAAGGAGACTGAGGCATGGAGAAGTGAGTCACTTGCCCAAGATCACACCTGTTGTAAGAGGAGGCCAGGATCGTATCCCAGTGGCACTGATGGGGTGAGCGGGGAGAGGCAGGGGTGGTTCAGGGGAGGCGGATGCGCTGGCCCTACAGGCCCTCTGCTCAGCTGTCTCACGGGTGGCCCTGGGCTGTCCCACGGGTGGCCCTGGGCTGTCCACCCGAGAGCCACGATCCATCACTCTTCCAGGGGGCTGTTTACAAGCAGAGCACACGCTGAGGAGATGGCTCAGTGGCAGCTGGGGACCCTAGAGACCCTGAGCCGGGAAAGGGAAGGCCCACGGGGCCCTGGAGCTGTCTTCATAGGCCTTCAGCTGTCAGAGGGATCTATTTAGGACACAGATCTGACCATGCCGTGGCCCACCCTCACCCCCCACAGTGCCTGAGATGAAACCCTGGTAGCTTAGCCAGACAGTGTCCTCTGAGACCCGACCTCTCCAGCCTCGTCACTCACTCTCCCCTGCCTCGGACTTCACTCTCAGGTCAGCAGACTACCAGCAGCCTCCATCCTCGCACCAGCTCTGCCCAGCCCCATTTCTGGGGCAAGAAGGAAGCGTGGCACTTCCCTCACTGAGCCTCTGCATGTGCTGCCCCTGGGCCAGAGGGCCCTTCCCTGGCCTCTTCCTGGCCAACACCTGCTGACACTTTGAGCCCTGACTCAGATGTCACCTCTTCCAGGAAGGCCTCCTGTGTGCTTCTTCTGCGCCCCATCCTTCTGATCCTTGAACTTAGGCTCTGCTGTGGCCATCTGTGTCTGCCTCAGCAGCACAGGCCGGGTCAGAGTCAGCTTCTGGGTGTGGACTGCCCACGTGGCTGCCCTCACAGGAAGGCCAGAGCAGCCAAGGCAAGTGCTGTTTTCCCCATTCAACAAGTGAAGAGATGGAGTCTTGGAGAGTAACTGGCCCAAGGTCATACAGGTATTAGGAGGTGGAGCAGGGATCAAAGCCCTGAGTCTGGCATCAGAGCACTTATGGGGTGAGGTGAGTCTGAGGTCTGCAGTCTTTAGAGACCTTCACTGACACTGGGGTTCTCAGACATCACCTTCTCCGACAGTGTGGACAGAGCCCTCACTGTCCACACTCCCTGGAATAGTCCCATGCCACTCCCCATCCTCTCACCATCTTAGTTTTTTACAGAGCACTTAGCAGGATCGAAAGTTTTATAGGCCGGGTGCGGTGGCTCACGCCTGTAATCCCAGCACTTCGGGAGGCCGAGGCAGGTGGATCACTTGAAGTCAGGAGTTCGAGACCAGCATGGCCAACATGGTGAGACCCCCATCTCTACTAAAAATACAAAAATTAGCCGGATATGATGGCATGTGTCTGTAATCCCAGCTACTTTGGAGGCTGAGGCATGAGAATCACTTGAACCCAAGAGGTGGAAGTTGCAGTGAGCTGAGATCGCGCCACTGCCCTCCAGCCTGGGTGACAGAGACAGACTCTGTCTCAGAAAAAAAAAAAAAAAAAAAAGTTTTATAAATTTCTTTACTCATTGGCCTGTCTCTGAGACAGGGGCAGGGACCTGGCCCGTCTTGTTCACTGTTCACGGTTGGGTTCCCAGTGCCTAGACCAGTGCAGTGCCCAATACATGTTTGCTGCATGAAAGAGCATTGAGCATGTGCCTGGCGGTGGCGAAGCACAGTCCATCATCCTCTTGGTCGCCACAGCCACTCATGAGCTAGGCATTCTGCACATTTTTTGGATGAGGAAGTGGAGCCCCAGAGAAGTTAAGGGCCTGACTCAGGGTCACTGAGAAGTGGCAGAGCCTGGTGGTCAAGTTTGATTCCAAAGCTCGCACCCTTAGACTCTGGGCCACAAATGAGGGTGCTGCACCCAGCAAGGCTCACAGACTGGCCCGAAGTCACCCAGCCAGCTTCTGCTCAAGTCGGTGGCTACATTCTTCACACCGCTTTCCGCTGGGTCCCCTGAGGGCTTAGGCGTGGAGCAGGTCATATTTTCAGTACTTTCATTCTGCCTTTTATTAAGCCATGTAAGGGCTCTGCAGACTTCATAATTGTCCACAGTTCAGCTTCGCCTTTTTTTCCCCCTTTGCAGCTTTTAAAATGAACACACTCCTTCAGCAGCTGCGGCGTCATTAATTCTCTGGCCCCATCCTTGGTGAGGCCTCGGGCCTGAGGTCGGGCTCCTCTGACGGCCCTGGCAGGAGCCTTTTCAAGCTCCTAATCCACTTGGCAGTTGTTTGAACTCTCAGAAATTATGCCTTCTCATCTCGTCCTAATGAACTCATAAGCCCAGGTAAGGCCAGAGGAGAGTGCTTGTTCTTCCCGGCTCTGTCCCTGAGGCAGAAGCTCAAGCCTTCCGAACACTGAACACTCCTTTCCCTTTCTCCTCTGGGCCTCAGTCTCCCCGCCTGTGCAGTGGAGGCTCGGAGTCTCTGGTATGGAAGGGCTCTTCCAGCTCAGACATTCCAGAACAGGGACAGTGCCATCCCCTAGAAATAGAAGGTGAGCCACGCGTGTCATTTTAAATTGCCTAATAGCTGTATTAAAGGAGTAAAAGGAAGCAGGAGAGATTAATGTCAATAATGTATTTTATCTAGACTACCTATATTTCAAGCGTTCACTGGCCACATGTGGCTAGTGGCTACCGTACTGGAGAATGCTGTTCTAGAATTCTTGTCTTGTTCTGCCCTCAACCTTTCCTCTCACCTTTCCTGGGGCTGTGGGCTGCCCTCGTTCTCCCAGTCCCTACCCACCTGACTGAGTGCCAGCCTGGATGGCAGTTACAAAGCCTGTGACACCAAGAGCTGGGCTCTGAGGGTGAGGGGTCTTGGTCATGAAGGTACGCGCAGCCTCCAGAAGGCTTCTCGCCGTGCCCTGCGTGGGAGGAGGAGATGGAAGGGGAGAAGGGCACTGCCTCCCTATTCCCCCAGGAAAGGCAACATCGTGAGGAAAATCAATCTCAGAACCTGGGTTCCATTTGGGGGGAGGAGGTGTCCCTTCAGCTCAGAATCCATTGAACCAGGTGCTGGGCTGAGCCCTTGGCACGAATCATCTCATTTTACCCTCCCAAGAGTCCTGTGAAATTTGTAATACTCGAGGCTGAGCTTGGTGGTTCATATTTGTAGTCCCAGCTACTCAGGAGGCTGAGTCGGGAGGATCACTTGGGCCCAGGAGTTTGAGGCTGCAGTGAGCTGTGAATTTGCCGCTGCACTCCAGCCTGGGCAACAGAGCAAGACCCTGTCTCAAAAAAAAAAAAAAATCCAATTTGGGAGGAGGAGGAGGAGAGAAAATAATAAATAAATAAATGTACACTATTCAGATCCTGATTTTTACAGAGGAGGAAACTGAGGCGCAGAAAAAGAAGTGGCTCTTTTCCTTGTTCCCAGATCCCTCTTTCATTCAGTCGCTCCCTTTCCTCCCTTCTTCCCAGGTGTGTGTGTGTGTGTGTGTGTGTGTGTGTGTGTGTGTGTGTGTGTGTGTGTAGGGTGGACCGGGAGGGCTACCTGGGAAATAAACTCCCTGCCCGCATACAGCCTTGGTTTCAGGCATTAGAGCTCCTGCCTACAAACTGCCTGATGCTGGGGGGTCAAGGTGGCGGGGAGACCTGTGCTGAGCGGGACTCTGCAACAGCTGAAGTGGGAGTGGGGCTGTGGGAGGGAACGGGGGCTGGAAGGCGGAACTTTCTTCTCTCACTGGATGCCCTGAGCCCAGGCCCCCTCACGGCCCTCTGGATCTTGCCTGTCTGGTTCCTGCTGGGACCCCAGGCCCCGCACCCACGGGGCTGGCACTGAGCAGGTGCTCCTGCTGTCCTCAGCCTGCCTCTCTGCCTCCCTCCCCTCCTGGTCCTTCTACTGCTCCCCACAGCCTTCCTCGAATCCCTGTCTCCGCCTCTGCCCTCCAGCTCCTTGCGGGTCCCTCTGTCTATCTGGGTCTCTCTTGCCCTCTCCCTCAGTCTAGCTTGACTGGTCAGTCTCTTCTGGCCTCTCTCTGGCTGCCTGTCTCTCTCTATCTCTCCACACGTCTCGTGCCTTTTCTCCTCTGGCTCTTCTTCTCTTCCCATCTCCTTTCTCTGTTGCTGTCTCTCCCCAAGGCCCCCAACCTCACCCTCATCCTCTGACTCTCTCCTGGCCTTCTCCTCTCTCTTCATCTCTCCCTCTCCATCTCTTTCTCTCTCTCCATCTCTTTCTCTCTGTCCATCTCTCCCTCTCTCCATTTCTCTCTCTCTCTCCCCATCTGTCTCTCTCTTCCTCTCTCTCCATCTCTCTCCCCCTCTGTCTCCATCTCTCTCCCTCTATCTCCATCTCTCTCTCCCCCTCTCTCCATCTCTCTCCACCTCCATCTATCTCTCCCCATCTCTCTCCATCTCTCTCCGTCTCCCTCTATCTCCATCTCTCTCTTCCCCTCTCCCTCTCCATCTCTCTCCCCTGCCTCCATCTGTCTCTCCCCCCTCTCCCTCTCTCCATCTCTCTGTCCCTCTGCATCTTCTCCCATGTCCCTCTCTCTCTCCATCTATCTCCATCTCTCTGTCCCTCTCCCCCTCCCTCTCTCACTCCATTTCTCTCTCCTGTCTCTCTCCATCTCTCTCTACCCCCCTCTAACGCTTTCTCCCTCCCTTTCTCCCCCCTCTCTCTCTCCTTCTCTCTCTTTTCCCCTCCCTCTCTCTCTCCCTCTCTCTCTCCATTCCTCTCTCTCTTTCTCTCTTTCCCCACTCCATCTCTTCTGTCTCCCCCATCTCTCTCTCTCTCCCTCTCCCTCTCTCTCTCCATCTCTCTCCGTCTCTCTCCATCTCTCTCCACCTCCATCTATCTCTCTCTCTCCCTCTGTCTCTCTCCATCCCTCTCTCTCTCTCTCTCCCTCTCTCTTCCCCTGCTCTCTCTCCATCTCTCTCTTCCCCTGCTCTCTCTCCATCTCTCTCTCCCTGTCACTTATTTGCGCCTCTCCTCCCCAGCTTCAGTGGCACCCCGCTCCTCTCAGCCTCCCGCCTTTCCTCCTTGGGAAGGCAGGCGCTGCGGCAGCCAGCAAGAAGCCCCACTGGATGACAGCCAAGCCCAAGCATCCCTCGGAGCTGTCACTGAGGAAATCACACACCAGCGCCTGAAATTCAAATTAGAGTTTTGCTGAAGCTGCTAAAACTCATCAAATACTATCTTTGAAGTCCGCTAGCAAGCTGGTCATTGCTCTTAAAAGAGTCCCTGTTGGAAATGAGATGGTAGAAGGAGGGTTCAGGCAGGGCATCTATCCTGGGGCCTGGGAGTGGGCGCCCCTCCTCCCAACCACCCTCCCAGACATGCCCAGCACTGATGGTTACTATCTGGGGGCTCCCTCACAGCAGGCTCTCTGGGTCAGCCCCCAGCCTTGCCAGACCAAGATCCCACTGCTGCACAGAGAAAGGAGCCCTGGGGTAGAGGTCTGACTGGGCTGTGGGGTCAAACAGCTTCCAGGTCCCCATCCCTCTGCTGCTGCCTAGCCGTGTGACCCAGGGCAACTGACCTCATCCTTCTAGGCCTCCTCTGCAAACCGGGATATGAGTATTTATCCCTAGCGTGTAGTAAGGTATTGCATGAAAAGCACTCAGCACATCCTTGCTGCTCAATAAATCACCATTGTTTGTATAATAGTAACAGTTGCAACAACTCATGCAGTCATTAATAATAACAGGCACAGCAAATATGTGTCAGGCATTGTTTTTGTTTGTTTGTTTGGTTTTGTTTGTTTGTTTTGTGACAGAGATTTGCGACAGAGTTTTGCTGTCACCCAGGATGGAGTAGAGTGGTGTGATCTCTGCTCACTGCAACCTCTGCCTCCCGGCTTCAAGTGATTCTGCTGCCTCAGTCTCCCAAGTATTTGCGACTACAGGCGCGCACCACCACACCTGGCTAATTTTTGTATTTTTTGGTAGAGATGGGGTTTCACCATGTTGGCCAGGCTGGTCTCGAACTACTGACCTCAAGTGATCTGCCTGCCTCAGCCTCCCAAAGTGCTGGGATTACAGGTGTGAGTCACCGTGCCTGCCCAGGCATTGTTTTAAGAGCTGTATTTATGTTAACTCATTCCATTCTCAGAACAACCCTATGAGGAAGCTACTCTTTATTTTTTGTAGAGACAAGGTTTTGCTATGTTGGCCAGGCTGGTCTTGAACTCCTGGCCTCAAGTGATCCACCTCCCTTGGCCTCCCAAAGTGCTAGGATTACAGGCATGAGCCACCATGCCCAGCCGGAAGCTACTCTTATTATCCCCATTTTACAGATGAGAAAAATGGAGCCCAAGAAGCTAAGTAACTGGCTCGCGGTTCTTCCCCCACCTACTGTCTCCCCAGCCTCTTTTCCAGTCTCCTCTTGGGTCCCCAACCCCAGGCCTGGAGGTCTGTGCTGAGCCTGCCCTTTGCCAATTGCCTGCACTTAAATCTTTTCTGGTCACCTCTGCCTGCCCCTTCCAGGACCCTGACCCTATAGTCAATCCCTTCCAAGGGGGTGGCCTGTCAGACGGGGCTGTCACCACATGGCCGGCCTGCCTGGGGTCTCCATCCCTTCCAGCCAGGCCTGCCTGCTTTTCCCCCATCACCTGTCACCCACCCTAGTCTGACCTTTTCCATCACAGATCATCCATTGGGGGTTTGGTCTTACTACAGGCCACCACCGAGCGAGGACAGGCAGTTTTCTACTCAGGAACTTAAGCATAAAAGTCCTTGACACCCTGCCTCCTGTTATCTGTGACTGATGACCCCTGGAAAGGGCAAAGTTAACCCACACTGAGATGGAAGAATTGAGCCCTGCAGCCCTCAGGGACGTGAGGGAAAGGCCCGCTGTGTGTGGAAAAGGCACCCAGGAGGGATTGGCTGACATGGGTCCCACCTGACCCCGTGCCTGGCATCTTAGAAGGATGGCCCCCGAGCAAGCATGCCTGTGGCACAGTCAGTGGAGCACACCGTGAGAGCAGCTGCCCCACAGAGCGGCTCTGGCCCTAGAAATGACCACACGTGTCAGGCCTTGGGTGGCTGTGGAGCCAGTGGGAAGCCAGCCAGCCACCACTCGGTTTCAGACAGCCATCCACAGGATGCTGCTATAACCGGGGCCTGTGCCGGGGCCTGTGCCAGAACCTGCCAACTTTGAGCTGCCCTGGAGTCTTTCATTCAGTCAGCAAGCCTGTGTGGACCCCCACCATGTGCCAGGCCAAGCCTTGAAGAAGTCACCACCTGGCCCCCCTCAAGTCCCCAGGGCCTGGAGAAGAGACACCACCCAGCATGTCTGTGCCACTATGATAGAGGAGTCATCACCCGGCCCCCTCAAGTCCCCAGGGCCTGGAGAAGAGACACCACCCAGCATGGCTGTGCCACTATGATGAGTTCTGTGATGTGGACATTCAGGAGGCTGAGGCAGCTCTAAGGACACACTGACCCAGATAGGGGAAGCAGAGAAGGCTGTGGAGACCTGAAGTCAGGGTCGTTTGAAGTGGAGTTCACAGGCAAAGGGCCAGGGTGAGCAGAGAGGAGTGTGCCAGCTGGGGCAGCAGCTGAGGGGAGCAGAGAGGCCTTGGTGGACAGGAGCGGGAAGTTCAGAGTGGTTTTTCCCTGGAGCTGGGGAGGCAGGAGTGGTGAGACCCTCAGCTGGAGAGAGAAGCAAGAACTGGGCCACGGTACTTTCTTGGTGGGGAATGGCCCAGAAGGGATTCCTGAATGTTTCCTGAAGATTCTCTCTAACAGGATTTGGTGCTAAGTTCAGGCCTAAGAAACCTTCTCTGAGTCTCTACCACATGCCTTGAGCCTAGCGCTGTCTGAGCAAAAACGATTGCCCACAGAGGAAGCACCCCGCCCCGACAGGGCTTCCTCAGCCCTGACTGCACCCCGGGCTCTGGGGTCCCACAGCTGCCAGGCCACCATCTCTGCCCAGGCTGCAGGGACCACAGGCTGCCCACACCCACCACTCGGTTCCAGCCAGCCATCCGCAGGATGCTTCTATGACCAGGGCAGGACAGGTACTTTTCAGATAAGGAAACCGAAGCCCAAAGACAGGGAGGCCTTGGTCACACAGAAGTTAGAAGCAAGGCCAGGACCCAGAGCCCCGGCTTCCCCTCCAGGGCTTTCAACACGACCACGTGGAACTCAGATGAAGCCTGAGGGTCTGGTTTAGGGATTTTCACTGATGGCCAAGGCAACAGGATGTACCAGGGCAGCAAGCCATGGCCCCGTGCCTGCTGTGTGCCAGGTGCGTGCTGCATCCTCAGGGGCTATGCCAAGGAAAAAGAGGAAAGCGGATATTAAATAGCATCCGACTGACATCAAAACCTTTTTGTAAGGATGCAGGGAGTGAGCGAGTGCTATGCAACTATAAAGTTAACGTGGAAGTGGGGAGGCCACGAGGGACAGACTATGGAAGGAGGTCTGCTCTCCGCCCTCGATATCCCATCCCTAAGCCAAGGGGGCTGCAGCACCACCTCCTGGGCTTTCCCATCCTACCCTCTGTGCCGCTCGCTGAGCCTGTGTAGGCACGCGCGTGTGCACAGCCCGCATGTACAAGTGTGATGAGCAGGAGCTGCTGACAAGTGCCCCAGGTGTATTTTGGGGGCCGTTAAAGCTCCATGTTTAATGGCTGAAGCCACAGTGGTCACGGCTGTCACTGAGGATTTCACGGGCTCCTGTACATCTTTAGCTTCCTTCTTCCCAGACCACTTTATCATCCCCAGCGCCCCCAGCCCCTAGGCAGTGATGGGGAGAGGGGGTGGGGCCAGAGCGCTGAGCTCCTGCGTTTGAGTTCATGAGCTCTGGTACGGGGTCAGGCCCACAGAACAAGCCCAGGTGCAGACTGAGGGTAGGGTGGGGCCTCGAGCAGGGTCCAAGGTCAGAAACCCTTCTCTGAAACCACTCCACAGAGCCAGCGAGCTGGAGGCCGGGTGGACCAAGAGGCTGCTTCCAAAGTGTGGATGGCGATCCAGGACCAGCAGGAGGTGACATCTGAAAGCCAGGAGGTCATGAGTGGGGAAGGCCAGGAACTTTAGGGGCCAGCAGAGGGACTCAGAAGTGGAGGGGGGAGAACCAGAGAGGAGAGGGCTGTGAAGCCTGGCTGCATTCCCTGGGAAGCCGCTCAGATCTGGGGCCTGCAGGAGTTGCTGGGAGGGCTGGTCTCAGGCTAAAATCTGAACACAGCTGGCATCCCCAGAACCTGGGAACAGTCCCCAGGAAGCCAAGATATCCAGGGTGGGATGTGGGGGTTGGGTGTTGGCTAAGTCGGGATCCTTGAACTCAGCTACAGCAGCCACTTGCCTGCCTTTGAGCACATCCCTCCCCAACTCCCTCCTTCATTAAGGGGTGATCATCAGGCACTCCCACTTCGGTGGGTGAGATGAACAATCACATTTTCCACACTGCAGTCAGTGCCAGGATGGAATTAGGCAGTGTGGGCAAAACGCCTGGCACAGCCCACTCCCCCTGAGAGTCTGATCGCAGTGAGCCATTATGATGATGGGATGACCAAGGGGTGAGGGCCAGGGGGCCTGGGGGTCACCCATCCAGACTTCAGAGGTTCAGTTCGGGGAAGGCTTCAAGGAGGAGGTGATGTCCAAGCTGAGATCTGCAGGAGATGTAGAAGTTAGGCCCTGTGGGAAGTGGCGGGGTGAGGGGAGGGTGCCAGGCGGAAGGAGTAGCCCACGCCAAGCCCAGAGCAGAGAGGAGAGGACAGAAGTCCAAGATGCTGCGAGGAGCGAAGCAGAGGCCAGACCACTAAGAGCTTCGTTTCTCAGGCCACATAGCCGGGGCTTCCTCCTAAGACAGTGGGATCACTGCAGGTGATGCCAAGGGAAGTATCTTGCTTTGGAAAGATGGCCCTGGCTGTGGTTGGAGGCGAAATTGGAGGTGGGGCACCTGGAGGTAGGAAGACCCCCCCACCCACCACCCACCCAGAGGCAGTGGCCAGCAGAGAGGGAGGTGATGGAGTTAACGAGGGGACGGATTCAATAGATGGGCTCAAGCTAGAACAAGGCTGGTCCTTGGGCGATTTCTGGGGTTTATTGGGAGGAGCCATCAGCGAGGCTGGGCCCCTGCCCGTGAGGCCACAGGGGAGGCAGGCTGAGCCCAGGCGTGGGACCAGACTGTCTCCACCTCAGCGGCAGTCCCTCCACAGCCCGAGGTGGGGGCCTGTCACCAGCAGCCCCAGGAAACATCCCCATGGAGATACGTCTGATGGACCTGCCACCACAGTGCCATCCCACCCGGTCGGCCCCCTTACCAGGTAATCGGTTTTCACCAGAAACGTCCTTCAGCCTCGTCCCAGCTCCCAGCTCAGAGCCAGGGAGGGCGGGACACGCTGGACTGAGAAGCTGCCTTTCTTCCCGGAAAAAATGACCTTGGGCCAGGACCGGCAACAGCTCGGCTGGGATCCAGACAGCCTGGGTCCCCAGCGGCCCTGGGTGCCCCATTGGGGGCGGAAAAGGGCTCTCACCCCCTCTTGCACTCGCATCCAAGGGAGTAACCCTGCATTTGGGACAAATCCAAATTAAACTAGACTCCCGAGAACTGCTCCTAGGTGATCCCTGAACCACATGGGTCTCCAGTGTCCAAGTGACCCTCTATCTCCCTCCCAACAAACCTGCCCCGGGGAGTTCTCTGGCCAAGGGGACATACGCGGGCTGGAGGGTTCGCATCTTAGTTCGGCTGCTTCCTGGCTGAGTGACCTTGAATAGGTTGCTCCCCTGCTCTGAGACTCTGGGCAGCCTAATGATGTGATGCCCCAGCAGCCTTGGTCGGAGGTGAGTGGAGGAGGGGAATTGCAAAGCACCCAGCTCATGTTGAGCCCCGCATAGATGACAGCCCCTTCTGGCTGCTGCGTTCCACCTGCCCTGCTGGGGATCAACACACAGACTCCCCTACCTCTCCTCTCCCCGAGGCTGACAGGTGAACAGACCCACAGCCTGGCTCCTTCTCTATGATCTGCTTGCTCCATGGTGAGATGGCCCAAGGTAGCGGCCAGAGGCCTGGATGAGGAGCCAAGAGATTGGGTTCTGGTCCCAGATTTGCTGCTGGCTGTGCAACCTGGGAGAAGTCACCTTCCCTCTCTGGGCCCGGCAATCACTCCCTTCGTCCTTCCATACACGCCACTCCCACACCGCTTTTCAGCTCTCCCTCCTTTGGAGCCTACAGTAGCTTGTTCATTGCCAGGAAATGGTCTACATTAGTCTGTCTGAACCGTCAGATTAGGAGTGTCCGCAGGGCGGGTTATGTGTCACCAGTACCTGGCACCCCGCACAGGGCCCCCACACTGTCAGGCCTCAGAAAACGTGGGTGGATGGAACGGGATGGAGGTGGGACAGGGGTCTTCTTTGCCCATGTGACAGATGAGCACATGGGCCCAGGAGGCAGGGGAGGGGGACTTCCGAACGCAGAGCACTGGGCAGGCATTCCCTCCGTTCGTTTGCAGCACTGGGGACTGAGGCCCAGATGTCCAGCAACCAACATGGCCTGACACAGGGGCCAGAGCATCCCTTGTGTGGCACTGGCTGTGGTGACGACAATGGTGTCAGTGGCTGGGAAGGCGGCCGCCGTGGTGTGGGTGGGGGTGGCTCCAGTGCTGGCCATGACCCTGGCTCTGGCTCCTGAAATCAGACCTCCCCTGCAGTGATGGAGCCATCGCCCCTCCCACCACGCCCTCTGCCTCGGCAGCTTGAATGAGAATCAGACACAGATCTTTAGAGCTGCTTAGCATCTCAATACATTCGGTATTGGGCATTACCAAGTCACTCTCCTTAAACCATTCCCCTGCTCGAGAGAGGTGCCCTCACCACGACCCACCCACTCACACCCACGCAATCCCCGCCCCCACACACAAGTCACTGTCATCCAGGCACTGGCTTGCTCTTTCTCTCTCTCATCACACACACACACACACACACACACACACACACGCGCGCGCGCGCGCGCGCGCGCTCTCTCCCCCTCCCTCTCGTTGTCTGTCTGTCTCTCTAGAAAACACTGGCATGCACAGAGTTCCTCCCATATGTGAGAATGCCAATGCATTGTCCCCCCAACAAGGCAGAGTGGTGATATGGTTGTTTTTGAATATCAGGGACATTAATGCTCCTCTCTCTGATACGCAGCCGAGGCTTTCTCCCTCCTGCTCCCTGGGGGCGGCCTTGGGGCTGGGCAGGGAGAGCCAGGCAAAGGGCCTGTGAAGCCCGAGGACCTACTCTGTGCCAGGCATCCTTTTAATCTTCACAACCCTAAAGGACAGGGGCTGGTGGCCCCATTTTGCATATCTGGACTGAGGCTCAGAGAGGTAGAGTGAGCTCCCAAAGCCACACAGCACACGGGAAGGGTCAGGCCTGGGGTTTTTATTAAACCAGGTCTGACTCCAGAGCTCTTTGCTGCCTCCCAACACTCTAGAGACTTTCCTCAGCCGTTTCCTGGGAGCCCTGTCACCCTGGCTGTCCCCAGGGAGGGCCCCTGCACCGCCCTGTGTTCACACTTAGAAGTCAAGCCCAGCTTTGACCCGTGGACTTGGCAGAACCTCCCTGCTCCACCCACTGAGATTTCGGCCTCTCCTCGGGGCCATGAGCTCCTTGACCTTCCCCATAGAAGTCTGAGGAGCCAGGGAAGGATCAGCCAACCCACCTGGTAACCCCCAAAGCAATAACCCAGCACCCACGTGGCGCCTGCTCTGTCCTCACTGCCGACCTGGCCCCTCGCCCAGGCCTTCTCCACGCTCGGAGTCTCCCCCTGCTGCCTGGCCCCAGCTGTCTCATGACTATGTGCTTGGGCTTTGGGACCAAACAGATCTGAGTGTGAATCCTGACTCTGCCACTTAATAGCTGTGGCATCTTGGACACCTCACGTTCCCCCCTCCGGCCTGATCCCTATTTACATAGAGACAATGTTGATAATAATAGAACTCGCTTCAAAGGATTGTTATTGAGATTAATAAGAATAGTGACTATTCTGTCATTTTATCGTAGATGCAGAGAGCCCTTGGAGGCCCTCCCCCATGCGGAGCAGCACCCCAGAGAGGTAATGTGATTTGCCCAAAGTCACACAGGCAGGCAGTGGCAAAGACAATCCAGCCTCAGTTCCGGGGCTGGGCCAGGCCTCAAGGAGGAGCCAGGGCTTCCCTTGTGGAGGGCAACCTGCCGGCCGGGCACTGACGAGCTGGTGTCCAGCGAGAGAAGAAGGGGCCCCTGCTCCCCAAGAGGGTGGTAAGAATCAAGGAGCCACCCGAGGAATCCAGGTAGGATTCCAGCCCCAGCCAAGAGTGCCGCTGAGACAGACGAGGCTCTGAGACAGAGCTGACTTGGGCCGGGGGGCGGGGCGGGGGACAGGTGGCTTCCCTGAAGACCGGTGGCCTGAGCCAAGCTGAAGGAGGAGTGAGGGGTGGTGGGGAGGAGAGGCTGAAGGAGGGAGCAGCAGAGACAAAGACCGTGTGCGAGGAGGGGCACAGTGCCTTCCAGAAAGCTTGGGGAGGGGGAGGCGGGGACTGGAGAGGTGGTACAGGCCAGACCCCGCCCCTCTCTCCCTGCACTTGCAGGTGTGATAAAGATTTGGGTCTTTATCCAGAGAGGGTGATGGAAAGCTCTGGAAAAGCTCCAATCAGGTCAGAGGAGGGGAGGGCAGGGGCAGGGCTGATCATGACCTTGTGCACTGAATGGCTTCCTGGCTGCAGTGTGGCTAGCGGCTGGAAGGGGCCAGAGGGTGTGCACAGAGGCCAGGGATGTGGCCACCAGATATGCGGCCACTGCAGCTGTCCCCGTGAGAGGTGAGGGAGGCTTAGAGCAGGCTGATGGCGGTGGAGATGGAGAAGCATGGACACACTCCAGACACGTCCAGGTGGTATCAGCAACAGGACTGTGCTGTCCTGGCCACGTGGCTGCTGGAGAAGGAGGCTCAGGGACAAAGCGCAGTTTCCTGACTTGTGCAACCGGGCGGCCCATGGTGCTGGGAGAGGCCCAGGGCGTCATCTGGGGCAGGGGCAGGTGGTATTTGAAGGGCTGTGGAGGTGACAATGGGCTGTGCAGGGACTGTGATGGAGGTGACAATGGGCTATGCAGGGACTGGGAGATGAGCCGAGTGGAGGGGAGACCGGGAGAGAAGGAAATGGGAGGCCGTGAGAACAGCAGTTTGCTGGAAGGGGAGGAGAGAGGGAGAAGGCAGGGGAGTGAGGGAGGCTTTCGTTCTGGTTTGTTAGGACAGGACAGACTTGAACATGAAGGATGGAGCAGCCCAGACCTCTGAGGCCCCTCCCCATCCAGTCATCTTTCCACTCCACTCTGCTGCTTGCTTAGTGGTTCCTAACTGTGGACGTGATTGATTATGTGTAAACAGCAGGAAGCAATTAGTCTGTGCATGCCTGGCCATTAATAAGCCTCTTATGTATTTAGAACAACACCTCCCTTACCCTTCAACCCGAGAACAAATGTCTGGAGAACCGCCAGGAATAAGCAGAAGAGACTTCTGGGCAGCCGCACCATCCGCCCTAACCTCACACTCTACCCATGGGGCAGTTGCTCGCTTACAGCCCATTGACTCTTACTCTGCAAACAATTCTAACAAGCATTCCTTTTTATTTTCAAAGTCCACAAGAGATTACAAACCACAGTGCAGGAGGCAGTTAGAAACTGTCAGAGGCAGGAGACCTGGGGCAGACAGAAAAGGTAGCTGACAGCCTGAGGGAGAAGGAAGAGACAGAAACTCGTTCAAGCCTGGGCGTTTCATGCCAGGGCAAATAAGTCCACCCAGCCCCGTGGCCCTGAAGGCACCTCTGTCTCATACTCCACAAGCAGGGGCTTGGACGAACTCATCTCTAGGTCTTTTTCCACATCAAGATTCAGTGATTCTTGGTTCATAATGATGACTCTCAACCGCTAAGAATAGGCTAAATCACATTCAGTACTTGACACTTAAAAAGGACTTTTTTGGGCCGGGCGCGGTGGCTCACACCTGTAATCCCAGCACTTTGGGAGGCCAAGGCAGGTGGATCACTTGCAGTCAGGAGTTTGAGACCAGCCTGGCCAACATGGTGAAGCCCCATCTCTGCCAAAAATATAAAAAGGTAGCCGGGTATGGTGGCACCCACCTATAATCCCAACTACTCAGGAGGCTGAGGCGGGGTGGAGGTTGCAGTGAGCCCAGATCGTGCCACTGCACTTCAGCCTGGGTGACAAGAACAAAACTCTGTCTCAAAAAAAAAAAAAAAAGGACTTTTTTGGAGATAATATTTTAAATTGTACATTTTAAGTTTTGGTGCCTTACAGTTTCTGAAGCATTCCCTTATGTGGAAGGGGGTTTTGTAATTGCCTATTTAATTATTCTGTTAGACGGAAACACTGTGAGAACAAGGCCTGTGTCTGTTTGGCTTGCTGTCTTCTTCCAGCACCTGGCACGGTGCTACAGGGGGTGCCCAGTGCACATTTGTTGAATGAATGAATTTAGTAATAAATTAATATTACATACCAGGCACCGCTCAATCAACAAATGTATTCTTACATCTAATTTCACCTATTTCTTTTTACTTTTTTTTTTTTTGAGATGGAGTCTCACTCTTATCACCCAGGCTGGAGTGCGGTGGCACGATCTTGGCTCTCTGCAACCTCTGTCTCCTGGGTTCAAGTGATTCTCCTGCCTCAGCCTCCCGAGTAGCTGGGATTACAAATGCCCATTACCACGCCTGGCTAATTTTTGTATTTTTAGTAGAGATGGGGTTTCACCATGTTGGCCAGGCTGATCTTGAACTCCTGACCCCAGGTGATCGGCCTGCCTTGGCCTCCCAAAGTGCTGGGATTACAGGTGTGAGCCACCGTGCCCGGCCTTCTTTTTACTTTTTAAGGTGATGCTAAACACATTTTAAATTACATATGTGGCACACACCACTGTCTTTCCATCAGACGGGGCAGTCTTAGACCCTTCTGCTCTGACTCTAGAGGCAAAGTACAAAGTTTAAACACATTCCCCGTGGTCTGCATGAAACTCTCCCACGCAACATAAGCTACTTCCTCACTTGTTTCTGGCTGGGACACTTCAAGGGCAAGGTCAGCTCTTATTACCAGGGAACCCCAGCAGCAGCCCGGTGGAGTGCCAGCGCCAAGCTCCATTGTGCAACTCCGGAAAACAGCTGGAGGAGGCACCTTACAGGTGGAAAAACAGAGGCCCTAAGCGGGAAAGCAACATGGGCCTCGTGTTAGGAATAGGACTCTTCCAAGATCGCCAGTGATTCCACCTTCCAGCCAGAGGAGAGGGAGAGATTTAGATGCAAGTGTCCGGAAAGCCCTGTCCCCTTTGAGACCCCTCACAAAGTGAACCAAGCCTGCTCTGAGATGTGGGGTGGGAGTTTTGAGACAGCTTGGGTGGGCAATAAGAGATCCAGGCCGGGGGCAGGGTGGCTCAGGATGGGTGAAGATTTAACCACTTGCCACTGCCCCGACTTGACCCCTCACACTCCTATACATCTGTGTTCTGCCAGAACATCTTTTCTACCTGGGCCTAAAATGGCACCCGGCCTAGTTCGCCTGCAGAGCGCAGAGCCTCTGGGCTTCAGTCCCCTCCTCTAGCATGTAACCGTGCCTTCCAATCTTAGATCTAGTTATAGGTTTCCAAGCACGTTTGCATCTGTGAACTCACTTATGCTTCACAGCAACCCTGTGAGTTGTTGGCATTATCCTCATTTTGTAACTGGAGAAACTGAGGCTCAGAAAGGTGAAGTGAGGAGAGATACATCTGGGAGGGTCCACGCGTAGGCGAGGCTTGTCTGATGTTCTTTGCAATTACTCTTCGCCCTCCCAGAAGGAAAAGACATGGGTCAGGGAGGAGTCTGAAAGTGGGGAAGGACTGACTCAGAGGCTGCCCTGCTCTGCCAAGCCCAGCTCTGCCCGCTGCTGCCCCCAGCTTGCCTGTTTTGTAGAACAAGGTCCCGATGTGCTGATGGGAGAGGGAGAGCACTGTTCAGATTCACCTCTAGGGTTCAGGCCAAGCCCACTTGGCAGGTACAGCTAGCACACCTGAACAGCTATCCAACTGTCCTGTAACTCTAGCCATGCTCACCTGGCATACTTGGCCTGCGGAGTGTGGCCCTCTTAGACAGCTGCCCATTCAGTCATTCAGCAAACGCTCCCGGAGTATCTACAGTGCACCAGGAGGACCCAGCAGGACCCAGCCGGGACCCTGCCATGGACTCTGCCCTCAAGCAGTTCAGAATCCAGTTGGGGAGAGGAGACAAAAGAAGCCACAAGCATCAGGGATTCCGCCCATGCACCTCACAGGGCTCCCTGTCCGTCAGTCCTCTCAAATCTCATTGCGCTTCTCTTTAAAATGGGTGAAATCTCTGCATTGCGGGGATTCAATGAGAAAAGGCATGCTGAGTCCAGCCTGGATGGTGTTCGCAGTGCTGTGGCGGAGCTGGGGAAGATTTGCCCCAGCAGGGAGCCTGCCCCAGTCCCTCTCTGAGGCTCTCCCCACAGCCCTGTACTGCTTGACCCTTCAGGGAGGATGGAAAGTCAAGTCAACAGATGCAAGGTCAACTGTCTTCCTATGGAACTGTCATGTCCCCAAGAGCCCGGTGAGATCACCTGCCCCTCTAGGAGTTTCTTCCTTCCCATTGGCAGATGGGCAAGTTGCCCCTTTGAAACCCAGAACAGCAAAGGGGAGGGGTGGGAGGGAGAGACCCCGGGGAGAGGGCACACCTGGGCTGGGGCATCCTGGGAGTTTCACAGGGGGCAGGGAGACAGCTGAAAGCATGCTGCTCTTAGCATTCCACGGAACATTGGCAAAATGAATTCCTTATTTTGCTAAAGAGCTTTGGAATGTAGAGCAGACTCCTGACTCAGAACCATCCCTCATGCCTACCAAGTCTTTCAAGGACTCCCCAGGTCTAGAAAACTTGGCTTTCTTCAGTTTCCTCACCTACAAAATGGGCAAAACCCAGGTTTGGTTGGCTTCACATACACGTGGGGATGCAGATCTCCAACCCCCAGCAAAGCCTCTCTCCACCAACAAATCTTTCTGCGAGCCTGGGTTGGAGTAGGGGATGCCCAGGAGTGCTTGTGACTGTGTTCTGCATACTGTCTGCATTTCTTTTTTCTTTCTCTTTTCTTTTTTGAGATAGGGTCTTGCTCTGTCTCCCCAGTGGGAATACAATGGCACAATCACAGCTTACTAATGGTTCGCTGCAGCCTCAGCCTACCAAGCAATCCTTCTGCTTCAGCCTCCTGAGTAGCTGGGGCCACAGGTATGTACCACCACACCCAGCTAATTTTTTAAAAATTTTTTGTTGAGAGGAGGTCTTGCCATGTTGCTCAGATTGGTCTCAAATTCCTAGGCTCAAGCGATCCTCCTGCTTCTGCCTCCCAAAGTGCTGGGATTATAGGCATGAGCCACCGTGTCTCACCTTGTCTGCGTTTTTCTACCTCCCATATGCCCACTTCTCTGACACCCCAGGAGTGAGTTCCCAGCCATGGATTCTTCCATCTGATGAGCCTTGAAGCACAGCCCGGAGGCCTATGGGCTACGGCCACTCTACTCACAGGTCTGCCTACACTATGGTGTTATTAAAATGTTTACATTAGCTGCCAACCTTAAAAATCAAGAGGTATCACATATAAGTTCCAGATAGACAACTTTTTCTTGAAAATGCAGAAAACTGGGCACACATCTCCACCAGCAATGTTGGCTGGATCTGGGTACACGCTCCTAGCAGGATCTATAAGGGTGCTGGCCTATCTCATGTAGGCATTTGAGTTTGCCACTCTGGTTCTAGTCCAATCTGCTTTGTACTCACCTGCCCTCTTACAGCGTCTCTGAACAATTTCTAGCTAGTATCTGCTTAAATGCCTCTGGTCACAGGTGGCTCACTACATGAGTGAGGCAGTCCACCTGAGCTGTGAGGAAGGGGCTCCTATGGAACTGTCTTCCCCCTTTCTGTAAGAAAAAAAAGACACAGATGAAAGAAATGGGTGTTGGAGTCAAGCAGCTGTGGATCTGAGTACCTCTCTAGCATTCAACCAGCTGTGTGATCTAAGGCAAATGATGGCCTTTCTGAGCTTCTGTTTCCTTAGGTGTGCCACCCCTGCAGGGCTGTGTGAGGCTTAAACTGGAGCGAGTTTATAAAGCCCCTAGAGCAGGTTCTGACTCGGGCACATGTTCCCCAAACGGCCTTTCTCATCCTGTGTAACTTGCAGCCATGGCCCCAACTGCCCCCACCACCGCCCCATCCCCGCCAGGGACCATGGGAGCTGGGAGCGAAGGAAGAGGGGACTGGACGATGGTCTGTGCCAGATGGCAGTGGGAAGCGATTAGGCACTTGCTCCCGTGGGCATCCACCCTCTCAGGAGGCTGCAGGTCTCTTGCATGCTTCCCGGACTGCTTGGCCCACCAGGTGTGTGAGGGACTTGAGGGTGGCAGAGCAGGCCCCAGGATGCAGCCCTATATCCCTGTCCTCCCCTCACAGCCCAAAGCCATCCCTGGATGAGACCCCTAGTCCTGGGGGATGGAACTGGAGGCAGGGAAGTTCAGGGGAGGGAAAAGCAGGGAATGATAGTCCCCTTCACTGGAGAACAGCTGCCATGAACGACCACCTGGCTGTGTGCCCGGCCGTCTGCCAGGAGTTCCACCTGGGCCCTTTCACGCCACCCTATGATATCGATACTGGTATTCTTGTTTTACAGCCATGAAGTTTTAGACTCAGAGAGGTTAAGAAACTTGCCTAAGGCCACACAGCAGGACACTTGTCTTCCTGGTCCCTGAGCCTGCCCTCCTGACCACTGCAATCTAAGGCCTCCCTAAAATCCCGTGGTCCCTAAATGCCAAGTTGTTGGGGTGGGGAAAAGGAGAGAGTTTTGGTTTTGGTGTTTTTTTGTTTTTTCACCTAAAAGTGCCTCTGAGTTTGCCGCTGAGCCTACCTCTGAGCCTCTGCCCATGAACTAGTGTGCATCCATCGGAGTGTGTCACCACGCGAAGCACTCGGTGTTGGGGTCATGCATGCAGGAGCGAGCGTGCGGTGGATGTGCGGCCCGCACGTGTGTCCACAGAGGGAATCCCTGGGTGGGTCTGGTCCTGGTGTCGCCGGGACGTCCCAATGGTGGCTTCGCGCACTGGGGCCCTGAATCCAAGTGCGCAGCGCGGGGCGCGCCCCCTTAGGTGCCCGCCGGGGGAGTGTGGGCGTGCGCACGTGCGGCGGCGGTGGCCGCGGGCCGGGTGGCCGCGGTGCGGGCTCAGTGTCCACCACCCCCCCGCCTCGGTGCTGATTGGCTTGGCGCCGTGACGGGCCGGCCCCCGCCCGGGGGGTGCCCGGTGGTGGAGCCGGTGTGGCCGGGTGGCCCGCCGGGTGTGGAGAGGGGTGGGTCTCCCCCGAGGGGCCGCCCAGCCGGAGCCGAGGTGGGGGCCCCCGCCCAGCCAGCCCGGCCTGGCCCCCGCCGCCTGCCCCTGGTCTGGTCTGACCGGGGGCCACCTGTGTCGTGAGCGGCGGCAGCGGCGGCGGCGGCGGCGGGGCGGGGGCGGCCGAGGGGCGCTGGGCGCGGCGCGCGCTGCCTGCGGCTCAACTTCCTTTGCATCGACCCTGAGCTCCAAGGCGGCCGGGATCCCTCGGCCCGGGGGGCGGGGTGGCACCGCGGAAGAGACCCGGGATTAAGGGACAGAGCGGTGGAGATGGGAACCCGCGAGCTTGAGGAAGACGGACAGGTACCGGGGACTGGGGGACAGTGGGAAAGGACAGGAGACAGGACTGAGGGATGTGCAGCTGGGGACAGAAAACTGAGGGTCGGACGCCAGGGACAAGGGGACAGGACTGGACAGAAGAGAAGAGGTAAGGAGGAGAGGGTACAGTGAGGTAGCGCAAGGAACAAGGTTGGGGACAGAGGACGGGGGTAGGCACTGGGGATGGAGAGACAGGAGAATGGGGGAGGAGGTTCAGAGGGCAGAAGGAAAAGGGGGTGGGGACGGCATTGAGAGATAGAAGCCAGGCGCTGAGAAACGGGACCCCGGAGAGCAGGACTGGCTTTGAGGGGAGGCAGGAAGGAGGGGTGCGGAATGAAAGTCTGGGAGAGGTGTCAGGGCCCGAGGGCCACAGTCTGGCGACGGGCTGGGGAGAAGCGAGGGCAGGGGAGTTCCAGCTGGAAGAGAGGCAGCTTCGTGGGCAGCAGGAACGGCTCGGGGAGGAGAGGGCTGGGGGATGGGGAGGCCACAGAGAGATTGAGGCAGGCAGGCCCCGGAGGGCAAAGTCTTGTCAGAGAAGGCTGGGATGGCAGGGTCACTCTGGGGCCCCGTGTGGGAGGAAGGATTGGGGTGGGGAGGTGCACTGAGTCGTTGGGACCAAAAAGGTCTGGGAAATGACTTCTGGTGGTGGGGGCACAAGAAGAGCTGAGGGAGCACGGAAGCCTCCTATCCACACACCCCTTAGCTCACACACCCCTTAGCTCCCTGGAGACTCCAGCTCCATCCAGCTCAGGAGGTTTCCCTGGGTCCCACTCCCTACACCCCAACCCCTGCCCTGACCTTCCTCTGTTCCTACAGCTCTGCCCCAAGGAAGCCAGAGCGTCTCCATGCAGGTTCCCGGGCTGATGTCCAGGGACCAGAGCTGGGTACTCACCCTGCCAGGATGAACTTCCAGGTGTGAGCGAACTCCAGAGCCGGTCCTGCTCTTCCACACCCAGACAGACCACACATCTGCCCTTCACACGCAGCTCACCGAGGTCCCACCCTACACACAAGCACACACACAGGCTACTTGGGATTCACACTTGTGACCCAGGCCTGTAGAGACTGACGTGTGGTCAGTCTCCCCACCCCACATAACATCCACAGCCACACGCACAGAAATGAAGCCAGTACGCATGAGCACAAACACACATGTACATGCACGTACAGATGCATGCACATGAAAATACGCAACTCTGTGTCTACATATGTATACATCACACCGCATATGTAAGGAGCCTGTCGTTTGCATCCATGCCCACGGAAATGCATGTGCACCAAGAAACACACACACACACAGATAAAATCAGTCTCCCATGAGCCCAGGGCCCAGCATGGAGGAGGGGCACGGCAGGGTGGCCGAGAGGTGAGATGCCGGCAGAGCAGGGCTGGGTGGGTATAACAAGGCACAGGTTCCCGGGGCACTGGGAGAGGTCTGGGGTTGGGGAGTGCTGGGGAGTAGGAAAGGGGGCAGGATTGGAATCTAAGAGGCCTTGGGGCCCTGGGAGCTGCACCTGAGAAGACGGCTTTCCGAGGGTGGGTGGAGGGAAGGGGACAGTTCGTTTGCCCAGCAGGCTCCGAGGACCCCTCCATTGAGGCACTGGGAGTCAGGTGGTGCACCCCCAACCCCTTGCCTCAACTCTCTTCTCTGGGAAGGAGCCAGCACTCTCTGGAATCACAGGCTGGTAGCCCCAGAGCCCCTTGAAGAGGGGGCTTGGACCAGGCTCATGTGCTGAGGACAAACCATGGGTCTGGGGAGGGGACCTGTGCAGTGGGTGGGGGCCAGCAGCTGAGGAAGAGGCAGGGTCTAGAGAGAGAGGCAGGTGGGGAAGTCTGTGTCCAGGGTGAAGGGAGCCATGGCCCAAGGGTGAGAGTCCACCCCCTCTCCGATCAATGCAGCAGGGTACCCACAGCCAGGCACAGGTTACCCACGCGAGTCAGACAGCCATGGGGTGGAGACCTGGGACCTGAGTTCCATGTGGCACATCTGGGAGTCCTCTACAGCACTGTCCCTGGGCTGGTCTAGAACAACCAGAGCCAGCCGAGGAGACTGTTGGAACTCAGGGAGGGGGCTCTGCTCCCAGCTGGGTCTAGCAAAGGTGACAGGACCTTAGCCTGGCCAAATACCCCTACACCAGGCCACTCTCAGAGCCTTTGCTGGGGCGCCCGTGGGCCCAGGAAGGGCCCTGCACCTGCAGAGACAC
This sequence comes from Hylobates moloch, assembly GCF_009828535.3. Lineage (NCBI taxonomy): Eukaryota > Metazoa > Chordata > Mammalia > Primates > Hylobatidae > Hylobates > Hylobates moloch. The sequence continues at coordinate 20,891,767 of NW_026652284.1, forward strand.
CCTCCGACCCCTGCCAGGCCCACGGCCCCTTATTGCTCTCCGGTGTGGCTTATCCTCCACTTTGAGGTGATGTCCAAGGCATTCAGAATCCTGGCTGACATCCCCTGGCCACCCCGAATTCTCCAGCCTCACCGTCATGCGCTGAGTCCTCAGGGAATGTAAATCAATTTAAGTATTAGTCTCAGCGGAATGGAATGGGGGAAGGCGACGGTGCTGGAGAAAAAAAGAAATCGCATAATGCCTTCCACAGTCGAACAGGAACGGCTTAGGAGTTATCTGTGCTTCCCAGAGCAGGAGAGGGACCCGTTTGATCCCCCCAGAACAGCCCGGGCAGATAGGCCTAGGAGGGATGCCTATGGACATCTTTCAGATAAGGAAACTGAGGCAGGGGGTTAAGTGCTTCACTTCACTGAAGGGCCCTGGGAGACCATGGAGTCCAATCCCCGTGTTTTGTAAGCGGCGAGATGGGCCCACAGAGGAGAATTGGATTCACAGTCCGGCAGCGCAAGAGGCAGGAGGGAGGCCAGCTGCGGTGACCAGAGGGTCTGAATTCCCAAGGGGACCCAGGCCCAGGCTGGGTGGGCCTAATGCTGGCGTTCTCTTCAGTGCTGATCAAACCTTCTATGGACTTGGGGCTTCCTTCAAGGGACACTCTGCGTTCTCACCCATTCAAGGGGACATGGATGGGGAAGGTGGAGATGGGGACAGAGGAAGAGGAGGGAGGGGAGGGACAGAGAAGGGTCTGGAATGAATTGGAACAAACAGCCCTGGAATCCTGTAGCCCTTCCTGAGTTCGACAGAATCGACTTTTGACTTATCTTTGGATTATCTGATCCCCCGGCTGGTTGATCAAGAATCAGCTGCAGATAAGGTGGGGCTTCCCCCAGGAGGGCAGGGCCTGGAGAGTGGTGTCTGCAGGCCCTGAAGCCTGCACGCTCCAGGGGGAGAATCCTAAGTGGTGGACATCCACTCGGGTGGCTCTGGGGTAGGGACAGGTCTGGGCTGCCTCCAGGCCAGGTCACAGAAGGGGCCCTGTCACCCCAAGACCTGTGTCTGGGACGTGGGGTGGGGCGGGGGGACCCATACCTGTCCTTCCCTCACCATCTCCCCAAACTCGCCTTTGCTGGTCTGGGGGAAACTGCAGTGCGGCCCCCTCCCCCTCCCACCAGCCAGCAGGAGGAGAGAGCTTGCCTGACCCAGTTTTCTCTACATTGCCTGAGAGGGAGGGAGGGAGGGAGGCGGGAAGCCTTCTCTCTGCCTCTGCCCCTGGTATGGGGCCGGCTTGGGGAGGGGGAGGTCCCTCTGCGGACATTCGCTGTGTCCCCTGACCCCAGGTGACCCCTGGGGACCCGGGGAGGAATGCAGGGAGGAGCATGGAGACTCCCTCCCTAGTTCTGCCAGCCCCACTCCAGCCAGCCTCCTCCAGGGTCCCTGACGGTGGGGTGGGGAGGGTGAAAGGCAGGAGAAAATCAGCAAATAAGAGCATCCTCACTCCAGCACTTCCTGAGGACACTTGTCTCCGTCTTTGAGGGGCAGGCTTAGAGCTATGCAAATCTCAGGCAGAAGGACACCCAGCCTCCCCACGGGAAAGTTCCAGGAGAGCCCCACCTTTAACCCCCGTCACCTGCCCAAGCCCACTGATTGGAGTGGTTAAAAGCCCATGGCTGTTGGCTGGTAGAGGAGGTTCATGGCAGGCAGAGTGAAAGGGAAAGCTGTGGGACTCTGGAGCCAAAAGCCCTCTCGTACAGCAATCACCAGCTAGATCAAAAGGAAGCAGAGAGGTGAAGGGACTTAACCAAGGACACACAGCAGTTAGAGACGGCTGAAGCCGGAGCCCTGATTTCTAAACAGTGTAATGCATCTGTATCACCTTAAGTGAGGGCGTGACCACAAGGGACATGGAGAGAGGTGGGGGGCGGGGGACTTAGAGAAGGGGAACTAGTGTTGGTAAGGACCAGCCCTGGCTCCAGGCTTCACATACCTTCCTGACCCTCATCCCACCCTTAGGTACTATGAACCCATTTTACAGATGAGAAAATTGAGGGTCACCTGCTAATAAGTAGCTGCCTTGAGACATGGGCCCAGGAATGTCTGACCCCCAAGATGGGCTCTTTTCCCTACCATGTTGAGCCTGCAGGGTCCCCTTTGCAGAGGGCCTGACTTAGAGTGACTTGCCCTTTGGACCAGTGCTCCTTCCCCGCCGTGGAGACTACCCAGAGGTTCTGCTTCTCGGGCCTGAGCATCCAGGGATGGCGGATGGCCTGCAGTTGCTACAGCAAGTGCTCTGAATGCCAGCCCCGCCAGCTACACCTGTGGGGCTCTTGGCACATTCCCAGACCTCCCTGAGGCTCGGTTCTTTTATCTGTAAAATGGAGGTAATAATGCCCGCCTCTTAGGTTTTTGTGCGGGGCGCAGATGAGGCATCTCAAGCTCCCCTGGCAGATATTGGCACATAGTAGGTGCTCACTAAGAGGCAGTTCTTACCCCCCTAAGCCCCTCCACACCAGATGTGCACAGAGGACATGCTAGATGCCAGGCACCGTGCTGGGGGAACAGGGTAATTATGAAGCTGGGGCCAGTCCTCAGATGGGAGGTATGACTTTGCAGCATACCTTGAATGCCATCATGGCTCTTACAGGAGACAAGGGTGGGGTCATCGTCACAAAAGTCCTGTGGGACCGGAATCGTTATCACCCCATTTTACAGAGGAGGAAGCTGAGCCTCAGGGAGGCGAGGGGGCTGGCCCAGGGACACACAGCTCCTAAGTGGCACAACTGGGATTCTGAGGCCTGCCAGCTTCGAGCCCACCTCTTAACTATCCCACTGTGCCACCAACCAAGGATGTCTAGCACTTGGAACAGCTTGTGTTCTGGGAGTTCAGAATATTACTTTTTGGCCAAGAGGGTGAGGGGAAGGCTTCGGGGAAGAGAAAGAACTTAAACTGGGCCTTCAAGGAGAGGGGAAGAGAGAAAGGGCATTCAGGCAGAGGGACCCGTGTGAGCTGTGTGCTGGGGGCTGAGTGTGGACCAGTGTAGCTGGGTCAGGCCGCTCTTGAGGATCTGGGGAGAAGTCACAGGGGCCTGATGCCCTCTTGTCTCCTGTTTTACAGTGAATTTGCTGGACACATCGACCATCCACGGGGACTGGGGCTGGCTCACCTATCCGGCTCATGGGGTGAGTGATGGGCACTGGGGACAACGTCATCCCTCTGTGAGCAGAGAGAGGCTGCCACTCACAGAGTCTGCATGAGATAGATCAAAAGGAAGCAGAGGCCCAGAGAGGTCAAGGGACTTACCCAAGGGCACACAGCAGTTAGTGCTGCTGATCTCTTAACAATTTAGTGCATACAGACCCTTGAGATTACAGAACCAACCCTGACACCAGGTCCCTGATTCTTCAAGTCTGAAGCCCTAGGTCCGGGAATCCCCATGGCTGCATCCTACAGATTCATGAGGTGCCAGGCCAGGACTAAAGAAGGCCAGTCAGGCTTTCCTGCCTTCTGGGTTGCTCCCTCCCTCCCAGCTACCCTGGCCTCACCAGTCCTCTGACCTCTGGGGTCTCTGCTTGTCTCTCTCCCAGTGTGGCCAAGCTCCTGGGCCTGGCCACAGACTCTGGACTCAGCCTTCAGGTTGCTGTGGGTCATGTGCTCACAGGCCGTGCCCCCATCCTCCTGGGGAGGGGCTACAGTGAGCAGGCTGCACTGCCCCATCCCTCTGCTTCTCTTCTCTTAATCCTGCGGGGGCAGGGCAGTAGAGTAGGAGTGAGCCCGCGAGCCTGGTGAGATCCCGGCTCTGCCCTTGACGAGCAGGTGGCCTTGGGTCGCCATTTCACCTCTCTGAGTCTCAGTTTCCCCATCTATAGAAAGGGACAAGTCTGTGATGACCTCCCAGGTCTGCACCAGGGTGAGAGCAGATGACACAGTCTTGGCACCGAGTCTGGCACAGGGTGAGCCGTCGATGAACGTAGGCTTAAATGATCATTAACATTGTTATGTGTATTATCTCACATGGTTACTGTCACACGAACTTCCTCTCACCAGCGTGCTCAGAAACACACACATGCACACACACACACGCACGCGCGTGTACACACACCTGCACACATCCCTGCCACAGGCACGAGCACATCGTGCATACCTGAGTTCTTTCATGTACACGTTCAGCTTCTATGGCTCTGAGGACAGAGGACTAATAATATTAATAATGATGATGATAATGACACCAAAAGTTAACATTTATGAAGGGCCTTTCTTGACTTTGGGTAGAGTTTTCATCTGGGCCTTTTGTGGGGGGCCTGTGGTTGGAAGTCTCGACACGGCCCCGCTCCCCTGTCTCTGGGGGTCTGATCACCAGGCAGCAGTGAGCTGAGCCTGTTATCAGCCCTCATGCACCGGGCTCCCGGGAGCTGGGGGCAGGCCACATGGCCCTGGCTCTCCAGGTCCCCGAGCCCGGAGGAAGCCCTCGTCACCTGACCCAGCACCACTGCCTGAGGACGGACGCCGGGTTCTTGAGGTGTCCCTTTACCTCCTGGCGCGTCCGTTCCCCACTCTGTAAAACACTCCTTGGTGTGGCTGTCTTCCCCGCATGAGCGTGGTGTGGAAGGGCTTTGGTGCAGTGAGCTGCCCCCCCACCGTGGCAGGGTTCCACCCATGAGGAGGTGGGTCCTGGTCCCTCCCTCACTGCATGGCGGTTGGCTGAGATGGCATTCCCCTGAGTCGCAGCAGCTAGGAGGGCACGCCTGGGCCCTGGCTGGCTCCGGGGTGTCTTTATCCCACTCAGAGCATCGGACTTGGTGTTTAGGGCAGCGAGGAATTGTCAGAGTTTTCAGCAGGTGGGGAGCATGGCTGGCCTCGTGTTTTGGACGCTCACACTGGCAGTCTCAGGTGGGTTTCCGTGCAGGGCGCTATAAAGCATAGCTCAGCGTTTTGGCATTGCATTCGCGAGTTAGAACAAATCAGGCAACTTAGATTCGCTGAGCTCTGAGCAGGTCACAGCCATGATCTCATCACTCCCCACAACCAATCCTTGAGGTGGGTGCAGCCACCGCACTTCACAGGTGAGGAAGCTGAGGCTCAGGGCAGTGAGGACTAATTTGCCCATCATCAAGCAGGTTCCAGCTGATGGCAAGCTGGGACTCAAACTTGGGTCTCTCTGGGCCCAGAGCCTGCGGTGAGTCCCTTACGCCACCTTCGAACTGCAGGCAGTAAGGCCCACTCTGTGACCGTTTCATGAGATGAGGAGGCAAGCCTGCACTCTCTGCTGAGGCAGGGTCCACCTGCCATCTTCAGGGAACCTGGAGACTGGGGTTTCTCGGAGAGGAGGAAAGGCCGGAATGAGATGCCTGATTCCCAAACTCTAGACCTTGAACCTGTGCCAGGCTAGCAGGTGAAGCATGCAGAGTCCCACATCCAGGAGGTCCGCAGAGAGGCCTGGGAATCTTCTGTTTAATTAGCTTTCCAGGGAGCCAAGCATGGTGGCTCACACCTGTAATCATAGCATTTTAGGAGGTTTGCTTGCGACCAGGAGTTCGAGACCAGCCTGGGCAACATGGTGAGACTCTTTCTCTACAAAAAAAAAAATAAAATTAGCTGGGCGTGGTGGTGCACGCTTGTGGTCCCAGCTACTCAGGAGGCTGAGGTAGGAGGATCGCTTGAGCCTGGGAGGTCAAGGCTGCAGTGAGCCACTATACTCCAGCCTGGGTGACAGAGATCTTGTCTCAGAAAATAAAAATAAAAAATAATAGCCGGGCGCGGTGGCTCACGCTTGTAATCCCAGCACTTTGGGAGGCCGAGGCGGGCGGATCAAGAGGTCAGGAGATCGAGACCACAGTGAAACCCCGTCTCTACTAAAAATACAAAAAAATTAGCCAGGCGTGGTGGCGGGCACCTGTAGTCCCAGCTACTCGGAGAGGCTGAGGCAGGAGAATGGCGTGAACCTGGGAGGCGGAGCTTGCAGTGAGCCGAGATTGCGCCACTGCACTCCAGCCTGGGCGACAGAGCGAGACTCCGTCTCAAAAAAAAAAAAAAAATAATAATAATAATAATAATAAGCTTTCCAGGTGATTCTCCTGCCCAGCTGGGAGGGGGAACCTCTGGAGATGGTCCACCCTCTGACTCTGGAGTCCATTCAGTAGCTTCAGGACAAGGGTCACCCAGGGCAGTCTCCAGTCTCAGAAATGTTACCCGATTATCAGACAGGTGCAGAGCCTGAAGGGCCAGGGCACTGGGTCCTGATGAACGGGGGCTCCGCCTCCTGTGATCAGTGTGATTCAGGCAGATCACTTACTTCGCCTCCACCTCCTCATTTATAACGTGGGGACAATCTTAGAACTGCTCCGTGCAGTGCCATCAGTGGGCTTATACATGAAAAGGCCATTTTACCAACGAGAAACTGCAAGCTCTCAGAGGCGAAGCAATTCTACCAAGACTCGGGGAGGTCTGGCCCAGACCCCCTGCTCTTCATGAGGCTGCGTCCTTCTCTCTGCTCCCAGGAACTTCCGCACGCTGGGACGTGCTCCGCCTGCTCTGGCTAATTAACATGGACTAACAAATGCTGCTTTAGGTAAGTGGGCAGGTTAATTTTCATTGTCTCACTGGATTCTCACCACCTCCTGGAGTAGATGGAAGGAGCAGGCGTTCGCTACCCCATTTTACAGAAGAGAAGCCCAAGCCCCAGAGAAGGGTTGTGCCTCACCAAGCGCTGCACAGCTGGTTCGCTGCGTTCTGATCTGGGAGGACAGAGTTGGGGGAGCAGCATGCCAGAGTCAGTTTTTGGGCTTGAGAAGCAGCGGAGATGAGAGTGGCACCCATCGTGGGGTGGGGGTGCCCCAGGCAGAGAACAGGGCTGATTCTGCCCTTGCACCAGACCTCCAGGAGTCTGTGCCACTCTGGGCATCAGCAGCTCCTGGGGCTGGCAGGGCCAGGGCAGACCATTGGCCCCGGCGGGGCAGCTGGAGTAGACTCGGATTGAGCTGATTAATTTATCCGGGTCCCTGGCAGGAAACAGACAGGGAGCAGCTGGCTAGCTCTTTGGTGCTCCATTAAATGTGACAATGACTTTAACCCCAGATGTGACGCTGCGCTGCTTGGAGCCTCTGACAGCAAAGCGGGGTGTGGAGCAGGGGTCCTTCTTGGGTCGGGGAGACTCGGAAGCCTAAACTCTTTCAGGTGAGGCTGGCACTCCCTGGGGCCCCTTTGGAAGCAGGAAATCTTCCCACATGGTCCCTGGAAGCAGGCACGGTGGGTTGTGAAGACGCTGCCAGTTCAGTATCATATTAGGGCCATTCGTCAAGGGCCTTCCTGTGCCAGGCCTGAGCTAAGCATTTTGCAGAAATTTTCCCACTGCATCCTCTCAGATCTCGCTGAAGTGGGGCCTGTTTGAGTCCCATTTTACACATGTGGGCACTGAGGATCAAGACGAGATTAGATGGAGGGGCTTGGGATGGGCAGAAAAAGACTTGAGATGCCCATGACCTTCTCTCTAGCACTTGTGGAATAAGCCCAGAACTCCACAGGTTCTCAGAGCATCTGGTCATGAAGCCCCCCTCCCCCTTTAAGCAGTAGGATCTCTAGTTCAAGGACAATTGAAGAAGGTCAAGGTGTTGCATATGTGGGGGAACCAGGACGGGGCCCAGAGACCAACCCCTCCCTCTGCCCTCGTCCGCCAGCTCCTCCTCAGAGCCCTCATGAGTCCCTGAAGTCAGCTCAACAAGGACTGCTCCTGGCCAGCCGGTGCTCAGCAGCCGAGGAAGCTAGGGCTGTCCCTTCCCCTGTCTTCTGCAGACCTCCACCCTTGCAAGAGGGTCCTGCTTCATTGCAGTGCCAGGTTGACATGTAAACTACAGATGCCTACACCCAGGAGGGCTGGGGAGGGGCCTGGGAGTCTTGCCCACCTGGATTCCCTCAGCTTATCACCCTGCACTGCCTAGTCTGGTGGGCCCGGGGCACTTGAGGACAGGGAGTGTTTTTGGCATCTTTCGTTTTTTGAGACAGAGTCTCGCTCTGTCGCCCAGGCTGGAGTGCAGTGGCGGGAACTCGGCTCACTGCAAGCTCCGTCTCCCGGGTTCATGACATTCTCCAGCCTCAGCCTCCTGAGTAGCTGGGACTACAGGCGCCCCCCCGCCCCACCACACCCGGCTAATTTTTTTGTATTTTTAGTAGAGACGGGGTTTCACCGTGTTAGCCAGGATGGTGTCGATCTCCTGACCTCGTGATCCACCCGCCTTGGCCTCCCAAAGTGCTGGGATTACAGGTGTGAAGCCACCGCGCCCGACCAGGCATCTTTCTTTCTTTCTTGTTTATTCTGGTGAAATACACATAATGTAAAGTTTACCGTCTTAACCCTTTTTAAGTGCACATCTCGGTGACATGTAGTGCATTCACATTGCTGTGTGGCCATAACCACCACCACTGCCAGAACTCCATTCATCCTGCAAAACGGAAACTCCACACCCTTAAACAGTAACTGCCCTCTCCCTGCCAGCCCCTGGCAGCCAGAATTCTACTTTCTGTCTCTAAATCTGACTACTCTAGGTACTGCGTATATGTGGAATCCTAACAATATTTGTTTTTTGTTTCTAGCTTATTTCATTTGGCATGTCTTTAAGGTGTATCAGAATTTCCTTCCCTTTTAAGGCTAATACACCATTGTAGGAATATTTTGCTTATCTACTGGTTCATTGACGTACAGTTAGGTTCCTTCTACATTGTGGCCATTGTGAATAATGCTGCTATGAATAGGGGTGTACAAATATCTTTTTGAGACCCTGCTTTCAATTCTTTGGGATAGATACCTAGAAATGGGATTGCTAGATCATATGGTAATTCTATTTTAAACACTTTGAGAAGCTGCCATACTGTTTTCCACAGCAGCTACACTATTTTACAATCCCACCCGTAATGCACAGGGTTCTAACTTCTCCACGTCCTTGCCAACACTTATTATTATCATTATTTTTTTTTTTGAGAGGGAGTCTCGCTCTGTTGCCCAAGCTGGAGTATAGTAGCGCGACCTTGGCCCACTGCAACCCCTGCCTCCCAGGTTCAACTAATTCTCCTGCTGTAGCCTCCCGAGTAGCTGGGATTGTAGGCACACGCTACTGCATCTGGCTAATTTTTGTATTTTTAGTAGAGACAGGGTTTCGCCATGTTGGCCAGGCTGGTCTTGAACTCCTGACTTCTGGTGATCCACCTGCTTCGGCCTCCCAAAGTGCTGGGAATACAGGCGTGAGCCACCACACCCGGCCTTATTATTATTATTTTTAATAACAGCCATCCTATTGGGTATGAAGTGGTATCTCATTGTGGTTTTGATTTGTATTTCCCTAATGATTAGGGATGTCGAGCATCTTTTCATGTACCATTTGGCCATCTGAATATTTTCTTTAGAGAAATGTCTGTTCAAGTCCTTTGCCCATTTTCTAATCAGACTGTTTCTTTTCTGTTGTTGTTGAGTTGTGGGAATTCTTTATGTATTCTGGATATTAATCCCTTATCAGCTACATGATTTGCACATAGCTTCCCCCATTTCATGGGTTACCTTTTCACTCTATTGAGAGTGTCTGGTTTATTTCGGAATCACTGATGCCCAGCCAGCAGGCAGCACAGAAGCAATTAACACTCAACTTTCTCACATCTTGGGATTCCCTTGAGTGGGACCCAGGCCAGGCCAGGGGAACAGCAAGAAGAGCAGGGTGGAGGGAGTCTGTGGATCAGGCAGCCACTCAACAAGCAGCAGTGCAGGAGAGGCTGCTGAAGGATTTGAGGTGGAGGCAAGGCATAGTCTGGTTCATATATTAGAAAGATTCCTCTGGCAGCTGATACGGAAACTGGACTTGCTGACTTCCCCAGGCAAGTCCTCCTACTCTAAGAAAGATAGGAGGAGCCATAGAGAAATGAGGGCAGAGCTTTGGCATTAGACAGGCCCGATTCCCGTCCAGCCATTGCTTGATAACAACATGACCTCAGACGTGTGGCTCACAGGTCAGAGCCTCTACTTCCTCATCTCAAGAGTTAGTAAATAACACTTCCCCTGAAGATCGTGACCCTGTGCGAGATCATGGCCGCAGGGGGCCTGGCATCTAGTAGCTATGACAGTCCACGAGGAGGCCAGCTCCTTTGTCTTTTTTTGCCAGCATCCTCAGCACAGAACACAGGGTCATTGGCAAAAGAGGGTGAGGTGCTGGCTCTGCTGTAGTGGCTGTGTTCTCTCTGCCCACAGTGGGACTCCATCAACGAGGTGGACGAGTCCTTCCAGCCCATCCACACATACCAGGTGTGCAATGTCATGAGCCCCAACCAGAACAACTGGCTGCGCACGAGCTGGATCCCCCGCGACGGCGCCCGGCGCGTCTATGCTGAGATCAAGTTTACCCTGCGCGACTGCAACAGCATGCCCGGCGTGCTGGGCACCTGCAAGGAGACCTTCAACCTCTACTACCTGGAGTCGGACCGCGACCTGGGGGCCAGCACACAAGAAAGCCAGTTCCTCAAAATCGACACCATTGCGGCCGACGAGAGCTTCACAGGTGCCGACCTTGGTGTGCGGCGTCTCAAGCTCAACACAGAGGTGCGCGGTGTGGGTCCCCTCAGCAAGCGCGGCTTCTACCTGGCCTTCCAGGACATAGGTGCCTGCCTAGCCATCCTCTCTCTCCGCATCTACTATAAGAAGTGCCCCGCCATGGTGCGCAATCTGGCTGCCTTCTCGGAGGCAGTGACGGGGGCTGACTCATCCTCACTGGTGGAGGTGCGGGGCCAGTGCGTGCGGCACTCAGAGGAGCGGGACACACCCAAGATGTACTGCAGTGCGGAGGGCGAGTGGCTCGTGCCCATTGGCAAATGCGTGTGCAGTGCCGGCTACGAGGAGCGGCGGGATGCCTGTGTGGGTGAGCGCGCCATGGCCTGGGCATGGGTCAGCCGGCAGCGGCGCTTGGTCTGGGCAGGGCTGCCAGGGTGTAAGGGGGGACGTCAGAGCCCACAGGCACCTGGGTGGCCCACACAGCCCCTGGGAAGATGGATAAACCTCCAGTGTTCCTACATCAGCAAATAGCCAGGCCACCTGTGTCCCTGTGTTGGGGAAGGACGTGGAAGCAAGATGGGGGAGGGGAGAGGGAGGGAAACAGACTCCAGCCAGGTGGTGCCTTCTGTGGGGGGTACAGCTAAAGGCACCTGTGCAATTGGGTATGCTATGGGATTCCTACCCGGATTAGGGAATGATACCACTGGCTAACTCACGTCAGACATAGTTCTAAGCGAGTATTAACTCATTGAATCCTGGCCACTACACTATGACATAGGAACTACTATTCTTGTGGTTTTATAGATGAGACACAGTGAGGCAAAGCAACTTGCCCAAGGTCATGCAGCTGGGGATGGCAGAGCTGGGATTTCAACTCAGAAGTCTGGCTCCAGAGTTGGTGCTCGAAACCACTGAACTTCTAACCTGTAGGGTAGAGGGGAGTGGAACCGGGGCCCTGGGTGAATGAGCACAGTGAGAGGTATGAAGCCAGGGGCACCCAGGGAGTACAGTCTGGGTTGGATCTGTCCCTGGGGCCCTGAACAGGCTGCTTCTGTTCAGGGGGAGCTTATCAGGGACCTGTGCGAGAAGACAGGCAAGGGCCTTGTGGAGGAGGACAGTGAGCAGAGAGCCCCTGGGCCATGACTTAGGGTGGCAGCTGTACCCATAGGTGTGCTGCTGGGTTCCTGTGTCGGAGCAGGAGCAGGGCATGCAGACTAGGGAGCCTAGGCCCAGGTGGTGTGCATGAGTGTATGTGTGCATATGTGTGTGCATGTGTGTGTGCATGTGTGCGTGAGTGTATGTGTGCATGTGTGCGTGAGCATATGTATGCATGTGTGTGCATGTGTGTGAGTGTATGTGTGCATGGGTACGTGAATGTGTGCATGTGTGCATATGTATGCATGTATGCTTGTGTGCACGAGTATATGTGCACGTGTATGTATGTGTGTGCATGTGTGCATGAGTGTGTGTGTGCATGTGTGCGTGAGTGTATGTGTGCGTGAGTGTACCAATTGTGTGCATGTGGGCATGTGTGCATGTGTGTGCATGTGTATGTGTGTGTGCATGTGTGCGTGAGTGTATGTGTGCATGTGTGCATGTGTGCGAGTGTATGCATGTGTGCATGTGCGTATGTATACCTGTGTGCATGTGTGCATAAGTGTATGTGTACGTGTGTGCATGTGTCCGTGATTGTATGCATGTGTGTGCATGTGCATGTGGTGAGTATGCATGTGTATGCATGTGTGCATGATTGCATGTGTGTGCATGAGTTTGTGTACGTGTGTATGCATGTGTGCGAGTGTATGTATGCATGTATATGCGTGTGCGTGAGTGTATGCATGTGTGTGCATATGTGTGAGTGTGTGTATGCCTGTGTGCGTGAGTGTATGTGTACATGTTTGTGTGCATGTGTGCATGAGTGCATGTGTGTGTGCATGTGTGCATGAGTGCATGTGTGTGTGCATGTGTGCATGAGTGTATGTGTGCATGTGTGCATGAGTGTATGTATGCATGTGTGTGCATGTGTATGCCTGTGGCGTATGTATGCATGTGTATGCATGTGTGTGTATGCGTGTATGTGTGCATGAGTGTATGTATGCATGTGTGTGCATGTGTATGCCTGTGGCATATGTATGCATGTGTGTGCATGTGTGTGTATGCATGCATGTGTGCATGTGTGCGTGAGTGCGAGTGTATGCATGCCTGTGTGCATGTGTGCGCGTGTACATGTGTGTGCATGTGCGAGTGTATGGATGCATGTATGAGTGTGTGAGTGTATGTGTACGTGTGTGCATGTGTGCGTATGTGTGCATGTATGCATGAGTGTATGTATACCTGTGTGCATGAGTGCGTGTGTACATGTGCGAGTCTATGCCTGTGTGCATGAGTGTATGTATGCATGTGTGCATGTGCATGAGTGTATGTGTACGTGTGTGCATGTGTGCCTGAGTGTATGCGTGTGTGTGCAAGTGTGCATTAGTGTATGTGTGCATGTGTGCATGAGTACGTATGTGTGCATGTGTGCATGAGTGCATATTTGTGTGTGCATGTGTGCGTTAGTGTGTGCATGTGTGCGTGAGTATATGTGTGCATGTGTATATGCATGTATGTGTGCATATGTGCAAGAGTGTATGTATGCATGTGTGTGCATGAGTATATGTGTACATGTGCGTGCATGTGTGTGTATATATGCATATGTGCATGCATCTGTGCGTGAGCGTATATATGCATGTGTGTCCATGTGTGCATGAGTGTATGTATGCATGTGTGTGTGCATGTGTGCGTGAGTATATGTGTGCACGTGTGTGTGCATGTGTGCATGAGTGTATGTATGCTTGTGTGCGTGAGTGTATGTGTGCATGTGTTTGCATGTGTGCATGAGTGTATGTGTGCATGTGTGCGTGCATGTATACGTGAGCGTATGCATGGTGTGCGTGTGTGTGTGTGCCTGTGGGGGAGTCTGTGCAACCAGGCACCCCAAGAGTGGGAAACACTAAGCAAGCTTGTGTGGACAAACAGCAGGTGCCCAGCTGTTCCTGGTCTTGGCCCGGCTACTTTCTGTTGTTTTCTTTGGTCTCACGAGTGGCTGGGCACATGGTGGCTCAACCCCCCGGGCACAGTGAAGCCTGGCTGTTGAGATCTTTGGATCCCCTGGACAGAGGAGGTGAAAGGGAGAAGGATTTCCTGTGCAGGGATCAGAGAGACAAGAGCCTGTCCCCAGATACCCTTAGTGAAAACTGGAACGGAGCCCTTGTCAGCCGCTGGGAATATGCTCCTAGCCTTTTGCTGCTACTACACAGGCCCTGTGGCCACAGTGAGAGGAACCTTTAGTCCTGATCACCCATCCCTCTGCCCTCAGCAGGCAGGCAGGAAAGGCCCCTGAGCGCCAACAGGACTGGGCATGACATAGGCTGACAGCCTCAGGTGATAACAGGTGGGGACGGAGTCCAGCTGGCTCCACTTAGGAGCCGTCTTGCCCAGAGATCTCTGGGGCCGAGATCTTCCCCGCAGCCACTAGGCCCTTTGAAGCCCTTCCCAGAGGCTGTCTGGTTTTCTTTCTTTCTCTTTTTTTTTTCTTTTGGAGACGAAGTTTTCACTTTTGTTGCCCAGGCTGGAGTGCAGTGGGGTGATCTCAGCTCTCTGCAACCTCCGCCTCCTGGGTTCAAGAGGTTCTCCTGCCTCAGCCTCCCGAGTAGCTAGGATTACAGGCGCCTGCCACCATGCCCAGCTAATTTTTGTATTTTTAGTAGAAACGAGATTTCACCATGTTGGCCAGGCTGGTCTCAAACTCCTGACCTCAAGTGATCTGCCTGCCTCGGCCTCCCAAAGTGCTGGAATTACAGGCGTGAGCCACCACGTCCAACCCGCTCTCTGGTTTTCTTAAGAAATCTTGTTTCACATCCCCAATTTCTGAGTCTTCTCCTGTCCCGAGCTCTAAACCCCAAAGCACCTTCTGTGGCATTTGCCCATTTCTGGATTTGTTCTGCCCTCTGCAGCCTGGTTTGCCAGGCTCCCCAGGCTACAAGCCTCTCATGGTTACTATCACAGACAGCCCTGTATGTCTCAGCTTTGCACTGGGGAAGAAAAACAACCAACACCCCTATTGCCTTCACAGCTTATAGTGGGGTGCATCCCATACCAGCTCATTTGTTCATTGCAGCAAGGCAGGTATCACAATTCCATATTACAGATGGGGAAGCTGAGGTGTAAGAGGTAGTGTTACCTGCTTAGGCCTTACAGCTAGTGAGAGCTCGGGGCCTGAAGACAGGTCTGTATTGCTCAGAGCCAGGTACAGGCTTTTAGCGTCTCTCTGGCCTGCCCCGGGCTGCTTTGTCCGCCAGAGCTGCTCCAAACCTCCCCTCATTCAGGTGGGGATAATGAAGGACCTTGGTGATGATTTTTCGTCTTTGATGTTGTAATAGTTATCCATTCTGCTGAGCATCTACTGTGTCCCGGCACTGGGGATACAGGTGCAGGGAGTCCCTGCCTCTGGGGACTTAGCAGTGTCTTATCCTTACAACAGTCCTCTAAGCTAAGTATTACAGTCCCATTTTACAGATAAGAAAACTGAGGTCCCTCAACTTAAGTAGCAGAGTAGTGATCTGATCCCAGGTTGCCTGAATCCAGCACCTTCAATTGCTTCCTCTGTGCACAAAGCCCTCTGCAAAGCCCCACTTCCCTCCTCCCTGGGGTAGCATTCGGATGGACGGTTAGCAACTGGTACAGCATAAGTCATAACAATCTGGCTGGTTGGCCCGTGCACACGTACTCAGGGTCAGCCACCGTCCCCAACTCTGGATTTAGCCAGCGAGTACAAATACGCCAATCATTTGTCCCTGGTGAACTGAGCCACATTTGTCTGTAGGAAGGAGACCTGCCCTCCTGTCTTTGGGGTGAAGACCTCACTTGGAGGTCTCAGGTAATGCTGCAGTCTCCTTGTGTGGCAGAAGAGGGAAGCGGAGCCCAGAGAGGGAATGTGTCTTGCCCAATTTTCACAGCACATCGGGGCGGGACTCTGAGTGGAAACCCCAGGTCCTGAGTGGCAGGACCTCACGGGGGCTGGAAGAGGCCAAGGCCACTCCTATTTCCTGGCACTGCTGCCACATTAATAACAAATAAAAAGAAATGCCAAAGCGGGGTTAGGGAATTGCAGCATGTTTTGAATTTTACATTTAAATCATAATACAACATAATTATGCCAGTTGCAAGATAATTACAGGTTTTATAAAAAATATTAATTCATAGTGCACTGCAGGCAGTGAGATTTGGGAATGGAAAGCCCGTTTTAAGTCGCACGAGGAAAGACATTTGTCAACCCCGTTGGTGGCTTCTGTGGCTGTGTAAGCTCATTTGGGAAGGTCAGCACGGGTCCCAAACTAAGGGCCTTCACAAATGGGAGCCAGGTCCAAGAGCCCTGCCTGGTCCCCCTTTCTACCCCTGGAGAAGCCCTTGACCTTTTTGGAGCTGCCCGGCTCCTTGGTGGATGGCCTGGGGCAAAGGAAGGGCTGGGAACAGAGTGGGGTACCTTTCCTGGGATACTTGAGATGTCTTCTGCAAGCTGGGGCTGCCCCTGCCCAGCCTGAGGGAGTCTTCAGGAGACCTGCTGAGGTCCATGGGGCCTCTGCCTGGTTTGAGGGCATCCTGATCCCTTTTGGGCAATTCTCTCAGCAAACAGTTAAGGAGAGGAAGGGTGTTGAGTCAGGGGGTCTCAGCTCGCCCAGTCCTGAGCCCTTGTCCTTCTAGTGACAGGAGCAGGGGTTGAGAGCCTGAGACCCACAGCAGGGGCCAGGCCTCGTTCGACAGCTGCCCTCCCTGCCTTGGGTTTTGCCCTTAGAGGTACCCTCAGAAGGTGGCCATGGCTCTTTAGAGGGCTTGCTTAGATTGCACTCAGACCTTAGAGACCCATGGAAAAATGTCAGAGCCATGTGGGGCTCGTCCAGTTTACCACTGGGGAATTGGATGCCCAGAGAAGTGAAGTGACTAGCCCAAGGGCACACAGCGAGGGGTGGTTGATAGAATCTCACATCTCCCAACTCCTTGCCCAGAGGAAGCTCCCCACACTCCACAACTCCGGATTCAGTGACCTCCCCACACCAGGCTGCACTTCCCAGCACCGCCCCCCACACCCCGGTTCACCCCAGAAAGGGGAAGGGCCTCTCAGCGCATCACCCAATGGAGCACCAGCTCAGAGCCTGAAGTCCTGGTTGCTGTCCTTCCTGTCACCTGGACGCAGAATATAAATCACCCGTTGCGGCCCTAATCATCTTTCTATAAATATCGGAGAGTCTCATTTCGGAGGGGGAGCAGGATCAGCGAGCTCTTTTGCCTTCCTGACTGTGTTTAAAATCAGATTTAGAATTAATTTCCTTTGGTTGTCCACCAGCGGACACCTTATTTGTCAAATCTCCGGCTCTTTGCGGGGGAGAGCAGAGAGGTGGCCAGGGCCACAGGCAGCTGCTGGCCTGACAGGCGGCCTGGGCAAGGTGCCCTCGGCAGGGGCAGGAGCCCCTCCTGGCTCGCGGCCCAACACCCGGGCACGTGCGGGCTCCGGAAGCACCCTGGGTCGACAGGCAGGGCCAGGCCCCAGCCTAGAGCCACTCCATCTGTCTCAGCCATTAATTCCCGGCACAGCCTCCAGGTCTCTGGGCTCCCTGAGGCCTGGTGATTAGTATTCTTATTAAAGATTATTTTATTTTCATTGTGTGGATTAATCTGGCCTTGACATGTTATAGCCATATGGGTATTAGCCGAGCGTGTGGGAACTGCTGACTGGTGAGCCACAGCAGCGTAGCCATCTCTCAGCTCTGGGACGGTGCTGGGAGGACAGGGTGGCGGGGGAAAGGCCATAGCTCCAGAGGCTTCCCCTCCTGGCTGCACGTTCTGGCTCTGCTGGGAACCTGGGGCAAGGCACTCAGGCTCCCTGAGCCTCTGTTTCCTCTTCTGTCGAACAATTGTACGAATTCCAACTACATCAAATTGTTATAACAACAAGTGCCAGGCACTGCCCTGGCATGAATTTATGTGTCTTTACTCATGTCATCCTTGCCATCTCCCTCTAAGGCGGGTAGATTTACGATCTCCACCTTACAGATGAGGAAACTGACTTCCAGCAACTTGCTTGATGTCACCGAGCTCAGACAAAGGGGGTTAGACGAGGACAGGAACCCAGGTGCTACACCCGAGCTTCGACTCAGGCCTGACAAGGACCAGGTGGGCCCTGGAAAGGGTCAGAGACTTGCAGGGCCAACCGTGGTGCTGGCTTCCCTCAGGCCCCGCATCACACCATGAGGCTTTGCCTGTCCGTCTCCCAATGCCCTGGAAGCTCCCTAAGAGCAGGCCCAGCTCTTATTTCTCTTGGGTCCATAGTAGAAGCTCAGTAAACGTTGGGGAAAGGAATAAACGAGGGAGGGAAGAAGGAAACGGTCTCTGAGATGCTAATCGTTGTGGATTGCATCATTACAGTGAGGATTACTGTCATTCAGCTCAATAACAGATTCAACAAATATTTGCTGACAAAACACAAAGCCCTCTTCTGATGATGCCACCCCCAGCGGCCCCCGGGGCTCAGAAGGAGCCTGTGCCCGAGGCTGTGCCCCAGGACTGAGCCTCCCGGGGGGCTTCTGGGAAGAGGAGGCAAGATCACAGTGTGTCAATCAAGACTCCCCACGACTCCGAGCTCCTAGACCTGAGCTCAGCCCCCAGGCAGACCAGAGCCCTCTTGGGATCCTCTGGAGGGGAGGGAAAGATGTTGCAACACTGGGGAGTAGTTTCCCCCATCCTGCAACTTACAAGCTCTTTCTGGCTCTGCAGCCTTCTAGAGTATGAAGCAACTTCAGGGCATTACCATTTCGCCTGACTCCAGGTTTTCTCTCAAGTTTGTAGAATTTTACAAATGAACCTGGTTTTAGCTTTTATAATAAAGAGATACAATCAACGTCCAGAGGAGAAATGCTCTGCCGTGGCGTGATGTCTTTGTAATTGAAGCTTCTCTCAGGCACTGAGTTTTCCAGAACAGGATTTAGTGGAGAGAGAACCACAGTGAGCTTCCCAGTGGTCCCTGTTGCAAAGGACTTCAGTTCCATGGACGGAGCTGGGAGCTGCCTGGCTGGGTGGCGTTTGGTCCACCTGAACCTCTGGGGTCTCTGCCCGGAGCAGATAATGGTGGGATCCATTCAATTTGAAAACTCCTGCCTGGAGTTTAACGGCATCTGCCCAGGGCTAGCACTGGACCCGGTTCTGGGACACTGAGATGAATAAGGGAGTCCTACTCTGTTTGCAAGGATCTGCCCCCAGGGGCCTCGCAGTCTAGAAGGAGAGTCAGACACTGACAAGCGAGGACAGCCACAGCGTTGCAGTTGGTGAGGCCAAGCAGGGGCTGCAGGAGCAGGGCGGGGAATGGTCGTTTCTCTCTCTCTCTGTGTGTGTGTGTGTGTGTGTCTAGAGTTCCAGAAGGGACAGTCAAAATTAATCTTAAAAGAGGAGCTCAGTAGGTGGACAAAGGAGAAAAGGCATCCCAGGAAGAGGGCACAGCGCGTGCAAAGGCCCCGAGGCAGGAATCAGACTGCTGGGTGTGGGGATCGGCCAGTGCTTTAGTTTGGCCTAAGGATGGGGGTGAGGGGCAGCACTAAAGGAGGTTCCAAGTGGGTTTTGGCTAGGCAGGGAGGGATCTGAACACCAGGTTTCATTGTCTAAGCCCTGGGGAGCCCGTGAGGCATGAAACAGGCAGTGACTGAGTGAGATGTGCAATTTGGAGACTCCCTCAACCTAGGGTATCCCCCTCCCTGCACAGTGGACTCGTTCTTATTCTTTAGGCCACAACTCAAATATCATCTCCTCCTCTGGGAAGTAGCTCCTCCCACCATTTACCCTTCTATCACCTTAGCCCCCTTGTTCTCTCCCTCCCTCCTAGCAGTGATCACACTGAGAGCCAGTGGCTCTGGTTCACAGCCCTCCAAGGCCCAAACAGGCCTGGTCCAGAGTTGTGCTCATGGACAGTGGTTGACTGAATGCATGATCATGCAGGCAGCTGGGTGGGGGGAGGCAGGGCTGGAAGCCAAGTCTGAAGGCTGCTGTGGGTGAGAGATGAGGTAGGGTGTGGCAGTGGCTGGAGAGAGGGTCAGTCCCAGCCACACTGACAGTGACAGTGACAGTGACAGTGTGGGCCTGGGAGGGGAGGAGCCTGTGCTTCTTGGATAGTCACCCTCCCAGGGAGGCTTGTAAAACAGACCCCAGGTACCGGCCCTGGCTCTTCTAACTCAGCTGTCTGTGGTGGTGCCAGGAATCTGTATTTTTATGGAGGTGGCTCCATGTCTGCCTGTGTTTGGGAGCGATGGGTCTTACCACGTGTCCCCCGCTTTCTAGTCGCATTCTCAGCACCCCCATCCCTGGCCTGCTTCCTCATCCCACCCAAGTCACTTCCAGGGCATTAGATCCTCAGCCCCATGGCCCTGGCCCCTAGGCTGGCGTCCCGTGTAAGGATCAGTGTCCCATAAAGGAGAGAAGGACAGCATCTCCACCCCTAAAGCTGGAGACAGGGCCTGGGGGAGGGATCAGTTAGAGGAGGGCTGGGGAATTTGGAGACGCTGAGGGATGGGGCTGACTTTGAGGCTGGGACTCCCATGTCAGGGTCTTAACCTCAGCTCTGCCCTGACTGGCTGTGGAACCCTGTGGAAGACACAGGCCCCCTCTACGCTTCAGTTTTGCCCCCTGCAAATGAGGGCAGCACTGGGCAGTGTGAAGGTCTGCACTTCCGTCCCTCTGGGGGACCCCCCAGGAAGCTGTGGGCCACAGTGCGAGCTGTCCCTGAGGCCTGCCAGGGTGGCCCTGCTGGCTCACGTGCAGCCACCTTCTCCTCCACAGCCTGTGAGCTGGGCTTCTACAAGTCAGCCCCTGGGGACCAGCTGTGTGCCCGCTGCCCTCCCCACAGCCACTCCGCAGCTCCAGCCGCCCAAGCCTGCCACTGTGACCTCAGCTACTACCGCGCAGCCCTGGACCCGCCGTCCTCAGCCTGCACCCGTGAGTACCACCCCGAGATGCTAGCACCCTTGAGCCCAAGACTGGGCCAGTCCCCTGTGTTTGGTCCTCCAGGCCTCAGAGAGCCAGTTCTCTGCTGGTGGTGCGGGGGCAGGTGGCTCTCTTGAGCCAGAGGTCAGTCTGGGGTGGGGGGGCCTGTGACTCTGACCCCTCCACGGTGACCTAGACCTCTCTGGGCTCCCAGCCTCTGTCCTGTGTCACCTACACTGGAGGGCAGAATGGAGCTGGCCTCACTTCTTTCTCCACACTGGGCAGTTTTTGTCATCTTCTGATCTAGCGGCAATGCCGATGTCTTGGGGGCCAGGTGGGCAAGCCAGGGTGCTCGCCTGTGCAAAGAGGGTGAGGGTTAGGGCAGCAACCCCTCCATCACCATCATCTTTGATGAACTTGTTGGAACCGCGGAATGCTGAGAGCTGTATGTATGTATGGTGTGTGTGGTGTGTGTATGGTGTGTGTGTGTGTATGTAGAATTTTACAAATGAACCTGGTTTTAGCTTTTATAATAAATAACGATCAACATCCAGAGAAGAAATGCTGGGGAAAGGAATAAATGAGGAGTTCACATGTCTGATTCTGTGTGTGCCCTGGGACCCCTGCAGTGATTGTGTGGTCGCATGTGTCTGTGTGGGCAGCTGCTCTTACAGACGACACCTGTATCGTGTTTGGATGCCTGCGTGTAAATGTGCGACGTGTAGTTGAGCTCTCGTATATAAAGGATTCGTCACATATATTAAGGATTCTTAGGAGGAGTTGTGTGTGTGTGTAGGTGTGTGTACATCTGGGTACCTGAAGGGGACTCAGAAGTCCTTGTAAAGCTTGAATGAGGGTGTCTTGTGAGCTCAGCACGTGTGTATGCTCATGTGCACACCTGGCCCTGCAAGGGTGCATGTGCCTGGAGAGGGTGTGGCTGCATGTGCACGTGCCCTGTGGACCTGAAGGTGTGGGAGGGATTCTGCGCCCATGCCTGCAGGGCCGCGTGACTGTCCTACCTTCTGCTGATGCAGCGCCTGGATTCTCTCCTCTCATCTGTCCTGACGGGCCACTCATACTCCCATTCCAGGTGTGGGGAGGGACCACAGCCTGCCCAGCCCAGCCCAGTTGCCAACCCTAGGCTCTTGTGGTAGGGCAAGAGGCACTTCAGACTGTTCTGATTTTACTCTGAATCTGCCCAAGCATCGACCCGCATCTCCCCCTCCCATACATTCATCACCACCCAGCCCCAGCCTCCCGGCACATGGCAGGCGAGGGCCCAGGTGCATTCATGCCCACATGCTTGTGCCCATACACACAGACACACACGCCCACCCTCCCACCACTGCCTTGCCCAAATCTGTGCATTTTCCCCACGTGGGACCTGTTGGGGCAGAAAAGGTGGCCGGGTGACATGGTGACAGCGTGGGCTCCTCGGGCAAGGCGAGTCCAGCCCCAGGTCATGGACACTTGCGCGAAGCTGGCTGGACTCTGGTTTCTTTCCAAACCCACAGTTCAGTGCCTTTAGGTTCTGGAAAGCTTAAGACCATAAAGGCTGAGCTTTTAGTATTCTATACCCTTCAGATGTTAAAATTCCCTTCTCTTCAGATTGTAAGATTCTGATTCCAAGATCCTACAATTCTATTTTCTGAAGATCTAAGATTCTCTGCCTGGGATTCTGAGAACTGGAATTCTGAGGCCAGGGGTCCCCACAGACCCCCATGCCCTCTTGGCTCAAACCCCCACCCCAGCCCCTCAGGCCCCCAGCCCCACGTCCTGGTCTCCTCAACCAAGGGGTCACCCCTCTCTCTCTCTAAAGTCTTTGTGCTGCCCAGACAGAGGCTCCCATGCCCGGGGTTGGGGAGCGGCTGCTTGGTGCACACAGCCGTGCGGATACACGGTGGGCTGCCGGGGCCTCCACTTCATTCCACAGTGCGTGCTCAGTGGCATTTTGTGTCAGATCCAGCACAGGAGGTCAAGGAATAGATGTGGCTGCAAATGCCTGGGTCACTTACACACGGGGTGGCAGCTGTGAGCACCCCCAGGACTGTGCGGTCTCTCTCCTGCTCTGGGTGAGCACTGGGACGCCCAGACCCTGGGATCATGATGGTCCTGATGGGCGGGGGAGATGGGGTCCCAGGATTCTGCGCCCAGACTCTGACATTGTGGTCCTAGTCTGATGGCAGAGATACAAACTCTGCCCTTAGGGAGGCTACAGAGGATGGAGTAGATGTGACCTTATCCTTAAGGAGCCCTAAATATGATGGGGAGCCCTTCCCTTGGGGAGCCCCAGGTCTGATAAGAAGACAGGGCAGCCCAAATAAATAACTGCTGCCCCATCTGTCATCCTCTGCCCTCAGGGCCACCCTCGGCACCAGTGAACCTGATCTCCAGTGTGAATGGGACATCGGTGACTCTGGAGTGGGCCCCTCCCCTGGACCCAGGTGGCCGCAGTGACATCACCTACAACGCTGTGTGCCGCCGCTGCCCCTGGGCACTGAGCCGCTGCGAGGCATGTGGGAGTGGCACCCGCTTTGTGCCCCAGCAGACAAGCCTGGTGCAGGCCAGCCTGCTGGTGGCCAACCTGCTGGCCCACATGAACTACTCCTTCTGGATCGAGGCCGTCAATGGCGTGTCCGACCTGAGCCCCGAGCCCCGCCGGGCCGCCGTGGTCAACATCACCACGAACCAGGCAGGTAGGCGGAGAAACTCTGTCCCGCAGATTCCCGGCCCCCCAGCTTCCCCTGCCCCAGGCCCATCCAGGGGTCAGAGCTCTGCCGGGGACGTGCTGTGGGCCTTTAGGCAAATGCCTCTCTGGCCCTGCCCTTCTCACCAGGACCCAGAGCTGGAGGCTCTTCATTGCCTTTAGAAAAGTGGAACACGCTCTATAAGTAAGAGAAATCCCAAAAGCTCAGAGGCAGGCTAGTGTGGCCGTCGAAAGCCTAGGTTCCAGAACTTTCCCTTTCCCTCTCTGTGCCTCTGTTTCCTTCCTGGTGCAATGGGAATAATAGTACCTACCTGAGGTCCTCTCAGGAGGCTTAAATGAGAGGAATGAAATTGCTTTGCCCAGCACCTGGCCCGTGGTAAATGCTCAATAAATGTCATTAAAAAATAAAATCACTCTGATGATCACTTTCCAGAACAGCTGCTACAGCTGCCCCTGGGGTAGACTTGGCTGCACTGGTTGGACCACAGTCGTTTATCTATCAGTTTCTGGCCAGTTGGTGGGCTGAATTCATCCCCGGAGCCTCTTTCTTCCCAAACTCTGGAGGATCCTGCCTGTCAGGTGACAGCCTGACTCAAGAGCCCTCCTAGGGCAGCTTCCTATTAACAGCCACCCTCACCTGTGCCCAGGACCCTCAGGCCCCCACCCACCATCTCCTCCCCAAACCACGCAGCCCTGGCCCCGCAGACACTATGCCCACCACGTCACAGAGGAAGAAACTGAGGCCTGGAGAGCACCCAGGGCCACCTGACATAGGAAGTGGCAGAGGCAGGGCTCAAACCCAGGTCTGTGTCACTCCCAAGTGAAGCAGGTCCCCCCCAACTCTGAATCCAGGGCATGCTGCTCCCTGGCGCCAGGGCCTCAGCCCTTCAGAAGATTCCCTCATTCAACAGCCCTCGTGGAACACCCACTAAATGCCAAGCGTGGTGCCAGGTGCCGGCAACACAGAGAGAGAGTGAGCTATGTGCCCTGTGGTAGAGCCCAGTCCTGACCCACCTGTCTGTAGGCACCTGAGGCCCCTGGCAGGCTGGTCCCAAGTGGAGGGGAGAGTAAAGCCCACAGCATTCAGGCAGCATCCAGGATGCCCCAACATTAAAGAGGAAACTAGACCCTGCCTTGAACCTGCCTTCCCCTCCGGCCACCAGACCGTTTCTCTTCCCATATGACCCTCTCTGTCCGTGCCTGGCGTATCTACTTCCTCCTCTCCCCTGCGGGGCTTCTCCATGTCTTTCCTCACCTCTCCACAGAAATCAGCAGCCCCCTGTGGCCACATCCATGGGCACCTCTCCCCCTTTCATTTCCTCCTCCTGGAAACACTTTTCTCTTGCTCCTGTGTCCCAGCCCATCCCCATTTTCCATCGACCTGTGTGGCCTGTCCCTCTCTGTCTTTGTAGCCCCACCTCCTTTAAATGCCCTCTAAAGGCCCCGGGTCCCCAGGCATGTCCTGGGCCCTCCTGTCTTTCCTGTGTGCCCAGATCCATCTTTTCTGGGTGGCTGTTTCAGCCCTCTCCCCTGGGACTCAGCTGCCCACTCCCGTCTCCATTCGGTTGTGTGAAAAACAAACAACCCTGCCACACCTGCACCTGCCCCGCCCTAGGACGTGGCACCCCCAAACTCAAGCTGTCATCCTTGACTCCCATGCATGTCACATCCATCCCCCCTAAAGCCCCAGGGGCCTCCCTTCAAAATGACCAACTGACTTCCACCCCCAACGAGTCCATGCCTGGACCACCACAGGAGACCCCTCTTGCCTCACCCCTACAAGACATTCTCCACACCAGTCCTGAGTGAGCTTTAAAAATAGAAGTGAGGGCTGGGCATGGTGGCTCATGCTTGTAATCCCAGCATTTTGGGAGGCCAAGACAGGAGGATCACTTGAGGCCAGGAGTTTGAGACCAGCCTGGGCAACATGGCAAGACCCCATCTCTACAAAAAACTTCTTTTTGAGACAATATCTCAATCTGTCGCCCATGCTGGAGTGTAGTGGCACAATCACAGCTCACTGCAGTCTTGATCTCCAGAGCCCAAGTGATCCTCCCACCTCAGCCTCCCAAGTAGCTGACCAAGGGCACACACCACCATGCCCAGTGATTTTTTTTTTTTTTTGTAGAGATGGAGTCTCCCTATATTTTCCAGGCTGATCTGAAATTCCTGGGCTCAAGTGATCCTCCTGCCTCAGCCTCCCACAGTGCCGGGATTACAGGCATGAGCCACCGTGCCCAGTCCCCCCAAGTTTTTTAAATGAAAATAACGTGAGATCAAGCTGTCCTCAAAGCCCTTCACAGCCCAGGCTGAGCGCACATGCAATTCAGACATTCTCATGGCCTGCGGACCCACATGGCTTCGCCCCTGGCTGCCTCTCCAGAGCACCTCTTTCCCTGGCTCACACTCTTCTGGCCACAATGGCCTCCGGTGCCCCTCCTTGAACACGCTGGGTCTTTCCCTGCTACTAGGCTGTGGCCTGGCTTCTCCTTCAGAATGACTCGCTCTTCCCCTGACATTCCCATGCCTGGCGCCTCTGTCCTGGAAGCTCCCCCGACCACCTCAGCTGAAACGTCCCAGTGCCCTTCCGGGCCCTGCAGAGGTCTTCTCCATCACAGCACCCCTTCCTACTCTCCCAGCACCAAAAGAATCCCCATTCTCCTGTTTATTGGACGCCCTGTCTCCTTTCCTGGGACAGAAGCTCCTTGAGGGATATCTTGGGCACTGCAGAGTTCCCGGCTCCTAGCCCCGTGCCCAGCATGTGATAGGCACTCAGGAATCCTAGAGGATCAAGTGACAGCTCTAAGCAAATGTGGAGGACTGTGCTCAAAGACCACCTGCCCCTCCTGCCTCACCATCGCCACTTCTCAACAACCAACTCCTCCCTGGAGCCCTCTCAGACGCGAGCCCATTCCCCTCCCGCTCTGGGTCCTGGTCTCACTCTGTCCGCCCCCATCCCACAGCACCTCCTGCCTTGGTTTTTAAGAGACACACCCTGTGTGTTCCTTGCAAACAGTGGCCTCATCGAATCCTCCCCTCCCCCTGGCAGGTGGTGCTCACTAGCTTCACTTTATAGAAGGGGATCTGGTGTCCACAGACAGCAAGTGACTCACTCAGGGTCCCAGCTAGCAAGAGAGGGAGCCAAGTCCCAAACCCATGCCTGGCTCCCAGACTGGTGGGCTTTCCCCTGGACCACACCCTTCCAGTGCAACTCTGGAGCTGCTTCTTAATTTCTCATGCCAGAATCAGCAGCAGCATTTATTGGGCACCTACTGTGTGCAGTCCCTGCCCTCAGGGAGCTCCTAGTTGTGCTGGGGATGCCCAGACATGAGGGAAGACTTAGTCACGTAGGGCAGAGAGTCAGAACTCGGGGTGAGCAGAGGTGAGGAGGAGGCCTGAGGGTTGGAGGGAGGACAGGGCAGTTCCCTCTGTTTGGCTGTGGCTGTAGCTGTGTCTGACACCTCCTAGCAGCCTCCCAACAGGGCTGACCGCACCTGAGCCAGGAGGGAGAGATGCATGAAGAAAGGCATGGGTGACTCCGTCAAGGAGGGAGGGGTGGGTGGGCAACCAAGTGTGACTGGGAGAATACTTGGGGCTCAGCTCACCCCCTTCCCTCAGCATCCAGAGCTGTCCCAGCTACACCCTCCAAACCCAGGCAGTGAGGGGCCAGTTCCTCCATTCTTTCTCCTGACGTTTTCCCCTTCCTCAAGCACTCCCAAGCAGCTGGTCCATGCCGGGCCCTGGGCTGGGGAGGGGGGCTCAGACCTCTTCTTGTCCAAGCCAACCCCAGCATCCCAGACTATGCCAGGCCACACCAACCCCAGGGGACTGACCCCAAGTGGCCACCAGCGATTTATTGGAAGAACTGGAGGGTGCTGGCTGTCCTGGGGCTGGAACAGGACCGTCAGGAAGCTGAGCAGGGCTGGAACCAGGATCCCCAGGTGCAGCCTGGGAAGGGGTGGGAAAGAGGCCACCCCTTGTCTCCCGTCCTCCCATCTGACGGGATTGGCCGCCCCAGCCCCGTCCCAGGTGGTGGTGATCCGGCAAGAGCGGGCGGGGCAGACCAGCATCTCGCTGCTGTGGCAGGAGCCCGAGCAGCCGAACGGCATCATCCTGGAGTATGAGATCAAGTACTACGAGAAGGTACCACGGGCAGGACAGAGTGGGAGGGGCTGGGCCAGCAGGGCAGGGCCCACTGACCACCGTCCCATGGCAGGACAAGGAGATGCAGAGCTACTCCACCCTCAAGGCCGTCACCACCAGAGCCACCGTCTCCGGCCTCAAACCGGGCACACGCTACGTGTTCCAGGTCCGAGCCCGCACCTCAGCAGGCTGTGGCCGCTTCAGCCAGGCCATGGAGGTGGAGACCGGGAAACCCCGTGAGTGCAGGGAGCGGGCGGGCGTGGGCGCGGAGCGGCCCAGGCGCCAGGACCCTGGGGTTGGGGGAGTGGGCGAGGAGAGGGCTAGTGCGGGCTGAGCTGGTGCCAATGCAGGATTTCTGCTCTCCTTGCCCTCCCAAGTGGGGTTGTTGGAGTTTTTTATTTAATTGAGACAGAGTTTCACTCTGCCACCGAGGCTGGAGTGCAGTGGCGCAATCTCGGCTCATTGCAGCCTCCACCTCCCAAGTAAGTTCAAGGGATTCTTCTGCCTCAGCCTCCACAGTAGCTGGAATTACAGGTTTGAGCCACCACACCCGACTAATTTTTTTTTTTTTTTAGATGGAGTCTTGCTCTGTCGCCCAGGCTAGAGTGCAGTGGTGCGATCTCGGCTCACTGCAACCTCCACCTCCCAGGTTCAAGCAATTCTCCTGCCCGGGCCTCCCAAGTAGCTGGGACTACAGGCGCCCACCACCACGCCTGGCTAATTTTTGTATTTTTTGTAGAGACGGGGTTTCACCATCTTGGCCAGGCTGGTCTGGAACGCCTGACCTTGTGATCGGCCTCCCAAAGTGCTGGGATTACAGGCATGAGCCACCGCTGCCAGACTAACTTTTTGTGTATTTAATAGAAATGGGGTTTCACCATGTTGACCAGGCTGGTCTTGACCTCCTGAACTCAGGTGATCTGCCTGCCTTGGCCTCCCAAAGTGCTGGGATTACAGGCATGAGCCACTGCACCTGGCCTCTGTTGGCATTTGCACAGATGAAAAACTGAGGCTAAGAGAAGGACGATTGCTTGCCTAAGGCATCTTGCCATCGGCAGAGATGGTGACAGCCCCCCAACACACAATGGCTGGTACTGAGATGAGTGTCAGGATCTGGTACCAACGGCATCGGTCTCACCTGGGGACTTACCAAAAATGCGAATTCCCAGTCCTCACCCCAGCCCTTCTGAAACTCTGTGGGTGGGGCCCAGCCATTTGGGTTTTAACAAGCCCTTGGTGATCCCCAGGCACTGTCACATTTGGGACCCTCTGACTTCGAGGCTGTCCCTTTCACTCTCCCCGTGCCCCAATCTCCAGCCTGAGTCAGGGTCTCCTGTATGTGCACCCACCACGTGGTAGAGCTAGGACAGAGCTAGTGACCACCCACCTGGTGCTCCCTAGTGCGTCTGAGTGCCTCTGGTGCTCGTAGGCCTGGTACTCCCTCGAGACCACCTGGATGGGAATCCTGAGCCCAACATCCCATGTACTGTGTGGCCTCGAGTCAATTCCTCGAGTTCTCTGAGCCTCTTTCCATCTGAAAACTGAAGATAGTGCTGGGGTCACCCTGGAAGGGACATGGGGAGGGTTTACTGGGGCTTGAAGGTACAGCTCTCAGCACACTCTGTATTGTCACTGTCGGGGTAACAGGAAGGGCAGGCGTTTATTGGCTCAGAGGACATGCGACTCTTCTCCGGTCCCACAGCCCCAAGAAGCAGCGGCACCAGCATTAGGAAGCGGGGCATCCAGGTCTCAGGAGCTTGGAGAGGAAGCGTAGTAGAGGGTGGGGTGGGAACAGAGGAGGAGCTGGCCTGCGCCCTGACTCTGAGCTGGCTCATGGCTAAGGAGGCTCCCCGCTGGCTCCAGGGTCCCAGCCAGGCAGGCTCAGAGGACTGCCAGACCCCTGGGCCCAAGGCCAGGGCTGAGAGCCTGGTCCCCCAACCCTGGCTTTCCCCTGCAGGGCCCCGCTATGACACCAGGACCATTGTCTGGATCTGCCTGACGCTCATCACGGGCCTGGTGGTTCTTCTGCTCCTGCTCATCTGCAAGAAGAGGTGGGTGGTCTGGCCCAGCCACACCCAGCCCCTCCTCTCAAGCGCTGTGCCTCCTGCCTGCCCCCAGCCCCACCGAGCCGGTGGTCCCCGTGTGCCTGGGGCTGGCTTACTTACAAATACACCACCTCATTTAACCTAATGACATGCCAGTGATGTAGAGATTCTGACCTCACTTTGCAGGTGAGTAAATTGGGGATCAGAGAGGTTAGGCTTCTTGTCAGAATCACACAGTTGATAAATGCCAGAACTAGGACATGAGCCTAGGTCTGTCAAACTCAAGCCCATACTCTCGGTTACTTTGTCCTCTCCTGCTCCATTTTGGAGGGAGGTGGAGAGAGGATAGTGTGTGGGCTTGGGGTCCCAGACAATGAGAACTGTAAGGGTCATCTAACTGATGGAGAAATGCTGACCCAGGGAAGGGAAGGGGCTGGCCAAGGTCACCCAGTGTAGTTGGCCACAGAAGCCTCATCTCCCAATGCCCCCACCAAGGGTGGTTTCATATAACATGGGGCTAACAGCATCGTAGACTTTGCCAAGAGGGTCAGGTGGACTCGAGGACATGTTGAGGATCCCACAGTGCTTGTGACCATCATGGCTGTCACGGTTTAGCTGGGTTGAGAGCCTGGAGTCAGGGACTCACCCCTGCAGACTTTGTAAGGAGCAGGAGCTGACCTGTCAGGGGAAGGGGCATGAAGAGAGAAGCCATGAACTCGTCCCCTGGTTGGGGTCAGCTCCTGGGCTAGGGATGGCCTGGCCTCAGGCAGGGCGGTGCCCTCCTCTGCAGGCACTGTGGCTACAGCAAGGCCTTCCAGGACTCAGACGAGGAGAAGATGCACTATCAGAATGGACAGGGTGAGTGCAGAGTCCCAGAGGTCTGGGGCAGAGGGAAGGCCACAGGGGACCCAGTGCTGGACTGGGGGTGGCACAGATGGGAAGGAGGAAGGTGCCCAGTGAAAAAACCAGAGCCTAAGAGACAGATTCCAGGGTGTCACAGAGACCTGGTGCCCCAGAGGGCAGCACCGTTCATGCCTCCTGGACTCTCAGACTCCATTTGGGATGCTAGAGATCCTCTCCCCAGGGAAGGGCACACGTTTGTACATGATTTTGGGGTGGGAGTGCATATACTCTTGGACAAAAACCCCTACTATGGAGAGATTTTCAGGATCCTGTAGAGATCCCAGACAACAAGGTGAATCTGGAGATCCCTCCCTCCACGCCCCGCTCCTGTGCCCATGGCAGACATTAGCATCAAGCATGGTGCTAATTCCCACTGGGCCTGGGTGCAGCCTCAGACTCCTCCTTAACTACTTTTTATTTTTGTTTTATTTTATTTATTTTATTTTTTTCTGAGACGGAGTCTCTCTCTGTTGCCAAGGCTGGAGTGCAATGGCTCAATCTCACCTCACTGCAACCTCTGCCTCCAGAGGTGAAGCAATTCTCCTGCCTCAGCCTCCCAAGTAGCTCAGATTATAAGCATTCACCATACACTGCTAATTTTTGTATTTTTAGTAGAGACGAGGATTCACCATGTTGTCCAGGCTGGTCTCGAACTCTTGACCTCAAGTGATCCGCCCGCCTCGGCCTCCTAAAAAGCTGGGATTATAGGCATGAGCCATCACGCCCGGCCAGAAACTATTTTCAATGAATCAAAGTTGACCCTTGTGGCAAAAACTTATTTTTGCTACATTCTACTCCAGAACAATTTAGAAAGATCTCAAGGACTGTAAAAGTGACCCCAGAAAATGACAGACATGCCCAGAACTCACCGGAGACTCCACAGCCCCATAGAAACCCCAGAGCGACTCCAGAGACCCCACTTTCACTTGGGAAGTACTTATGGGGTGCGTGTTGTTTGCTACCACATCCAGAGATTCCCAGAGACACCCCTCACCCCACCCCAGACCCATCCCAGGCCCAGGGAATGCCGGGAGAGAGCAATGCCTCCTGGCCCCCCCTGAAGGCCCTCCTCCTGCCCCTCAGCACCCCCACCTGTCTTCCTGCCTCTGCACCACCCCCCGGGAAAGCTCCCAGAGCCCCAGTTCTATGCGGAACCCCACACCTACGAGGAGCCGGGCCGGGCGGGCCGCAGTTTCACTCGGGAGATCGAGGCCTCTAGAATCCACATAGAGAAAATCATCGGCTCTGGTGAGTCTCGGGGTTGTGAGGGCGGGGCCAGCACGGGGCAAGGTGGGGGCACCCAGGGCAGAGGGAGCGTGTGACCCAGGCCTCTGGCAGGCCCAGGGGGTACAAGGGTCTGGGAGGCTGGGGGAGTCTGAGGGTCCCACTGCCCTCCCTCCCCACCTGCCCCTCTCGGGGCTTGCAGGAGAGTCCGGGGAAGTCTGCTACGGGAGGCTGCGGGTGCCAGGGCAGCGGGATGTGCCCGTGGCCATCAAGGCCCTCAAAGCCGGCTACACGGAGAGACAGAGGCGGGACTTCCTGAGTGAGGCGTCCATCATGGGGCAGTTCGACCATCCCAACATCATCCGCCTCGAGGGTGTCGTCACCCGTGGTAGGTGCCAGGCAAGGACAGCCTCCCCCTGCAGTGCCCCTCCTGCCTGGAGAGGCCTCTGGGTCCATCCCTTCATCCATCCTGCTCTGCCCCACCTGACCCTGTCTTCTTGGTTCAGGTCCCCGAATGACTCGGGGTGCCCAGAGCGTGGGACCCCAGTGGAAACCCGAGGCACCCTGGGGCTTCCAGTGCTGGCACAGGTCCTGGGATGGTGGTGTGCTCCTGGGGTCTCTGATCAGCAGCCCTGAGCCCCAAACCAAGAGCCACCCTCTCCCCACTGCCCGCCCAGGCCGCCTGGCAATGATCGTGACCGAGTACATGGAGAACGGCTCTCTGGACGCCTTCCTGAGGGTGCGTGTCCCACCCCTGCCTCTCGCATGGGCTTGGGGAGGGAGGTTCAGTCTGGGTGTTGGGAGATAGTGCAAAGCCCTCTAAGCCCCCTCCCTGGCTTGGACACCACAGGCCGGGGGGGCGGGAGGCAGGTATAGGGAGGAGGTCTTCGAGGTCATCCAGTCGAACTGCCTTTCGGCCCCCATTGCATGAAAGTCCTTCTGCTCCATGGGATCCTGCTGCCCTGCACACAGGCTGAGGGGGGTGCCTCTGTGGGAATCCAGGCCCCACCCAGCTGGGGGGCATGCTGGCTGTGGTGGAGATGGCTGGATTCCCAGCTCCTGCCCACAGTTTCTTTGCTGGGTGCTCTTAGGCACAGAGCTTAACCTCTCTGGGCCTCCATCTCTCGTTACACAAAATGGGTAAGCAGTCATTGCTGCCCCACCTACCTCGCAGGGTTGCTGTGAGGGTAAATGAGACCAGGAGAATAACCCTTAACTGCAAGGTGCTTCAGAAGTAGTGACACACTTGGTAAATTGCAAAGCGCCGTCTCAACTCGAGAGCATCCTGCAGATGGGAGGGGTTCCTGTTCATGGACCAGGCGCCTCACTGGGCTTTCCTGAAGCCCAAGCCGTGTCCCCCTGCAGACCCATGACGGGCAGTTCACCATCATGCAGCTGCTGGGCATGCTGAGAGGAGTGGGTGCCGGCATGCGCTACCTCTCAGACCTGGGCTACGTCCACCGAGACCTGGCTGCCCGCAACGTCCTGGTTGACAGCAACCTGGTCTGCAAAGTGTCTGACTTCGGGCTCTCACGGGTGCTGGAGGACGACCCGGATGCTGCCTACACCACCACGGTGCGTCGCCCACACTCCTTCCGGCTAGACTGGGGAGTGGGGAGGTGGCGCCGGTGGCACCCAGGGCCCAACAACTCTTCTGCAAGTAGCTGAATGAAGTTGGCAGTTTCGGGGTGGCCCTCAACCTGGGGCACATCCTGCTTCTCCTCTTCACGCCAGTGCCTTCCTCTGGGAAATGGGAACAGCCTTGCCTGCCTTTCCTCTGTCACCAGGTGGCCGGGGGAGACCCCAGGGCTGGTCCCCACGGTCACTCACTCACTCACTCACTCACCAGGAGACTTCAGGAGGGTTGGAATCTCTCCGAATTGTACCCAGACTCCATATCTGTCTCTAAAGTTTGCCTAAAACCCAGCTGTTTTCAAACACGTTCCATGGGGATTTGGACCTCTCTAGAGGTGCCTTATGGGCAGCCTTAAAGGCAGGAGCTAAGTGCACAGGGGCCAGTTTCCACGCTGGCCCCAATAGGAGCCCTCCCTTAGCCTCTGTCCCACAGCCTCTGAGTAAGGTTTCGCGTGGAGAAAGGATCCTGTGACTACAAAAGAAAGAAGGAAGGAAAGGAAGGAGGGAGTGGAGAGAGGGAGGGAGGGAGGGAGGAGGGAAGGAAGGAAGGGAGGAAGGGAAGGAAGGAAAGGAGGGAGGGAGGGAGGGAGGAGGGAAGAAAGGAAGGGGGAGGAAGAAAGGAGGGAAGGAAAGGAGAGAGGGAGGGAGGAAAGAGGAGGGAAATGAGGGAAGGAAGGTGGAAAGGAAGGAAGAAGGGAAGGGGAGAGAAGGGGGGAGGGGAGGGAAGGGAAGGGAGGAAGGGAGGGAAGGAGAGAAGGAATGAGGGAGGGAGGGGGGGAGGAAGGAAGGGAAGGAGGAAGGGAGGAAAGAAGGAAGGAGGAGGGATGGAGTAGGGGAGGAAGGAAGGGAGGGAGAGGGAGGAAGGAAGGAGGGAAGGAGGAAGAAAGGAGGGAAGGAA
>NW_026652284.1:21595382-21747185 GCF_009828535.3 Hylobates moloch
CAGAGCGAGACTCTGTCTCAAAAAAAAAAAAAAAAAAAAAAAATGTACAATAAATTGTTGGCTGTAGTCACCCTGTTGTGTTGTCAAATATTAGATCTTACTCATTCTAACTACATTTTTATACCCATTTACCATCCCCATTTATCATGCTCCCCATTACCCTTCTCAGCCTCTGGGAGTTCAATTAATTTTTTTTAACTCCCAGAAATAAATGATAACATGTGAAGTTTTTTTTTCTGTGCCTGGCTTCTATCTTTTCTGTGCCTGGCTTCTTTCTGTGCCTGCCTTCTTTTTTTCTGTGCCTGGCTTCTATCACTTAACATAATGACCTCCCTTGTGATAAAAAAAAATATTGAAAAATGATTGTTTCTGATCACAAAATAAGGCTGGTCTTATTACGACTGGCCTGATTATATACATAGGTGCAAAAAGAACATTAATTTATTACACAGACCTTAAAAATTTGCTGGAAATGGGCCAGGCACGATAGCTCACGCCTGTAATCCCAGCATTTTTGGAGGCTGAGGCAGGCGAATCACCTGACGTCAGGAGATCAACCTGGCCAACATGAAAAACCCTGTCCCTATATAAATACAAAAATTAGCCAGGTGTGGTGGCACACGCTTGTAATCCCAGCTACTTGGGAGGCTGAGACAGGAGAATTTCTTGGATCCCGGAGGTGAGCTTGCAGTGAGCCGAGATCGCACCACCACACTCCAGCATGGGCGACACAGTCAGACCCCGTCTCAAAAAAAAAAAAAAAAAATAGTGGCCAGGCGCGATGGCTCACGCCTGTAATCCCAACACTTTGGGAGGCCGAGGCGGGTGTATCGCGAGGTCAGGAGTTTGAGACCAGCCTGGCCAATACGGTGAAACCCCATCTCTACTAAAAATACAAAAATGAGCCAAGTGTGGTGGTGCATGCCTGTAGTCTCAGCTACTCGGGAGGCTGAGGCAGGAGAATAGCTTGAATCCAGGAGGCGGAGGTTGCAGCAAGTTGAGATCACACCACTGCACTCTGGCCTGGGCAACAGAGCAAGACTCTGTCTTAAAAAAAAAAAAATTGCTGGAAATTTTCAGGAAGAATCTCAGACTGGACTTCACGTTTTGCTGAATTCCTGTTTACTTGAGCAAATATCTAAAATTTGGGGGCCTGCCAAGAAGTGGCCTTCCTTACTCATCTGTAAGCTGTGCCCCAGGACCGTTTTTCTGGGAGGGCTTTGAAAGTGCCAGCTCCATGAAAGCCAAATGTGTTTCCTCAGAAAGACTGGTCATACTTGATTAAATAAGCATCATTTTCAAATATGACAAGGCAAGGCCTTGGTTGCAAAACCAATTTTTCCAATTATAGTCTGGTAAAAAGGACATTTATAACAAACCTATGCAAATAACTATACTGCCATTCAGCAAAGACTCAGTAAGAGTTTCTGGAAGAGAAGGAGATGGGCCTATGAGAATGAGATATTTTTATTTTTACTTACATACTCATTTTTTAGACACAGGGTGTTGATTCTGTCATCGAGGCTGGAGTGCAGTGTCGTAATCATAGCTCACTATAACCTTGAACTGGGCTCAGGCAATCCTCCTGCCTCAGCCTCCCAAGTAGCTAGGACTACAGGCGCATACCATTACATCCATCTAATTTTTTAAAAATTTTTGTAGAGATGAAGTTTTGCTGTGTTGCCAGGGTGGTCTCAAACTCCTGGACTCAAGCAATCCTCCTGCTTCAGCCTCCCAAAGTGCTGGGATTACAGGCTTGAGCCACCACACCCAGCCTGGAATGAAATATTTTAAAATGGTATCTTAGGCTGACATTTTGATTTTATGACTATCGATCATTTCTCCCACTACCTTCATACATTGCCCCCGCCCTCAGCTCCAGGGCTGAAACAACTCAGCAGCTCAAGCAGCATTTTTCCTTCTTTTTTCTAATAAGGATACACCTATCCTCATTCCTTACATTGAAATTCTTCTAATCACTGCTGAGTGGCTGTGCTATTTTTCTTGTTATTTTAACACATTTCAGTGTATAGGGTGTTTTTGTTATTGAAAATTGCCCAAAGTGATTTTCCTACTAGTTACTTTTACCTTCCAGTAACCTAAATTCTACCTTTTCAATTTGGACCCATTACCTCTTTGAAAACCCAACTTGGAGACTATATGGTTCACATGTAAACTTGTTTTTGAGGCGAAGGGATGACCAGAAATCTGGGACAATTAGCATCAAAATAATTAACAATAGCAATGGATTACAAACCATAGAATAAAATACAAGTCCATGAGTCCATACTGACATAAGTGAATGGGGAGAAGGGGAAGCTCTTCCTTACAGTAGACTGACAACTAATAAATACAAAAGGAATGATGTTAAAACCAGTAAGTGCAAGTTTAATGAGGAACATAGTCTCCAAGAATATCCTCACTAATTGGCCGGGTGTGGTGGCTCACGACTGGAATCCCAGCACTTTGGGAGGCCAAGTCGGACAGATCACTTGAGGCCAGGAGTTCGAGACCAGCCTGGGCAGCATGGCAAAACCCCATCTCTGTTGAGGCAGCAGGATCACTTGAACCCTCGAGGCAGAGGTTGCGGTGAGCTGAGATGGGGCCTCTGCACTCCAACCTGGAGGACAGAGCCAGACTCCATCTCAAAACAAAGAAACAAACAAAAACACAAAGAAAGGCTAAAGGATGATTTCAGATTAAAGGAGACTAAGAGCAGCGTATGATCCTGACTTCGATGCAAGATTGGGAAAAAAATTGCTATAAATGACATTACTGGGACAGTGGATGAAATCTGTAAATGGGCAATGAGCTGGATGTGGTGGCTCACGCCTGTAATCCCAACACTTTCGGAGGCTAAGGTGGGCAGATCACTTGAGGCCAGGAGATCAAAACCAGCCTGGGCAACAAAGTGAGATGGCATCTCTACATAAAATTAAAATTTTGCTGGGCATGGAGGCGTGTGCCTGAGGTCCCAGCTACTTGGGGGGCTGAGGTAGGAGGATCGTTTGAGCCCAAGAGGTGGAGGCTGCAGCGAGCTATGATCACCCCACTGCACTCCAGCCTGGGTAATAGAGCAAGGGGAAAGAAAAGGGGCTATGGGAGGTTGTGCCATTGCACTCCAGCCTGGGCAACAAGAGTGAAACTCTGTCTCCAAAAAAAAAAGTCGGGGAGGGGCTATGGATTAGATAATTCTATTGTATCAGTGTTCCATTTTCTGATATTGACCACTGTAAGATAACATCCTTGCTTTTAAAAGATACACTTGAAATATTTATGGGTACAGGGATACAATGTTTCCAATTTACTCAGAAGTTTTAGGAACACACAAGCACATGCATGCACACACACACACACACATACACAGAGGAAATGATAAATAATGTAGACAATTGGTGAATCTGGGTAGAAGGTATAGGAAGTTCCTTGTATCATTCTTGCAACTTTTCTGTAAGTTTGAAATTATATAAAAATAAATTATAACAAAAATGGTTGACCAGAAACTTTTTTTTTTTTTTTTTTTTTGAGACAGTCTCGCTCTGTCGCCCAGGCTGGAGTGCACTGGCACGATCTCTGCTCACTGAAAGCTCTGCCTCCCAGGTTCACGCCATTCTCCTGCCTCAGCCTCCCGAGTAGCTGGGACCACAGGCGCCTGCCACCATGCCTGGCTAATTTTTTGTATTTTTAGTAGAGACGGGGTTTCACCGTGTTAGCCAGGATGGTCTGGATCTCCTGACCTTGTGATCTGCCCTCCTCAGCCTCCCAAAGTGCTGGGATTACAAGCTTGAGCCACTGTGCCCAGCCAACCAGAAACTTTTAATTTCACCCCACAGTGCTAAAAATATTCCTAAACTATGAGTCTACTTTCTTGGTTTGGTAAACACTAAGAAACATAACTGTAGCTCTCTGAAATAATTAAATTCTTCAAGATCCTAAATCTTCAATAACCATTTATGCATGATGAGAAAAAATTAGTAAATTTAATTTTCCATATGACCAAAACTTATTCCTTTAAGTCATTCTTTTAGCAAGTGTGTGGGAACCTTCTATGTACCAGATACACTCTAGGTGTTGATCCCTGCACTTGTGGAGTTTATATCTAGCAGAGAGAGACAGACAACAATAAATGTAACTAATAAGTAAATTATATACTGTAGGATAAAAAATTATAAGTGCTGGAGAAGCAGCAGAGCAGATGATAAGTGCAAGGGCAAGGGAGGTCGGGCTGGGCTGCCATCTCAAATAGGGCCTTCTTGTGGAGAAGGCCTTTGAGTACAGGCTTGAAGGATGTGAGGGAGTGAGCTGTGCAGATACTCTGCCTAAAGGCTCTCCAGGCAGAGGGAACAGCCAGTGCAGAGACCCTGGGGTAGAAGTTGCCCAGAGTTTCAAGGAGCAGTAAGGAAGCCACTGTGGCTACAGTGAAGTGAAAAAGTAATATTTTAGCTCAAAATCCTCCACTGCCTTCCCATTTGTCTCAAAAATCCTCACAGCAGGTTTTAAGGTCCTATAGACCTGATCTCATTACCTTTCTGATT
Source organism: Hylobates moloch (assembly GCF_009828535.3). Classification (NCBI taxonomy): domain Eukaryota; kingdom Metazoa; phylum Chordata; class Mammalia; order Primates; family Hylobatidae; genus Hylobates; species Hylobates moloch. Next base: position 21,599,918 of record NW_026652284.1, read on the forward strand.
TCATCTCTTACTCCTAAGTTCATAAACATTTTTATTTATTAATATTGGAACAAAAATATCTTTTAAAAAATGCATTATTAGCCGGATGCAGTGGCTCATGCATGTAATCCAGCACTTTGGGAGGCTGAGGTGGGCGGATCACCTGAGGTCAGGAGTTTGAGACCAGCCTGGCCAACATGGTGAAACCCTGTCTCTACCAAAAATACAAAAATTAGCTGGTCATGGTGGCACATGCCTGTGGTCCCAGCTACTCAGGAGGCTGAGGCATGAGAATTGCTTGAACCTGGGAGACGGAGGTTGCAGTGAGCCAGGAGCACACCACTGCACTCCAGCCTGGGCAACAGAGCAAGACTCAGTCTTAAAAAAAAACAAAAAAAGCATTATTATCTTCTCAAACATAAGAGTCACACTTTTTGGACCACAGGTGAATAATTCTGCAGGCTATACCATAATGGCACTCATCATAGGCCCTCCTGAGGACTGAATCTGGATGAAGATGTTAGTAACTGTGAATGTGTGAGTTCCATGAAAGACAGACATAGGAAAGTCCAGGGTTGTGAGTACACTTTCCCCCCTCATTGCTGGTTTCTCATTTATAGGGTTTTCCCCCAACAAAATATGCAGATATCATCTGTTACAGAGAATCATACTTCAGATAATCCCCAAGGTCTCTTTCAGCTCTAGACTGACACCCCATTTTCAGGAAGAAGAAAGCAGCTCAGAAAGAATAAATGAATTGTGTAAGGCACACACCAGGAGAGCTAGGAAACAGGAAAACTAGGAGTCTATCTTAGACACCAGAAACCACCTGTCCCCAGCCGCCAGCTTTCTCACTCAGCAGCTCATCACTGTATTCCAGAAGCTCCCCAGAGGACAAAAGCACAGAAGTTCTCTCATCTGAAAATAAAACATTTTACCCTATTATTCTCCAGGGACAATTATGGAGCATTTCGGGTTGTGTCACTGATTACTCGCTATCATTCTGCAACTCCAAATAAGTTTAGGTTCCCATAGCAACACTCTGCTCTGGAAACTGGCATTGTTCCCCAATCCATGTGGGAAGAAACAAGAGCTTCTCCTAGAACACTCACAGCAGGTGGGAGAGGCCATGGCATGGAGTGTGGAGACAGTTGCTGAGGACTTTGTCCAACCAAAGATAAGGAACCTACTTTAGTCACCCCTGAGTGACTAATGCTTGATCATCCTGGATGGACCCCAACGACGGAAGTCTGCCAAGAAAGTCTCCGCATTGCAGGAAGCATTGAGCCCAGGCAAGAAATTAAGACCCTAAGCTCCATCGAGTCAAAGAAATGTAGACTAAACTTTGCTAAAGTACACAGTGTTTTCATAGCAAAGTGTTGCAAACACAAAGGTTTAGTTGGTAGACAAATTTAGAGGCCAATCACATGCTGAATGACTTGGGGCTTGTGAACTGATGTCTATAACTTACTCTAGAATAAAACTGTTCCTCTATTCACAACGCTTCTGACACCAAATGCAAGGTTTTTTTTTTTTTTTTTCCACACTAATAATCAATTCCCCAAATCTCTGGACACTCAGTGTCCAGAGATTCAGTTCAGTTCTGACACTGACTGCCCAGAGTAGGCGCAGACCCCACAGGTTAAGGGCTCACTCCTGCAATACTACCCCCAGTTGCAAGGTCTGGCCTCCTCCTATATTTCTGATGCAGCAGCTATAAATTGGGAGTTTCCATAACCCCCTTCATAGGTTCAATAATTTGCTAGAACAGCTCGCAGAACTCAGGGAAACACTTCAGTAGCTTTTTTTTTTTTTTTTTTTAAGATGGAGTCTCATTTTGTCACCCAGGCTGGAGTGCAGTGGTGCTATCTCAACTAATTGCAACCTCCGCCTCCTGGGTTCAAGCAATTCTCCTGCCTCAGCCTCCCGAGTAGCTGGGACTACAGGCATGTGCCACCAAGCCCGGATAATTTTTGTATTTTTAGTAGAGACAGGGTTTCCCCATGTTGGTCAGGCTGGTCTTGAACTCCTGACATCAGGTGATCAGCCTGCCTTGGCCTCCCAAAGTGCTGGGATTACAGGCGTGAGCCACCGCGCCCGGCCAACACTTTAGTTTTTATGGAGGATACAACTCAAGAACAGCCAAATAGAAGAGATGCACAGGGCAGGGTAGGATATGAAGGGCGGAGCCTCCCTGTCCTCTCCAGCGGTGCTACCTCCCAGCGCCTGGTTGTGCTCACTAACCCAGAAGCTCATCAAATCTCATTGATAAGTTTTTATAGAGCTTAATCTCCGGCTCCCTCTTCCCTTCCTGGAGGTTGGTGGTTGGGGCTAAAAGTTCCAACCCTCTAATCACTTTTTTTTTTTTTTTTGGTAGAGCTGGGGTCTCACTATGTTGCCCAGGCTGATCTTGAGCTCCTCATCTCAATCAATCCTCCTGCTTTGGCATCCCAAAGTGCTGGGATTACAGTCATGAGCAACCTCACCTGTCCCATCCTGAGACTACTTAGAGTCCCTTACAGTAAGTCACCTCATTAGCATAAACTCAGGTGTATAAGGAGGGTCCTTATGAATAACAAAATACACTCCTACCAGGAAATTCTCAGGGTTTTAGGAGTTCTGTGCCAAGAACCTGAGCAAAACCAAATATATCTCATCATACCACACTTATTTTGAGATGGATCACAGGAACATTTTCAGAGGGGTATAAACCAAAGCAACTCCATCTTGAATAGGGGCTGGGTAAAATAAGGCTGAGACCTACTGGACTGCATTTCCAGTGGACAGTGAAAGCATTCTAAGTCGCGGGATGAGACAGGAGGTCAGCACAAAATACAGGTCATAAAGACCTTGCTCATAAAACAGATTGCAGTAAAGAAGCCGGCCAAAACCCACCAAAACCAAGATGGCCATGAGAGTGACCTCTAGTCATCCTCACTGCTACATTCCCACCAGCGCCATGACAGTTTACAAATGCCGTGGCAACGTCAGGACTCTATATGGTCTAAAAAGAGGAGACATAAATATTCCACCCCTTGTTTAGCACATCATCAAAAATAACAATAAAAATAAGCAACCAGCAGCCCTCGGGGCTGCTCTGTCTATGGAGTAGCCATTCTTTTACTTTCTTAATAAACTTGCTTTCATTTTACTCTACAGACTCACCCTGAATTCTTTCTTGCACGAGATCCAAGAACCCTCTTGGGGTCTGGATCAGGACCCCTTTCCTGTAACAATATGACGAAATGACTGATGGGGGGATGATAGACACATACTATAGTAAAATATTAATTGTAGCACCTAGGTGGTTGGTATAAGTAGTCACTGTAAATTTTTTTTAAGAGACGAGATCTCACTCTGTCACCAGGCTGGAGTGCAGTGGCCCGAAGACTTTGATTGAATTAGGTTGAAATTATTGAAGTATGTCTTGGTGTTAAAAGGAACCCAAAGGAATTTTTTTAAAATACCAAATTAAATGTCAGTTATTGTTTTGGAATTGGTTACTGTTACCCTATCATACATTTATGTAAAATAAGCACTTATAAAGGGCAGGGTAGAATTAAACAAGTGTCTTTTAGCCAGGAAGTTGAATATCCCCAAAATGGAAGCTCAAGCTGGCAGTTTTTGAGTACTAGGGCCTATCACTCAAGTCCCGGGGCTGGTGGAATATATAGTTAGAAAATTTAAGCTTGATGCTCCTTCTTTTACAGTGTTCAAAACAGTGAGTGTCAAGGTAAAAACAAAAAATAAGGCCAGTCATGGTGGCTCTCACCTACAATTCCAGGACTTTGGGAGGCTGAGGAGGGAGGATCACTTGAACCCAGGAGTTGGAGACCAGCCTGAGCCATACAGGGAAATCCATCTCTGCAAACAAATTAGAAGAGTTAAAACCACTGGTGTGTACAGTGTATTTGTGAAACTCAAAGTAGCTCACAAAAAAATTTATCTTCAAATTTCAAAGATTAAATATTTTATCTCAAAGATTGAAATTTGAAGATAAATTTTTTTGTGAGCTACTCTGAGATTCACAAATACAGTGTACACAGCAGTGGTTTTAACTCTTCCAGAAAGCAACCAAGAACCATAACCTGTGAAAATGGGGCCACCTGGTGGTCAGAGTTAGGAACAGTCTAATAACGTCTTTCCAGCCAGGCGTGGTGGCTCATGCCTGTAATCCCAGCACTTTGGGAGGCCGAGGTGGGGAGATGACAAGGTCAGAAGATCGAGACCATTCTGGCCAACATGGTGAAACCCTGTCTCTACTAAAATGCAAAAAATTAGCCGAGCGTGGTGGCACGCGCCTGTAGTCCCAGCTACTCGGGATCCTAGCTGAGGTAGGGGAATCGCTTAAACCTGGCAGGCGGAGGTTGCAATGAGCCAAGATCATGCCACTGCACTCCAGCCTAGGGACAAAGCAAGACTCCGCCTCAAAAAAATAAAAATAAAAATAACGTCTTCCCTACTAACTCTTCCCCCCATCCCACCCTACTCCTTTTCTGAACACTATCTACTAGTCCCTTTTCCCACCATTTCTAGTTGTTCAACATTTATAAGGAACCTCTGATATACTAGAAAGCATAGGAGTTGGAGCCAGAACTGATCATACTTCTACTTCTTTATATCCCCCGTGCACCTAGTGTTAGTTTTGAACATAAGTTCTCACAAAGACTTGCTCATTATCCAAAAGACTCAGAGACCAAACTGTTTTCCATTCAGTGCCTTCATATATTTGATTGTTGTCATCTTGTCTAATATGGGAAATCCCAATATTAAACGATTTTTTTTTTTTTTTGAGACGGAGTCTCGCTCTGTCGCCCAGGCTGGAGTGTAGTGGCGCAATCTCGGCTCACTGCAAGCTCCGCCTCCCGGGTTCACGCCATTCTCCTGCCTCAGCCTCTCCGAGTAGCTGGGACTACAGGCGCCCGCCACCACGCCCGGCTAATTTTTTTGTATTTTTAGTAGAGACGGGGTTTCACCGTGGTCTCGATCTCCTGACCTCGTGATCCGCCCGCCTCGGCCTCCCAAAGTGCTGGGATTACAAGCGTGAGCCACTGCGCCCGGCCGGTTAAACGATTTCTTTCTTAGGGTCTGGAAGATTTTCTCACAGTCTTCTAATTGAAACAGGAAATACTCACAGGAGTGGTAACTTAAATGCAAAGGCTTGGGTTCTGATATTTCCTGTCAGTTTCCTAATTATGTGATTTAGGGAAATCACTCCCTTTGAGTCTGCTTTTCTTAGATGTCATCTGCTGCCCTCCTTCACAGGTTGTTGTTTTTTTTTTGTTTGTTTGTTTGTTTTTTTTTTTGAGACAGAGCTCTGCTGTCCAGACTGGAGTGCAGTGGCGCAGCCTCAGCTCACTGCAACCTCCACCTCCTGGGTTCAAGTGATTCTTATGCCTCAGCCTCCCAATTTGCTGGGATTATGACATGCACCACCATGCCCGGCTAATTTTTGTATTTTTAGTAAAGATGGGGTTTTTGCCATGTTGGCCAGGCTGTTCCTGAACTCCTGGTCTCAAGTGATCTGCCCACCTCAGCCTCTCAAAGTGCTGGGATTACAGGCGTCAGCCACTGCGTCTGGCCTGGGTTCTTATATCTCATGTCCTTCAGTAGCACCCATCTGTGGCATCAGCAGCTCAGGTCTGGCTTGACTCTCTTCTTGCCTCAGCAGGGAGGGCTTTGCCTCAACTCCCTCCAGGGTACAGCAGCAGCTGTAACAGCAGGGAGTTAAGGCAGAAACAAATAGAATATGCCTTAAAAAGCTGATTAAAGACAAAATGAAAGCTGGTAAAAAAACAAAACAAAACAAAAACTGGCCAAGGCTATTAAAATTGTTGAATTCACTATGAGTTATTATAAACTCTCTAAAGAAGTAAATCTAGTGAGTTAGCCATTAAATAAATAGGCTTGAAACCACCTCCCTGGACCTTGATCTATAAAATGAAAACAAAACAGCATCAATCTCATAGGTAAGTTCTAAGAATCAGATCTTTGCACAATGCCTGGTACTTGGAAAATATGCTACTATTGCTATTCCTAGGACCACCAGGCACTATGATAGTTTGCTTCAATAACCTTCACAATACCTCAAGGATGTTAATTATTTTGCTCAAGATCACAAAGTTTTGACATAGATCAGACTCCAAAGCCCATAAATTCACACACACACACACACACACACACACACACACACACACACACCTTTATTGTGAAACCTAACACCAATAAAGTGCACGATGCTGCTCAGAGGCCTGCAGAAAAAAAGTGCATGAAACATACAGATCCATGAATAATTAGAATGCAAACATCCATGGAATCACCATTTGACTAAAAATAAAAACTGTGGCCATCCTGTGTCCCTTTCACACCACATGCCTGTCTCTCTCCTCTTTGAGGTTACCACTAGCCCGACTTGCGTGGAAATCAGTTTCTAGCTTTTCTTTTGTGTCCCATGTGGAATCATACTGTTACTTTTGTCTGGCTTCTTTGGTCAACATTATGTTTTTAAGATTCATCTATGTAGCATAGGTTAACTTTGTATGGAAATACACAATTATTGCATTATTTCTCGCAGGGTCTGGAGTAACATCTATAGTCAAACATACTGATATTTCTACAGGAAGCATGGTCAATAAAAACTACGTGTAGCCTCATGTTCAGGTTTTGCCTCCAAATGAATTTTGTCTCAAACATGAATCTATGTTTGGGACTTCCTGACACCTGAGATATCAACAATCAGTATATTCCTCTTCTAGTGGACTTTTAAGAAACTTAATTCCTGAAAAAAAAATCAGTATTTAAAGCAAACAAGTTTCAAAAATGTTCAAACCACCCTTTCTCACCTTGCAAACTTACATATTCTTGTCTCCTGTCTCAGAGGATGTTTTCTTTTCCAAGGTCAACTGGTTCTTCAGGGCCTTCCATTTCATTCACTTCCATCTTCTCTGGAGCCTTGGTACAAGTCATCATCCCCTCTCCCGTATCTTCGACATTTCCATTGGCCCTCCCGGTTTGTTTTTTTTTTTAAGCCCTCCCACCCAGTCCCTTGTAGTTATCCCTATTTCCTCTCCTTCCTTTCTAAGCAAGTTTTTAAAAAAAAATTTTGAGCCAGGGTCTTGCTCTGTTGCCCAGGCTGGAGTGCACTGGCACAATCACTGCTCACTGTGGCCTCAAATTCCTGAGCTCAAGCAACTCTCCCACCTCAGCCTCCCAAAGGGCTGGGATTACAGGCATGAGCCACCGTGCCCAGCCACAAGCTTCTTAAGAGTGGCCCTCACTACTCCACTTTCTCACCTCCCACTTACTCCTCAATTCATTAGCATTCTGCTTTCCCCTACCATGGTTCCTTTGAAATTGCCAAAGGACCATCATATTGCAAAATACTGTGGACACATCTCAATCACCTTTCTCACACTCTGCTGTATTTGGTATTGTTAACCATTCCTCTCCTTGAATCTTCTCTCTTGTGGACTTGTTGTTGTTGTTCCTGTTTCCCAACTTTCCTGGAGTTTTATCTATTGCCTTGACCTCTCACTGGAGCTTCAGAATACATGTACATGGACAGATTTCCAAATCTAACTTTCCAGTAACTCGAGACACATCTAATTGTGCTCAAATTTCTTAGTCACCTCTCTTGGGCCTAGGCCTGCTTCTGCATTCCTTATCAGTAAATAGTTACTATCTACCAGATAATCTAATTAGAAACCCGGTAGTGATGCCATACTCTTACCCTGCCTCCAAATCGATCCCCAATTCCTGCTTTTACTTAAGTAAGTCCAAAATAGGAGGAAGATAATTCTCTCTTCTTATCAGTTGAGCACTTTGTTTGTTTTAAGAGACAGTCTCAGCTGGGTGCAGTGGCTCACACCTGTAATCCCAGCACTTTGGGAGGCCAAGGTGGACAGATCACCTGAGGTAATGAGTTCAAGACCAGCCTGGCCATCATGGTGAAACCCTGTCTCTACTAAAAATACGAAATTAGCCGGGTGTGGTGGCACGCGCCTGTAATTCCGACTACTCAGGAGGCTGAGGCAGGAGAATCACTTGAACCTGGGAGGTGGAGGTTGCAGGGTTGCAGCAAGCTGAGATTGCACCATTGCACTCCAGCCTGGGCAACAAGGGTGAAACTCCATCTCAAAAAAAAAACAAAAGGCTGGGCACGGTGGCTCACGCCTGTAATCCCAGCACTTTGGGAGGCTGAGGCGGGTGGATCACAAGGTCATGAGATCGAGACCAACCTGGCTAACACAGTGAAACCCCGTCTCTACTAAAAACACAAAAAAATTAGCCGGGCATTGTGTAGTGGGCGCCTGTAGTCCAGCTACTCAGGAGGCTGAGGCAGGAGAATGGCGTGAACCCGGGAGGTGGAGCTTGCAGTGAGCCAAGATCAGGCCACTGCACTCCAGCCTGGGCGACAAAGCGAGACTCCACCTCAAAAAAAAAAAAAAAAAAAAAAAAAAAAAAGTCTATGTTGCTCAGGCTGAAGGGCAATGGCTATTCAGAGGCATGAACATTGCACACTACAGCCTCAAACTCCCAGGCTCAAGCAATCCTTCTGCCTCAGCTTCCAAGTGCCACCAGTGTACATGACCACACCTGGCTTTAGCTGAGCAAATATTTATTGAGCACCTTATATACGTTAAAAAATATACTAGAATTCATCCTGGTGTAGATATTAAACTCCCTTTTAGAAAAATGTATGCATAGCGAACAACGTATTTACATTTAGGTCAAAATGCTTTTGAAGAAATCACTATAGAGTATTAAAGTGTATCAGGAATCATAAATAGGTATTACTAAGTTTGCATGTCAAAGGTTAGCTTTATACACTTAATAGGAAAGTAGCCTCAAATTCATCCTAAGTTTTGGCAGCCAGCCTCCAAGGTGGCCCCGACGATTCTCACTTCATGGTATTCTAGCCCTGGGTAGTCTCCTCCCATACTGAAGAGGGTTGACCTGTGTGGTCAATGAGATACTGTGGAAATGGAGGCTTCCTATTCACTTTGTGGGGGAAGCCAGGTACATGAGAATATTCAGTATATGTAGAAGTCCACTTGCCTAGGAACTGAGGTGTAGTCATGCATGTGAGCCACCTTGAAAGCAAATCCTGCAACCCTAGTCAAGCCTTCAAATTACTTTCTTTTTTTTTTTTTTTTTTTTAAGACACGGTCTTTGTCACCCAGGCTGGAGTGCAGTGGTACAACCACAGCTCACTAAAGCCTCAACCTGTCGATCTGCTGGGCTCAAGCAGTCCTCCCGCCTCAGCCTCCCAAGCAGCTGGGACTACAAGCGTGTGCCACCATGCCTGGCTAATTTTTAAATTTTTTTGTAGAGACGAGGTCTATTGTTGCCCAGGCTGGTCTTGAATTCCTGAGCTCAAGCGATTCTCCTACCTTGGCCTCCCAAAGTGCTGGGATTACAGGTGTTAGCCACCACACCCAGCCTGCAACCTCTTAAGAGTCAGAATCACTCAGCTAAGCCACTCTTGGATTCTTCACCCAGAGTAACTGTAGAGGATAATAAATGTTTGTTTTAAGCTGCTAAGTTTTAGGGGGGTAATTTGTTATGCAACAATGGGTAATGCATAAAAACCTGTCCAATATAACTCATGGAAATTTTGTCTTGCCATTTCATCTATTGGGATGGGAAAAGATTGAAGGACTCTTGATTGTGAACAGTCAAAAGGTTGCAAATATGTTTTAAGAAGTTGCTTTGAAGAGCAGTTCATAAATCAATCTTTGTAGGAAAGCTGACAATTTCCAACTATGGGGTACAGAAGTTGGGCCTTAAGAGTATACTAGGTAATTCATTTTCTTAAAACTGAGGACCAGACCAGGTACTCTGTACCTCCAGTAAAGATCAGTGATCACAAGGGAGAGTCACACAGGAACTAATGGAAGAAAAGAACCCCAAACTCAGACTCCTGCTGCTCCCCTCTCCTTATTACTCGTCACATGCTTAGTTTTTTAGACCATTTCTGCCAAAATAAACAACAGTAAATAATAGCTCAACTTACCTTTACATCTGTATTTCCTACTCCTTTCACTTCAGGCACCCATGAGTCAAACCAAACAGAACCAACCACCAGTCAAGAGAATTATGCCCTCTTAAAAACTAATCTATACCTCCTACCATACACCTATGTTTTATATGAATCGCACTGTTATTACACTTCAAATATCTCACTTGACTTCTAATTATGAAGGCAGGGTCATGTTTTATGTTTTTGTATACCTGAGGCTTAACACAGCACCTAGGCATATTTCAGTACATATAGCTGGTATACGTCCTGCCATTTGACTTCTGTATTTTAGTTCCTTCTGCTTTATCATCTTAGAACACGCCCTTCTCATACACCTCTGTATCTAGAATCCTGGCTTACTTCAACTATCATCCTAAAGAAATTTTCTAATTTCTACTACCACCTACCCCCATTGTCATCCTACCTCATATAAAACAGAAGTAATCTCTACCTCATCTGAACCCCCACAGAATCTAGATCTCCTACATTAATTAAATCTTAGTTGAATAAATAAAGAGATCGAGTTCAGGACTCCAGTCTCCTGGAAGTCTTCCTTGAATCTGCCCTCCTTTGCTCTATCCCAACATGCACTACAATGTATCAAATCATTTGTGTGCATGCTCCACCAGCATACCCTTCTTTCTCTGATGGCACCTAGAAAGGATCAACATGCTTGCAGAACACTATCAAAAACAGTGTTACCACACTGACAGTATGGCCATTCTCAACTTAGAAATGCCTCTTTCAGCTAAAAATGAATATTCTTTTTCATTTTTAGATAGCAGATATATCAATTTACATGAAGAGTTTGAAGGCTAGAACAATAAGCCCAGGTACATTAAGACTAATGGTAGAAAATTGGAGATACCAAGGCCCTATGAAAACCAAAACCACCCCACCTTTGCTGCTGGCCAGATTTTGGCAGCTGAACTCAGTTAAAGTTCATGTTACTGTTTTCTTGATAGATGTCAAAATGTAATCTAAAGCCTGCTATTCAGTATCACCTGGATGCTTGTCAGAAATGCAGACTCTCAAATGGTCCAGCCACCTTAGAAAATAGTTTCCCGGTTCTTCAAAATGTTAGTTACCATATGACCCAATAATTCCACTCCTAGGTATATTCCCAACAGAAATGAAAACGTACTTTCACAAAAAATCTTGTACATAAATGTTCATAGCTGTATTATTCATAATAGCCAAAAAATGGAAACTGATGCAGGGACACAGAAAATGTGCTATATCCATACAATGGAGTATTATTCAGCCACAAAAAGGAATGAAGTACTGATACATGCTACAACATGGATGAACCTTGAACACTAAGTGAAAGACACCAGGTACAGAAGTCTATAAAACGTACGAAATGTCCAGAAGATGTAAATTAAGGCAGAAACTGGATTAATGGTTCCCAGATGCTGGTGGAGGGGAAAAGGGTGGAAGGGAGAAGGGGATGGGGAGTGATAGGTACAAGGTTTCTTTTTCAGTATGGTGAAAATGTCCTGAAATTAGAATGGTGATAGTGGAACAACTCTACATGCTAAGAAAATAGTTAATTGGATGGTTTTAAAGAGTGAATTTTATGGTATGTGAAATATATTTCAAACTACTTTTAAAAAAAAGAGAAAATAAATTCAAATTCTCCAGGTTGACCCCAGACCTACTAAATCAAAATCTGCATTTTAACAAGATCCCTGGTGATTCCCATACACACTGAAGTTTGAGAAACAGTGATTTAAAAGATACATGAAGTTTGAGAAACAGTGATTTAAAAGATACATGGTCAAAATGTTCCTCTGGTTAATCTCATTCACAGAACAGTTAACTTGATGTCACTAAGGTCAGTTTTTTCTGCCACAATTGCTTGCTATATAATTAAATGCTCTTATTGATTCTATAACTTTTGGGTTTTCCCGCAAAAATTTGCCGAGTTTTAGTACTGGGTGGAACCTGCACTGAACTAGGAGCAAACAAAGCCTTGGCACTTTTTCTTCTTTCTTGAGACAGGGTCTCGCTCTGTCGCCCAGGCTGGAGTGCAGTGGCTTGTTCTCAGCTCACTGCAGCCTTTACCTCCTAGGATCAAATGACCTTCCCACCTCTCAGCCTCCCAAGTAGCTAGGGTGAGAGGTGCACATGTCCAGTTAACTTTTTGTCTTTTTAGTAGAGATGGGGTTTTGCCACATTGACCAGGCTGGTCTCGAACCATTAGCTCAAGCAATCCTCCTGCCTGAGGCCTCCCAAAGTGCTAGGATTATAGGTGTGTGCCACCACATCTGGCACACATGTATTTTTTAATCCTCAACAGTACTAGGTATATAGAAGATGCTGTCACTTTAATTAAACCACCAGTTTTGAAGGGAGTGGCAATAACATACATAAAGTGAACAAAGAAGGTAGAGAGAATCTAATGGGAAATAAGACAAAAAAACTCACTCACTTCAGAAAAGTTTATTAAAGGTAAAATCAGATTTACAGAGTATAAAACAATAAGGGATAGAGGTGAAGAGGTTTCAAACAAACTATGCGTACAATAGGAAGTAAATTACCTACCTGGGGTTCTCAGAGCACTTTTTCTTTACTTCTGCACGAAGCCTAATGTGTTTTTTAAAAAATCCTTGGAAAAGTCTCAGCAGTCATATATTCTCATGATTTAGCAGTTAAACAAAATGTCCACAATCCACAAAGAAAGAGGGGTGGACCTAAGTGACAGGGTACTAAATATATATACTATGATAAGCTCTGCTTCCTCTGTTCCAGTTCTTTAAATTTTGTGTCTGTGTTTTTCGGGGAAATGGTTATCATGCAAAATGACTGCCTTGGAAGCAGGAGTTGAAGAAAGGAAATTTTGGGCTCTCTAAAAAGCCTTGTTGCCTCCTTGGTGCAGTAAGCAGCATGTCTTGTAAAAAGCCTAACTTCTACTACTTAAAACCATATTATGCAATTGGTACTTTTTTAACTAAGCAAATTTTATAAAGAATTTGAAATGTTTTGTGGGTACTTATAGCCAGGTACTGCACATAAATATCACACTCAAATTAAGAGTGCAGGCTCTGCAATCAGCCTGTATGGGTTCAAATATTGATCCCACATCATAGTTATGAAAACTTAGGCCAAGTTACTTAATTTTTCTGCCTTCCTTAGACAATAAGCTTTAGTGTTAGTACTTACCTCAGAGAACAGTTATGAGAATTAAAAAAAAATATGTAAAGAGTTTAAAACAGTACCTGGCACACACAAAGTATTTAGTGTAGATGCACACACAAGCACAGAGCTTCTTTCATATAGAATGTGTCATATTCAGATTTACACACTAGTTATTAGTGTTAATGGGAAAATGGAATTAGCCTCATTTTATTAGATTTTGATTCCCTAAACTACAATTCTATCTGTATCATGTCAATAAAAATGAACTCCATGAGCACATGAACTATATGCTACTCTACCTCTGTATACTCCAGGATGGCGGAATATGTCTTTTTACCACATGAGGTGATACCATTAGTATATTCCAGGGCCTGGCACTACACCTATTACATGGGTGTGTAATAAATGTGGAATAATTTATTTCTGGTAATTTATGGATTATCTACAAAACCAATATAAGTGGATGTTATTAGAGACCTTTAAAAACCTATAATTTTACTCATATTTGCTGCAAATAAGAGTAATGCAAATGTAATGCTGACTGGAACTTTGAGGCATTAAAGATTTTTTTCCTATATAGTGAGGAATATAACTAAGACTCAATTGAAATAACTTTTTTAAAAAAAGGATTTGAGCACAACAGGACAACAAAAATTGGCACTTTGTCCACTTCAGTGCAATTTCTATCTTAGCTGCTGAGAAGCAGAGGAAAAGCACCACCTTGCTCAGAAACTACCTTCTCCACAATACTGAGAAACACACCGAACAGGGGCAAGGCTTTTTGAAGCTAGGAATAAAGAAGCTGCCCATCTTTACTAATAGGAAACAACTGGTTTTAAGGTACCTAGTAAGAGTCTTTCTTCAAAACAGACATCTCACTTACCTTTTCAGTATACTTTCTAAAAACATTAAAGACAGATGTAAGGCTTAGCTGGTAATTTCCATGAACTCAGTCTTTTCCTCTGACTGTGGTAGAGCAGACACGATAAAGCAGGTTTGCAAATGCTAGAAATGAATTCCTACTTCCCCTTGTATTCTTCAGATCTCATTTTCCCCCAAATGGTTGGCTTCCATTTCAGCATCAGTCACGAAATCTTGAAGGTCAGACACAGTAAACAGGGAAGGACATAAAAATTAAGTGATTTGGGCATAGTTTTGAGTCTCACAACTTTAACAGGGATGAGTCATACATTAAAGTATGTTGAAATAAATTACAAGTTCTGTTCCTTAATGAAAATCAACTCTTAGTCAAGCTAAAGGTATTAGTTTGCTATAGTCTGAAATTCTGTATGTTCCTTTAATAAATGTTGAGGGGAAAAAAGATGTAATTCCCATGAAGACCAAACACAAGCTGATCAATTCAGTGTGAGTCTTTGTCCTTGATTTATTTTGCAGTATAAATGTGTAAAGGAAAAAACAAAGGGAATAAAAAATACTAGCAGATCATTCTAAGTGATTTTCCAATTTGCCAATCAAATTTGAAGTATTTTATTTACCTACCAATTAAGTCAGAAAAAAAGAAGTGAATGTTAAATGATTATTAGTAGTATAAGCTTTAAGTTTAAAAGATGAGGGTTATTTAATTCAACTGTTTTCTTGGTTATAGGAAATTAGCATTAAAATTAACTTCATTAAGATAGGAGAAAAAATATTGAATAATTCATCTGGAGTTAGCCCGGAAATATCTTTATACTTTGCAAAATCATAAATTGAAACCAAAATTTGATATACTTCTAGGTAAGCAAACAAAATTCTTTTTATTTACTTCCTATAAATCATTAAACAGGTTTGCTGTACTCACTCAGTGACACTTCAACTCCCTTTGAAACCCAAGTGACAGAACTAGGTCACTACTTTGGGAATGGAATTGAGTGGCTAGATCAGAGAAACACTGAGACTGACAAAACTTGCTTTTTTGGAAAATGGAAGAAAAAGTCATCAGTATGCCATAAGAGTTAGAGCATTCTGACCATAAAATCAGGCAGTTATCCTTGCTGACTGGTCCTGGATTCCAAATGACACATTCCTTCTCAATGTATTCAATCCATCAGCAGCTCAGAAGCAATCCACACTGGAGACCATTTAAAAACGTGCATTTTGCAATAACCATTATCTATCTTAGCAGCTAGAAAGGCAAAACAAAAGTTAGCGTATCAAACTATCTTTAGGGGCTAGAGCACAATATGAATTCATTAATGATAAATATAATTACTAGAAACAATGAAAACTGATCCAGAGGAATGTTAAGAAAAAAAAAAAAACCCTCAAAATGTCTATTATGCCAAGTATGGTCAAAGTATTCAAGTATCCTCTTCCCTCTCCACAACTTCTATTTTTTTCTCTCTTCTCTTTTTTCTTAAGGGGTGGGAGTCTTGCTACATTGCCCAGGCTGGAGTGCAGTGGCTATTCACAAGTACAGTCATTTTGCACTACAGCCATGAAGGCCTGGGCTCAAGCCTCAGCCTCCCAACTAGCTGAGACTAGAGGCACATACCACCATCCCTGACTTACAACTTCTATTTTCAGGTTAGCATTCCAGAAGTATAAGAAATACGCAATATCATGGATGATATTCAGTATTCACTAAACTGGAAGGAGAGCTAATGAATTTACTTATACTGCCCAATTAAATAATCAACATCGAACTCAATACATCTTCAATCCCAGAAAAATCCATGAATGAAAACTGGGCATAGCAACAATTGCTACTGATGCCAGACTGAAATAGCAAAGGGCAAGAGGAATTCTTGCTACCTACTCTTCACTTTATAAAGAAATAAAGCAAAATTAAATTTAAAGAAGGAATTGCATTTTTTCTGAGGAAAAAAACTGAGAAATAAGTAAGACAGAGTTTGCAAATATATGAATGCTGGGCTCAGTGCTTCTTAGTTTGCAGTTAAAAAGAAACATTCACAAGGAAAACAAATGTACATGTAAGTTACTTTCAAAGCAAAAAGATACTGCTTGGCCGGGCACGGTGGCTCACGCCTGTAGTCCCAGCTACTTGGGAGGCTGAGGCAGGAGGCTCGCTTGAACCCGGGAGGCAGGGGTTGCAGTGAGACGAGGTCGCACCACTGCACTCCAGCCTGGGGGACTGAGTGAGACTCAGTCTCAAAACAAACCAAACAAATAAAAAAAAACGAAGCAAAAAGACACTGCTCAAAGCTAATCTGTGGGCAGTACCTGCATTAAAACTGTTATCTGCAAATAAGGCAAAAAATAAATACTGTTTGTTGCAGAGTGGAAATGCATCCTAGATTGGATTAAGCTAAGAGGCTTGAGAGTTGGCAACCACGGACTTCTGCTCTTAGACATCCTGGTTTGTAATATTTTGTTGTTGTGACAGCCAACTTAAGTTGCAAAGTGTATATTTTGAAAATGATCATTCTTCCTTGCACTATAAATTTTCATAGTAAATCTTACCTTCGGGGTCAGTGGTAACACCTATAATACTTGTTTGTATTTAAAATCCTCTAATCCAATACATTTAATCACAGCCTCACTGACATCTCAATTGCCCTTGAGACTCAAAACAGAGGGGGGACTTCTGAGAAATGTAATTATTATATCTCTGTGCTTAGGTTGAAGACAACTTCATGATCTGGAGAATTAATTTTTTGTTTCTCTTCATGCTTGGTTTATAAGAAACTGAACACTGGACATGAGAAAAAGTAGAGGTCCTATCACTTTACAGGTGTTTTTATCATTCATTTGAAGTCTATTCCAAAGACATCAGTTATCCCACATATAAAGGTGCATATAAACTCTCACTTCAAAGTTAAACTACTCTGAGCTATTCATATTTGCATTCTTCTCTAATGGTATAAATAATCAAGAACCAGACAAGTTACGCCTTCATCGTAACAGCCATATTTCTCTGGCCTATATAGCAAATCCAGTTACATTTTAAAGTGTGTGCATAGTTCTTTAAAATATTAATTTCTAACACATGAATAACATTATTGTTTTATTTAACCCAATATTCAGTGATCCCTAACTGGGTTGGGCTCAGTAACATGTCTTTCAAAAACAAAAAAATACTAGACTCATATAAATTTTTTGAGTAAAGCTGCTGGCTTTGTCTCCATACTTCCACTCTGTTCTCTTGACTCAGTTCTCAATTCAGGGCCAAAGTCAAGAGCAAAACTGAACCTGAAGGCTAGTCCTTGGTAAAAGTAAGGCAAAATGGCAACTGACTTGGCTATCTCTCCCAATTTGGGGATACCCTGGACATAGTAAGCAGAGAGTCGAATGTAAACTACGTCCTAAGAAAATGGCAATTTCTGTAGTCTCGGGTCATGAAAATGCATTTTTAAAAACTAATCAAGTGTCTGTTAAAATTATTTTAGTTGTGAAATGTTACCAATATCAGGATAAGGAGTTAGACAAAAAATCTTGGACATAATTTCCAGTTTTTTCCTACATATACTTTCTCAACAATCTAAAGCCACCAAAATTCTCTTCATGAAGCCTTATCCTATCTGTTGCCTAATGATGATGAAGGTGATCAGATTTGGGATTTACAGATGTCCTCCTCTGGAGATGCTTTTGCTCCGGGACTGATGGATACCAGTGCTGTTAGTCATTTCTGCTACCTGGATACAGGGCATCTGGTGCAAATTTGTGCATCCAGCCTGGATCCCCATTTTTCCCCAACTGCATGCTTAAGGAATGAAATGCTCATTTCATGTTAGTTGTAAGCAATCTACACACAAAGCATATCAGGCTACAAATTACTTAATATGTATTTTTATCATCTCCTACCTCCCTAATGCTGAACCCCACTCCACTCCCTGCAAACTTTTGTTTTAAATTTTAATTTAAGAAAATATTTTCCCTGCATAATTGTCTTCTCCTAACATCTGTGGACATTCTTCCCACTTTCTTTGAAAAAGATATTATATCATGCTTCTGGAAATTAAGGGGAAAAAATCAGGGTTGAAACTAGAGGTTGAAACTAGAGGCAGATCTATAGTAGAAGTATATATTACTTTTCATAAAAATTCTCACCCAAAAAGTCATATCGAAGGGGTTGCAAAGTTTATCTGGTTACCACCCTCCTCCCTTTCTTCTTGCCTTTGGTCCTATGAGTGAGTCTTAGAAATCATGGTCACCAGCAGACTGCCAGGGACAAAGTGAATGGAAGTTACTTTTGAGAAGGGGGATTCAGGCTGGGCATGATGGCTCACGCCTGTACTCCCAGAACTTTGGGAGGCTGAGACGGGTGGATCACCTGAGGTCAAGAGTTCGAGACCAGCCTGACCAACACAGTGAAACCCCATCTCTACTAAAAAGATGGTGTGGTGGCAGGCACCTGTAGTCCCAGCTACTCAGGAGGCTGAGGCAGGAGAACTGCTTGAACCCGAGAGGTGGAAGTTGCAGTGAGCCAAGATTATGCCACCGCACTCCAGCCCAGGCAACAGAGTGAGACTCAGTCTCAAAAAAAAAAAAAAAAAAAAAAAGAGAAGGGCAGATTCCACCTTCCCTTTAGGTAGAGATGTGGCATGGAAGCAGTGACTGAAGCTTCTGTAGTTTCATTGGCCAAAGGTTATAAATTTCTAGCCCAAACTTTCAAAGGAAAATATCACCACTATCTTTTAATCATTGGTAAATCAGTTATTGCCCTCTTCCTCTTTCATGAAAATACTAACATATGTACTCTAATACCATGATACAGCACTATTAATCAGGCCCTTATTTTTCAATCTAAACTGAACTTTCAAGTAACTTTTAAAAATATTCCAAAGCAAGGAAGAACAGTGGGAAAATTTGTATTTGATTCTAGTTATATAATCTGTGGGGGGAGTCACTTTCAAAATAAATGGACATTTTCATATGTCAATAGCCACACTTGTATTATTTACACCATTTCTCCTTGCTTTATGAAACAAAATTTATATATATATCAGATGAAATTTCCTACTGACAACAAATTAATTTTAAAGATGCCTTACCATCTTTGTATTTTTTTTTTAAAACTGACGAAACTTGTATACGTTTACCATATGATGCTTACCATCTTTATTTCTGATTACTCTTAAGCAGTATCTTCTCCTTTCCTCCACTAACTTTTTTAAAAAGTAAATTCTTCAGTGGACTAATGGTTCCATCTGATTGATACCTTGGGTGAAATTCCTAATTTTATCTTGCTAACTTAGTTTACTATAATATAAACAGAATGTACAAAGTGGAACATTTTTAATATATTCTTAATCTCAATCTTTCCTAGAATTCCACCAAAGGCTTGTTCTGAAAGATATGATAAAGACAAATCAAAGCAGGAAGAGATCTAGGTTTGTAAAAATAAAGTTTAAAAAAAAAAAGGAAGAGAGAATTTACATTATGCATTTGCAGAAGCTCATGTTCTCACAGATTTTGCAGAACTGGTCCTTTTCAATCATTTAACCAGGAAGTTCTACTCCAAGTGAATAAAGTTTAAGCAAACTTCAAGTAACTCCAAGTAGAAGACACTGAAGATACCTAGTTTCCAAAGAACACTCGTGTGACAGAATTAATGACTAAATTAACCTTAAAATTTAAAAATGTGTGACATACCTTGTTAATATATTAAAATAAAGGCTGTTTTAAAGCAACTTTATGAAGCAAAAGAGTAAGTCACTTCCAAGGTTCCTTGGTCTTCTACAACTTCTAGGCATGGAAAAGAACTTACGAGGACATGCAGGGTTCACTGTGGTATGTCTGTCTCAGGTATGTGAGATATGATATGGGGCTTAAATCCAATAAGGGCTCTAGGGAAATAAGAAAGCATTTAGGGACAAAGCAGGCCTGATTCTGAAAAACTGAAATCATGTTTTAGATTCACGTTTGCTATTCACTTTACGATTAAGTAATTCAAGTCTTCTGGATAAAATTTCAAACAGAAGGGAAATACTATGAAGTCCTAAGTATGTCCTAATGTAACATGAGACAACCTTTCTTGACCTTCATGATTAAGGGAATTGATACTCTATTTATAAAAATAAAAGAGAAGTGAAATATAAATAACTGTTTTGGCTTAAACAATATCATTTAAATTGTTTTATAAACAATTTTTTTTCAGATTGAATATGCCAACTATGCAACTAAACAATAAGAAAATTTTCACAACCCTAATGTTAGAAAATCTTCCATTTTATACTTTTTACCTATGTCCTTCTTCAAGCCTGAGTGCTCCAATACATGCTAGTGGGAAAAAAAATCAAAATTAGCATTAACATAAAGATTTTCAATTAATACTATAAATAGAATCCCCAGGGGGAAAAAAGGCCAGAATAAAATAAACTCAAATATGTGACTGAATGAGTAACCCTTGAGACATACAAAATCAAACTGTATTACTTACCAAACCTCTACACCATCTCCTGACAGATATCCAGAAAAAAACTGGGAAATCTAAAATGTATCATAAATTGGCAGAGAACACTTTAATAGCCCTCCCCCTAAACAATGTAATTCAAAATGAAAATTTCTAAAACAATTAAGTATTATTATTCTGAAGTATCTTATATAATTTCTAAACTTATGAATACATTTCCAGAGTTTTCTGCTCCCAAGGATGCTAAAACCATTCAAAAAGAAAGCGGAAAAAAAAAAAGGAAGGAAAGCAAAAGTTAAAGCTTATATATAACGAGAAAAATCCAAAACAGATTAGGGTAGAGAGAAGATGAGGGGAGGAGAAAGAAAGGGAAAGAGACAACACCAAAGTTAAAAAGCAAAGCAAAATAAAAATCTTTTATCTGTAGTGCTCTGGGGCTCTATTTTGTAAAGACTAGTTATTATGACTTGAATGATGGCTCAGTGACTAAATACTTGCTGTAAACTTGAAAAAAAAAAAAAAAAGGTGAATTAAACCTCCCTGCACCTCAGTGTCTTCATCTGTAAAGTGGAATTATTTTAAAGAACACCTAAAAAGTACTCTAAAAAAAAAAATTTCAAGATGGCAATCCTCTCGCCTTGGCCTCCGAAAGTGCTGGGATTATACAGGTGTGAGCCTAAAAAGCAATTTGAACAGCACTTGGCACTTACTAAGCACTTAACAAATACTGGCTCTTAGAATTAGACAGATAATATATTTAAATACTATTTTATACGCTATTATTTTTATTTTTGCAAGGGAAAAGCAGTGATCTCCCTGAGGGACTCCCTGAATGGCTGGAATTTCAACTTCAGGGTTTGACAATGTATCTAATGATACTTAACTTTCAGAATAGCTTCAGGTACATTCTGCAAAATACTCTCTTGATGAAGTAGCTGACCCAAATATGGCAGCACTCCTCTTGCCTGGCATCAATTAATACTATTGATATTAGAAAAGAGATGGAAGGCAGAATGCCCTTATATATAGTATCAGCACCCTTAATCATGGGTAAACTGAATGCTCAAGTTTGCTGTGGGGATAACCAAATCCACCAAGACATACTTAATTCAACCAACTTAATTTATTTTATCCTTTCTTCTAAAAAACTTAAGCTCAAGCTTTTGTGCATACAAAGAATCACACATGTATCAATCACAAAATATGGAAAAGAAAGTATCCTGCAACGCTAAGGTCAGGGGTAATAGAAGCACACAACAGCAGATTAAATTTGAAAAATTTAAACCTTTAGAATAAACCTTGTGTTTTTTTTTTTTTTTTTAGTTTTTAAATTCAAAACTCCCCACATAGTAAGTCTAACCTAAAAACTGTATTGTAACTAGCTCTAAAGAGCTAAATATGTATTGCTAGAGAAAGGTAAGAATGAAAAAAAAAAAAAAAAAAAACAACAGAAAGGTAAATTTTTTTTTTTTGAGACGGAGTCTCGCTCTTTCACCCAGGCTGGAGTGCAGTGGCGCGACCTCGGCTCACTGTAAGCTCCGCCTCCCGGGTTCACGCCATTCTCCTGCCTCAGCCTCCCGAGTAGCTGGGACCACAGGCGCCTGCCACCTTGCCCGGCTAATTTTTTGTATTTTTAGTAGAGATGGGGTTTCACCTTGTTAGCCAGGATGGTCTCGATCTCCTGACCTCGTGATCCGCCCGTCTCGGCCTCCCAAAGTGCTGGGATTACAGGCGTGAGCCACTGCGCCCGGCCTTTTTTTTTTTTTTTTTTTTTTGAGACGGAGTCTCACTCTGTCACTCAGGCTGGAGTGCAGTGGCGCAATCTCGGCTCACTGCAAGCTCCGCCTCCCGGGTTCACGCCATTCTCCTGCCTCAGCCTCTCTGAGTAGCTGGGACTACAGGCGTCTGCCACCACGCCCGGCTAATTTTTTTTTTTTTTTGTATTTTTAGTAGAGACGGGGTTTCACCGTGGTCTCGATCTCCTGATCTCGTGATCCGCCCGCCTCGGCCTCCCAAAGTGCTGGGATTACAAGCGTGAGCCACCGTGCCCGGCCGGGTAAATTTTTAGTTGTAGTATCTCTAGTTATCACAAACTAGCCATTACAATTATCACTTAACCTTTCTGGGCCTCAGTTTTCTCACAGTAAAACAGGGATACTACTACCTAAATCAAGGTTATTGTGGATATAAAGATAATACAAAGCACCTAGCTTCCTTCGTGTGTCTGGCATATAATAGTACTCAATGAATGAGTACTCTTCCTATAAATAGGGGAGGAAGGGTGTCGGATTAGATATCAAGTCTAAGGTCAAAATACCAAGAAGACTTTCTTTCACACATTAATTTCCCCAGGAAGAGACAGCTAAGGCATAAACACCATAAGAAGGCACGTCTAACAGACTCTAAGGCAGTTTATCACCACAATTAAATAATTCTTTTCAACAGTTTTACCTATAGCATGGATAACTACAGCGATATGCACATACACCACAATAACATGACAAATACCTTTGCTTTCGGTAAATACAACAGAATACGATATGTACCCACCTATGCAATTTTTAGGAATAGAAACAACTGGGAAAACTGGGTTGTTTTCTGCCATTTGGTCTGTGAGCGTTCATGAAGTGGGATTTTGACAACTGTGAAGCAAGAGACTGCTCTATAATAGTCAAGAGCAGGAAATCGTCAGTTTTGCCCTCCAAACCTCTGAATGTAAACTCTCGTATGGACTAATTCTAACCATTTTATATTTTCTATTTACAGATTTTGTTACCCACAGATATTAAGATTCAGTCCAAATCTGTTGTCAAACTGTCACTTAAATGATTACAAATACCCCCTGAAGAGGGCCACTGGTTGGAGCCTGTAAGTTATTTTGTATATGGCTCAACCATGTATTTCTATTATTTCATCAGTGACAATACATTCCAATCTTTGTCTTAGGAAAATGAAATAATTGCC
Organism: Hylobates moloch; assembly: GCF_009828535.3. NCBI lineage: Eukaryota > Metazoa > Chordata > Mammalia > Primates > Hylobatidae > Hylobates > Hylobates moloch. The sequence goes on from NW_026652284.1 coordinate 21,623,338, forward strand.
AAAATAATTGCTAGAAAGTAATGGGTTAAAGAAAGGTGGACCAAAGTATGGGGGAAAAAATCAGCATAACCTTCCTAAGGATGACAGAAAAGTCTTATGCAGAATTGCAGACAGATTGGGAAATTAATAAAAGGTTTAAAGGAAACATAAGATGCCAAGGAAGTATATGAAAGGTCTCAAACTTCAAGAATTTAAACTTGACACCATGACATAGTAGGCATGTGGGTGTCTGTGTGACGATTATGACAATTGTGTAGGACAAATAGGGTAGTATGAGGGATTGGGCAGGATGACGAGGAAGAGGAATAATAATCTAGCAACCAACTTTTAAGGCCCACAGCAGTGCTTCCTACCCTAGTAAGTCTTGGATTTTAGAATATATTAAACAGACTAAATATAAATTAATTTTGTCTCCTTTAACAGAACATTAGCTCCACAGGAGAGAGCCTGTCTTACTCACTGATGTATTTTCAGTACCTAGAATATCTAACATAAAAATGACCTTCTAACATTCAATATAGTCTGAATCTGTTATAAAAGCTGTTGTAATTAATAAAATATAATTCACTTACAAAATATTGCTGAATTCCTAGAATCTTTTTAATGTAAGTTTTCTAATCAACTGATTACAATTCCAATCAAGTACTAAACTATAGCTGTTATTTCTTATGGCTGGTCTGGTATTTTTTTCTACATTGGTTCCAAGTCATTATCCTAAAACAAAGGTTAAAAACCACCACCTTAGGATACTGGATTAATGACTAGAGATATTAAGAAAAAGACATCATAGAGAAGAATCACCACGACTTAACAGAAAATTCAACAAAAGAACTATTAAGATTTCAATTGGTGGGATCAAAAAGTGCTTTCTCAAACTCACAATTTTCATGGCTAAGCCTATAAGGTTTTGTTTCCTTTGCCAGATGTTCCCCCTGTATACCCGTGACTGCACAATGCCAGTGCCTGGAACATTGATATCCACTACATGTTTCAAAGTGAACAAATGCCTGTAACTGTCGTTTAACATTATCAAGTTTCATGTGATCTGGAGGCACATACGAGATTGTAGAGTGAAAGACTGGGGTTAGAGATATGACTTGGGAGTATATTAAAATCCAGTAGAGCCCCAACCAACAGATGAAGCCCCTAATGAGGGACAAAAAGACATGGGAAGAGGTGTTATAGGGCCAAAAAAATACACGGAATTATGGATCAAACAGAACCAGCAAAAGCTAGAACAGTTAGGAAGTTTATCCAATTGTGTCAAAAATAAAGGATCAAGAATAACAACCGGGAGGAAAAAAGGCAGCTGAAATGACCTGAAGATTACTGCTGCTATTACCCACTGGCTTTGACTGAACAGCAACTAAATTCTGTAACCAATCCCAGGCAGAACACAGGTAGATGGAACCCTAAAGCAACTGAGGGCACCTTGTAAGTCAGATAGATATCCATTTGAAATTCTGAAGTTGGTCTTGGTGCTAAATATAACTACAGCCAGTCTGGCTTTCATTGACACCTTCCAGATCATTAAGTAAGTCCCAGTTCTGATATTGCTGGCTATTTATTCAATCAACAAGATATACATATGACCTGTTACTACTAGAGAACAAATTTTCTTGGCTGGATGAGGTGGCTCATGCCTGTAATCCCAGCACTCTGGGAGGCCAAGGTGGGCGGATCACTTGAAGTCAGCAGTTCCGAGACCAGCCTGGTCAACATGGTGAAACTCCATCTCTACTAAAAATGCAAAAATTAGCTGTGTGTGGTAGTGCACACCTGTAGTCCCAGCTTCTCGGGACAGCTATTCTGTCACAAAATAAGTAAATAAATAAAAATAAATAAAAGACAATAGGTTTTCTCAAAGTTAACAGGAAATCAGGATGCCATTTAACTTTGCTTATGAATTCTACTACAGCCTTTCTCCAGGAATCAAAATTAGTGAAAAACTACCAGGAAATAAATTCTGGTTCTTTTTTTTTTTGGGGGGGGACCGGGGTGGGGGGACAGTCTTGCTCTGTCACCCAGGCTGGAGTGCAGTGGCATGATCTCGGCTCACTGCAACCTCTGCCTCCCAGGTTCAAGTGATTCTCTTGCCTCAGCCTCCCGAGTAGCTGGGATTAGAGGCATGCACCACCATGCCCGGCTAATTTTTTGTATTTTTAGTAGAGATGGAGTTTCACTATGTTGTCCAGGCTGGTCTTGAACTCCTGACCTCATAATCCACCCACCTTGGCCTCCCAAAATGCAGGGATTATAGGCGTGAGCATCTGGCCCTGTTTTATCTTTCTTCTATGATGCATGCCTAGGCAAATCATGAAATGGGAATAATGCCCCACTTTTTTTTTTTTTGGAGACTGAGTCTTGCTCTGTCGCCCAGGTTGGAGTGCAATGGTGCGATCTCGGCTCACTGCAGCCTCTGCCTCCCGGGCTCAAGCGATTCTCCTGCCTCAGCCTCCCGAGTAGCTGGGATTACAGGCGTCCGCCATCACACCCGGCTATTTTTTGGTATTTTTAGTAGAGACGGGGTTTCACCATGTTGGCCAGGCTGGTCTTGAACTCCTGACCTCAGTTAATCCACCCACTTCGGCCTCCAAAAATGCTGGGATTACAGGCATGAGCCATCGCACCCAGCCTAACACCTCACTTCTAAAACACACACACACACACACACACACACACACACACACACACAGAGATAACAACTGGGGATAATTTGGAATTTTTTTTTTAAGGATGATTAACATGACACAAAACCATGGTTAATACATATGCATCCAGAATACTTCATTACCTTCCAGTAGCCACTTCAAAGACGTAATAGAAAGCCAGGGAAGGTACAAAACAGTGCAAGGAAGTATTCACAGAAATAAAGTGGCTTTTGACTTCAAAGAATAAGAACTCCAATCTGGAGAGAAGAAGTTAAGGATAAAATTGAATTACACGTAAAATTGTAGTATGTTGCAGATAAAATACCACAACCTGGCTCAATTTTATTAAAAACAATTTGAAACAAATTCTGAAACACTCTAGGAGATAATTAGAAACTGGCAAAAGTGTTGAATCACAAAATGTTTAGTAAACGTGTGACAGAAGTCACAAGCACAAAAAAAGCAGTTTGAGAAATTAGTAAAGTCTCAAAAAGGGCATTGTTCAATTAGTGAAGGCTTACTGACAGCACACGATTTACAAAACGGAAGTTTCTGAGCTATTCAGAGGCTATCATTAATCTTAATATCACAACAGAAAATAATTTTTGTTCTTATTTCTGGAATACCAGTTGTTGGCCCCACCTATAGTCCTGGGCTGGAGAAACTATTAGCATAACCAGCTAGTGAGTAGTATCCCAGTTTTTCAAAGAAGCCTAATGACATTTACCTAATATGACTGCACAGAACAAGTAAAATCCAGAAGGCATTACACAGTGGTGTTTAATATGAGTTCTGGACCAGGCGTGATGGCTCAAATCTATAATCCCAGCACTTTGGGAGGCTGAGGCAGGAGGATCGCTTTGAGCCTAGGAATTCGTGCCACTGCACTCCAGCCTGGGCGACAAAGACCCCATCTCGTAAAACAAACAAAAAATGAGTTCTGGTATCAGATCTACCTGGGTTCAATACTAGATGGGCGACTTCTAGTTGGCAGGCCTTAGACTAAAATACGTGTGTCTAGTATCCACATTTATACTTACTTTACAGGGTTAGTATGAAGTTCAGTAAGTTAACATAAGGTATTTAAGACAATGGCAGCACGCTGGAAATACTAAGTATTAGTTTACTTTTGAATGAAATTATAACCATTTCAATGTGTTAACCTCAGTTCTCTCATACTAAAAGTTCCAGATGGCAGTTTATGGGTCTTAGAACTCTTTTTGTTAAAGACGGGGTCTCATTCTGTCATCCATGCTGGATTGCAGCAGCAAGTGGCACCATTATGGCTCACTGGAGCCTCAACCTCCCCGGCTCAAGTGATCCTCCCACCTCAACTGGGACTATAGGCATGATCTACCACACCCAGCTAATTTTTGTATTTTTTGTAGAGATGGGGTTTCGCCATGTCGCCTAGTCTCGAACTCCTGGGCTCAAGCAATCTGCCTGCATTGGCCTCACAAAGTGTTGGGATTACAGATATGGGCCATTACGCCTGGCTGGTCTTAGAACTCCTTAAAAAAGAAAATGTTTATGGGTGAAAAATAATAAATAGAGAATGAAGAGCTGAAAAGGCTGGTTTAGCCACTATGCTAAACTATATATTCTTAGGAGACATGTAGTCCTGAGTTTTGTTTTTGTTTTGTTTTTAAATAGGAGCTATTATCATCTATGTTTTCTTTCTAAAGAAATCACCTCAGCAGTCACTCCTGTCAAATGTACTAATGTTCTATAATGCAAAAAATGTATATCAGACACTAGATTAACCAGTTTCGTAAGTCATAGTGAGGAATGGAAAAGCTTGATTTCATAGGGAACCTTATGAGTTACAGGAAATGGATTAAACTGTTATTTTTGGTAAATCTATTCCATTTTAACCAAGCAACATCTGTATGTCTGTTTTTCTTCAGGGAGGGAAGAAATGGTTCAGAAAAGTGATCATTAATTCAGTTCTGACCAAGGATTTCTCACATGAAGCCTTAAGTTTTCAGTAATGGAAAAATACAAATATTAGGAAACCTACCTTCACCTTTGTTCCTTCAGATTCACACAATCACTCCACCTTTACATTTTAATATTTTCTTTAAATAAAATTTGAACTAGATAGATGAAAATTCTTAAAAATCAGGCCGGGCGCGGTGGCTCACGCTTGTAATCCCAGCACTTTGGGAGGCCAAGGCGGGCGGATCACGAGGTCAGGAGATCGAGACCACGGTGAAACCCCGTCTCTACTAAAAAATACAAAAAATTAGCCGGGCGTGGTGGCGGACGCCTGTAGTCCCAGCTACTCAGAGAGGCTGAGGCAGGAGAATGGCGTGAACCCGGGAGGCGGAGCTTGCAGTGAGCCGAGATCGCGCCACTGCACTCCAGCCTGGGCGACAGAGCGAGACTCTGTCTCAAAAAAAAAAAAAAAAAAAGAAAATTCTTAAAAATCAAGTTACTTGATCATATCCAGTGAACATTAAGCTTAATTTTTTTAGTCAGCTAAAAAAAAATCAGAATATACACATTTTACAAACTCTTCTGCTGTCCTAATCTAAATCATATATATTATTCATGTATTGCAATTACAATCTGAATATTTTATTAGGAGCACAGGACACGTTTCAAACTTCCAATAGTGTTTCTGGAACATTTGGTTTGATGATTATCACTACTATTTATAAATCTTTTATTGTCTCCTACAATCCTCTCTAAATTATTTGAAGACAATGACCATAACTTACTAATTTTGTATGCCTAACTCCTGAAACAAATACACAATGGCCATGAAATTTAGAATGAATATCGTATCAATTATCAATGTTAGGTATAAACTAGACAACATTTTCAATATATGGCTGACTTTGAACTAGTTATCTATATTTGGTTGATGATGTTTAAGATCAATCCATTTAATGATATCCCTTCTTAAGCATTAACAGGTTGCTCGAGATGTTACTGTACTTTCTGAAAAGAAAAGAAAGTTAATTACTTTTATAATACTTCTTAAGGACAAAAGCCAGGAGGGGAATTTCTGGAAATTCCTATTATCGTATCACACTATGAAGAAATAAACTAGCAATTGTCATATAGGTCTTGCAATCCTCATTTTAAGACAAAAAACCCCATGTTACATCAATAAGAACAAGATTAGAATTAAGAATTTCCAACAATATTGCAAGCCATGATAAAGGTTTCTTAACAGAACTCAATTTGGGTTCTATTATCTTATTAGAATTAAACATTTTTCTCAAATGTTTATTGGTAGGCAAGATCACATAAGTTATATACTGAGAATAATTCATGTTAAGTGTTCAGCTGGTGGAGTACTCACACTTCTTTATTCAAGGCTACATATATCTATATACACTTAAGCAATCTGCCACAGCCAGAATCTTTTTTTTTTTTTTGAGACAGGGTCTCACTCTGTCATCCAGGCTGGAGCGCAATGGCACAATCTCAGCTCACTGCAGCCTCTGCCTCCCAGGTTCAAGTGATTCTCCCACCTCAGCCTCCTGAGTAGCTGGTGCTACAGGTGCACTCCACCACACAACTTTTGTGTTTTTTGGTACAGATGGGGTTTCACCATGTTGGTCAGGCTGGTCTTAAACTCCTGACCTCAAGTGACCTGCCTGCCTCAGCCTCCCGAAGTGCTGGGATTACAGGCATGAGCCACCATGCCTGGCCCAACTACAATCTTTTGAATAAATTTTATAAAACATTTATCCTGGTTTTGACTTACTTTCCAGATTAAAAGATAAGCGGGCACAGTGGCTCACACCCGTATAATCCCAGCACTTTGGGAGGCTAAGGCGGGCAGATCACTTGAGACCAGGAGTTCGTGACCAGCCTGGCCAACACGGTGAAACCCCATCTCTACTAAAAACACAAAAAATTAGCTGGGCATGGTGGTGCGCACCTGTAATCCCAGCTACACAGGAGGCCAGGCAGGAGAATCGCTTGAACCAGGGAGGCAGAGGTTGCAGTGAGCCGAGATCGTGCCACTGCACTCCAGCCTGGCGAAAGAGCAAGACTCCGTCTCAAAAAAAAAAAAAAAAAAAAGTTTTTAAAACCATCTTTCTTTCTGTATCAGAGAAGATAACATTTCCTATAACAATACATATGGAAAGCAGGTTCTCTACACCCACCAATTTTAGGGCCCAGCATAGTGGCTTCCGTTATGTGTAATTCTGTATCTTGCATACAAATGCAAACACACACTCAGGTCTGATAAGTAAGCCTTTTAACAAACTCTTCTACAATGGCCTTGAAAAATATAGGACTAAGTCCCGGCATGCTGGCTCACGCCTGTAATCCCAGTACTTTGGGAGGTCGAGGCAGGCGGATCACCTGAGGTAAGGAGTTCAAGACCAGCCTGGCCAACGTGGGGAAACCTGTCTCTACTATAAATAAAAAAATTAGCCGGGTGTGGTGGTGCATGCCTGGAATCCCAGCTACTCAGGAGGCTGAGGCAGGAGAACGATTGAACCTGGAAGGCAGAGGTTGCAGTGAGCCGAGATCATGCCACTGCACTCCAGCCTGGGAAAGAGTGAGACCGTGTCTCAAAAAAAAAAAAAAAATGTATAGGACTGGAACTAAAAATTAGGCGATGGGATAGCTTAAAATATTTGCTTTTTGTTTTTGTTTTTTGAGATGATGTCTCATTATATTGCCGAGGCTGGTCTCCAACTCCTGGGCTCAAGGGATCCTCCTGCAATCTTTTCCAAACAAGTATTAAGTTTACCTAGGTTAAAAACTTTTTTTTTTTTTTTTTGAGACAGGGTCTCACTCTGTCGGCCAAGTTGGAGTACAGGGGCCTGATCACAGCTCACTACAACCTTGACTTCCCGGCCTCAAGTGATCCTCCTACCTCAGCCTCCCAGGTCTGGGTCTACAGAGGTGTGTCACCATGCCCAGCTAGTTTTTTAAATTTTTTGTAGAGATGGGGTTTCGCCATGTTGTCCAGGACAGTCTTGAACTTCTGGGCTCAAGCAATCCTCCCACCTTGGCCTCCCAAAGTGTTGGGATTACAGGCATGAGCTACCGCGCCCAGCCCAAAAGTGGCTTCCTAAAGACCAAAATCCAATACATTTTGGCTTAAATTTTTATAAATGATGAAAAAAGAGCAAAACAAATGACAACTATCAACATAAACAAAAAAGCCTAAGTAATCCTTAATTTCAGACAAAACTATATTACTTTAAATTCTAATTAGGTTAGCTTTATTTTAGACATAAACAGCTTTTAAGTACACATAAACTTTACCACTTAGTTCTACCCTCACATTAGGTCTTTCTAATCTAGAGTAAAGAATGTACACTTTAAGTCAGGCAGAAGAGGATTTGAATCCTGGCCTTGCCACTTCATAGACAGGTGGCCAATAGCCACAAATATGAAGTTACCTAACCTCAATCTTTGAATTCCTTATATGTAAAGTAGGTAGGAACAATACCACCTACCTTGCAGGGTTGTAAACTACATGATATACACAGAATATAAAATGCCTTAGTACAGAGCATGGTACATAGCACTTACACCATAGTAGGTGTTATTAATCTATCATTTTAAAAAAAAGCTCACCATGAAAAAACAGCAGAATGTTTTCCACCCATACTTCATCTACACTATTTTTATTTTTCAAGATAAAATTCTAGAGCTGAAAATCAGACTTTAAAAACATTGTTTTCAGGGATCACCTTCTAGCTCCTAACTTTATATAATAAAGATGGATACATTTGTCGTCTCTATTCTTCACGAGAATTTCCCAGCTGTTGATCTATGAAAATTGTTTTTATTTTTTGAGACAGGGTCTCACTCTGTAGCCCAAGCTGTAGTACAGTGGCGTGACCTCAGCTCACTGCAACCTCCGCCTCCAAGGCTCAAGCAATTCTCATGCCTCAGCCTCCTGAGTAGCTGGGACTACAGGCGTGCGCCACCATCCCTGGCTAAATTTTTGTATTTTAGTAGAGACGGAGTTTCACCATGTTGCCCAGGGTGGTCCGGAACTCCTGAGCTCAGGCGATCTGCCGGCCTCAGCTTCCCAAAGTGCTGGGATTACAGGTGTGAGCGACAGTACCTGGCTGAAAGTTGTTTTTAAAAAGTCACCTTTAGGGCTGGGCATGGTGGCTCATGCCTGTAATCCCAGCACCTTGGGAGGCCAAGATTACTTGAGGTCAGGAGTTCCAGACCAGCCTGGCCAACATGGTGAAACCCTTTCTCTACTAAAAATACAAAATTGTTGGGGCATGGTGGCAGGTGCCTGTAATCCCAGCTACTCGGGAGGCTGAGGCAGGGAGAGAATCGCTTGAACCCAGGAGGCGGAAGTTGCAGTTAGCTGAGATTGGGCCACCGCACTCCAGCCTGGGCGACAGAGCTAGGCTCCGTCTCAAAAAAAAAAAAAAAAAAAAAGTTAGGCCTGGCACAGTGGCTCACACCTGTAATCCCAGCACTTTGGAAGGCCGAGGTGAGGGGTTCACGAGGTCAGGAGCTCGAGATCAGTCTGACCAACATGGCAAAACCCCACCTCTTACTAAAAATACAAAAATTAGCCGGGCGTGGTGGCATGTGCCTGTAATCCCAGCTACTCAGGAGGCTGAGGCAGGAGAATCACTTGAACCCGGGAAGCGGACGTTGTAGTGAGCCAAGATCGCACCATTGCACTCCAGCCTCGGTGACACAGCGAGACTCCATCTCAAAAAAAAAATAGTAATAAATAAGTCACCTTTAACAATTTTCTTCATTAGTTTGCTTTTGCTTACTACCCAAGATTTACTTGGATTTTTTTTTTTTTGGTGGTGGGGGTGTTGGTTGGTTGGTTGATTTTTTGAGATGGAGACTCACTCTCTCGCCCAGGCTGGAGTGCAGTGGTGCGATCTCGCCTCAGTGCAACCTCTGCCTCCCGGTTTTGAGTGATTCTCCTGTCTCAGCCTCCCAAGTAGCTAGGTACAGGTGCACGCCCGCCTGACCTCAAGTGATCCACCTGCCCTGGCCTCCAAAAGTGCTGGGATTACAGGAATGAGCTGCCACACTTGGCCCAAGATTTACTTTGAACTAGTTAGTGAAAACCTTCCTGGGGAGACAAAGTTACAGATTCCAAAAATAAAACCACATAGGCATTTTTAGTAACCTATCAACCTTTCCTTTCTGAGCTTTAAGTTATTTTTATTTTTTCTATCTCATGTAACTGTTTTCAGATCTAATTCCTAAATAAACATGCCATGACATTTTCTCAGCATCCTGATCTTTTCTGCATATTCCTTCCCATTATTTCCTAGCAATTCCTTGAAACTACTAAAACCTGTTTTTCTAAATTCATTTCATTTTCTTGCAGAAAATGTTCCTAACCTTTCCTTGGGATCCTAAACACTATTAAACATTTGTGGCAACCTTTACCATAGTTTTAAATCTCAGACCAACTACATCCAGGCAAATCACTGCAAACATCTGTTGTTATCTTTTCTACTAAGATCATTTTCCAAAATCCCCCCAAACGTGAGATAATCTGTAACTCTGCTACTGAAAGTGTAGTCAGGAACACTGGCATCACCTATGAGCTTGTCAGAAATGCAGACTCTTGCCCATCTCAGATTTAATGAGTCAGAATCTGCATTTTAATCAAAATTCCCAGAAATTCCTACCCACTTCAAGTTTGAGCAGCATTTTTGAATGACGAATTCTGACCTAGACAGCTTAACTAGAAAATTTAAATAATCACCAGAAATTCCTTCAAAATCATTTGATATGTGCAAGAAATGGTCTTTCATCTTTTCTTTCACATTTAGGAAAGTAAAATAGAAATGACATTACAACTAATGAAGACATCCACATTACTACTCATCAATTAAAAGGAAGTTTCAATAAAAATATTTATTGTTGGTTGTATTTAGATCAAATCGTTTTCCATACCAACTCTATAGATTATATTTAAATATGACTCATTTGGTAAGGTTCTATTTCTTAATAGGAAGCATGAAAAAGTTTCAAAATGACAAGCCAATGCTAAACATGTATCACTTAACCAAAAATATTTAGTTATACAACAGCTAGCTAGAACACCCAAGTCCTTCTGACCAAGCCAATTCAGGTACTTGAACAATAGCCAAATAAATAAGTACCATTATAATCAATAGGTTCAAATGAAAACAGAATGTTTTGATAATATTTTGAGTATAACACACAAAATTTTCAAAAGTGATTTAGCTGATAAAAATAGTGGCCTTTTAAAACGTATTAACGGCTGGGCGCGGCGGCTCATGCCTGTAATCCCAGCACTTTGGGAGGCTGAGGAGGGCAGATCACGAGATCAGGAGATCAAGACCATCCTGGCTAACACAGTGAAACCCCGTCTCTACTAAAAATACAAAAACAAAATTAGCCGGGCATGATGGTGGGCGCCTGTAGTCCCAGCTACTCGGGAGGCTGAGGCGGGAGAATGGCGTGAACCCGGTAGGCGGAGCTTGCACTGAGCCAAGATCGTGCCACTGCACTCCAGCCTGGGCGACAAAGCGAGACTCAGTCTCAAAAAAAAAAAAAAAAAGTATTAACTTCTGCTTAATCTACTTAAAAACCTAGGCTGAAACTGAAGTTTACAGACTTAAAGGATTCCTAACTGAAGTACAGAATAATCTCCCAAGAACACACATACAGGAATGTTTCCAAATTCTATTAAACAGTATTGAGATCTGCAATAACCCGGTATTTTTGTATCTAAGGAAATATTACCCCTTAACATACTTAAAAACTGAGCTCCTTTTCTCACCAACGTTACCATACTTGACAATACTGATCCTCACCTTCACCCCATGGGAAAGAATCTTAAAATGATCAAACTCCTTGTTATTTTAAGAGGCATGACTAAACTGTGTCTAATTTAATCTCTTGCCTTTTTTTTTTTTTTTTTTTTTTTTTGGAGACAGAGTCTCGCTCTGTCACCCAGGCTAGAGTGCAGTGGTGGCAGGATCACAGCTCACTACAGCATCTACCTCCCAGGCCCAAACGATACTCCCACCTCAGCCTCCACGGTGGCTGGGACTATAGGTGTGTGCCACCATGCGCAGCTAATTTTCTGATTTTTTTGTAGAGATGGGGTCTCCCTATGTTGCCCAGGCTGATCTTGAACTCCGGAGCTCAAGCAATCCTCCCACCTGGGCCTCCCAAAGTGCTAGCATTACCGGCGTGAACCACCACCACACAGAGCCCCTCCTGCCTCTTAACAAATGGACATCTAGGCCTAAAAGTCACCATTTGGAATTTTAAGTAAACAGCTGAATAAAACACTACTCTTGCTTATGAGTTGGAGGAAATGTCTACATGTGGTCTTGATTTTGGTCACAACTTTCAATTCTAAGGAAATAGAAATGTAATTTCTTTTCATAGCTATAGACAGAAGATATCTCCCTAGGTGAATATAATATACTCCACAGGAAAATACCTAACAAAATCTTGTTATTTCTAAAACTAAACTAAATAAATTCAGGGTTTTGGTAGAGCTAAAGCTTAAGCAACCCTTTATTTTTGGAAGAAATACATCGCAAATCAGTGAGATGCCCCACCTTTCATTCCACCTCCCATTCTGCAAACATCTAAAGATGCCCAAGTTTAGATATTTCTGCTCTTAGAACATTCCTTCCTGTTTCAGTGAGTGATCTTTTGATCTTCGAACAAAAAGAATATAACAAAACAAGAACAGTAAATTCTGGAAAACACTAACCAAAAGGAAGTATACTGTCTACTCTTTATTATCTTGAAACAATAGGGTATTCACTTTTTCTTCCCCGTAACTCAGTTTAACAGTCTTCATTTGAAAGAAACAAGGCAGAATACATTACTAGTCCTTCTTAATGCTTTCTTACTCAATTTGTTTATAGACTATTAGGTCCCAATCATCTTCCTTTTAAATATTTTTTGCTATTAACGGCACTGATTACAGAGGAATCACACATTACTTCAAGTGAATTTCCATTCTGAGTTGCAGAACTTCTATGTTTTTGACTGGTGAGAAACGAAGTACACCCTCAAGAAAAATAAGTCATAAGAAAAACCACTGTATTAGGGCTACCCGCAAGAGAAGAGGAAATCTTATAAAATTAACTTTAAGACATAAAGAGAGAACTCTTTATACAGTACTTCCTGTAAATTGGCAGTATCTCCCCCGATGATGCATCCAAACTGTCCAACAAAGCTTTCCTCAAATAATCCCCTCACCACTTCTCCTTCACTTGTGGCATGTCACATCAAGGGCACAAGGGCACTGGGGCAATAAAAAGCCTGCTTAAAGCACTGTACAAGTGTTTCTGTTTGCCCACCTCTGTAGATTCTCTAGGATCATTTCCAAAATGCCACAATTTCCTCAGAAAAACGCTATTGGCAGCCTGTTATGCCACAGCCAATATTCCTATCTGCCACCTGTAGATCTAGTTCTAACCTCAGTCAAGCTTCCTGACAATTTAATAAATCTCTGGGGAGTTCAGCCTTTTCATTTTTACTATCCTACTCCTTCACTACCTTCCTTAGAACAGGTACAGTATCTAGTACTAAATTTGAAGGCAGAAACTCCATTTGACTACAAAAGCCTCAATCACATAACTACTAAATCTGTTTTGCACAATCAAACCCATCACACCCCACCCAAAATCACCAACACAACATTTTGAACATGTTAAATTTTATTAAAAATATTTAACATCGTACAAATATTCCAATACATTCATGGTACATGAACACTGTACCAAAAGCATGATTTTTATTAAACTAATGATTAAATGGAAAAGGTCTTGCAAATGTCCCTATTTTGGTATTTCTTATGTTACTATATCCATATCAGCAATTTATGTTTGCAGGAGCCTTCAGTCCAATTATAGAAATAGTCTTAGAACATAGTACCTAACATTATAATAGGATTCACTAAGTACAAGTCTACCTATGTTATTGAACAGGCTAGAGAAGTCCCTTTTGCCCAACCCTCATATGTGAGAAATCAAGAAAAGCAATGTTCATGGGATCCTGACAAATCTACTATATAAAGTGAGAGCCCTTATTTAAATTTGAGCAATTTAAGTTTTTTCCCCAGAATGTCTCCTTTGTTGGTTCCATGAAATGTATTTTAAGTGTTTAAAGTCAACAAACTGGCATTGCATTTTCCTTAACTTACATAAACTCATTAGAATTACATGAATATTCCTACTGCTTACCTTAAAACTTCCTAAGGAGCATGCTATTTAGTGCAAGTTTTATATCCCGATCCTTTCTGTCACTGACACATGCATAAAATGTTACCTTAACACAACCCTGCAATCACTGCAATTCTTAAAATTATTACATAATTTCATTCTAGTGTTGTACAACTAGTCTATAGCAAACTTACAGGTAAGGGTTTATATTCATGACACTGACTAGCACATTTAACACCTAGGAAAGTCTTTCTAGACTGATATTCTCAACCAATAAAGAAGATACAGTGCTGTAAGAATACTGAGAAGGTTCTTCAGGCATGAAAATCCATAATTACTTTTGATCAGTGCTGATACCATATTACAATTATTTTTTATATGGTATGGTCAGAAATGCCTAGTTACTAAATTTAATTTCAATCTATACCTTACCATCATGGAATCCCCTACAGACTATAAGATGAGGGATTTTAATCTTCAGCAATAATTTAAATATTGATTCTTAATTCTACCAATATCTACTAATCCTATCAGCTATCCTAGCTTTCACACAAAACACAAGTTGTTCATAGGTTTATGCTTCTGCTATGTTCAAGGTCTTAATATTTCAGCTATGTAATTTCCTCTTGACCCAAAGTCATTGTCTCAACATATCTCTAAATTGAGGCCATTATTGTCAAACTGCTAAAACTTTTTAAAGTTTTATTTTACAGTGTTAAGATTAGTTTGGAAGATTTTTAAAAACAGTATCTTTGGTGTTTAAGCCCTCCATTCTATCAATGTCTTCTTGTTTTCACTAAAATTAGTGTGCAATAAACATCTCTTTAAGATGCATTATATGTTAATCTATCCAACAAAATATAGAAAATATAATACTAGACTGAAATGACAGTTAAAGCTAATTTATTGTCTCTCCAACAGACTTTTTAAGATTATAAGGTGTCTATTTTGCTCACTTAAAATATACCCTGAGTATTTCATTACTTCATACTTGCAGGCCTTTCCTGCTGATCTGCTACCAATTTAAGAGTAAGTGAAGTGTTATTATATGTTCCTATTGAGAACAAAATAATTTAATATTAAAGTCCTATTTTTCTACAAGGCTGACATAATTGCCCACTTACAGGATATGGGCATTCTCCCACACTTAATGCCCCACTACTGATAAAAAAAAAAAAAAAAATAGGAAAAAAAAAGTTCTTACCAACAATTCCACTGGTTATCGTCCCCAGCGAACCCCACCTAGCAAGTCGACATCATGACATGTCAGGTCAGGGCAGCCTCAACCTCGCTTCCCTGATAGTCAGGTGATAAAAGGAAGGAGTTAAAACAGGAAAAGTACACTTGCAGATTTCTGGATAACATCTGAAAATGATTAAAAAACAAAAAAAACAAAACAAAACAAAACAAAACCAGAGCTTCTGGTAACCTCTAAATAAAAAAGTATATACATGTACTTTTATTTAAAGAAAAAAAAACTTTTCTAGAAGGATTAACAATAATTAACTTCAAATTAAATATTATTAAATTGCTGACCAATACATTGTATATGCAATATTTTTAAAGCTTGGTGTTTGCATTTGAAAATTAAGACCTAATCAACAAACTTCTAATATAAAAGTAAACATGTCTGGCTAATGGATTTGTTATTCTGGATTCTCCAGTCAGTCATCCAATCTACTGGTTTTCTCAGAACAACTCCACCCCTAAGTTAACAGAAGCTCCCATTCTTAGAGAAACATAAACACACTTATAAATCCAGTGTAGGCTTTCTATAAGGCTTTTTCTTAGCTGCTCACTTATGAGATTCCACATAGTAATTGTCCACATAATAATGGACTACACTAACATTAACTTTGGTTAGTTTAAGAATACTCGTAGCTCAGTATAATAAAATTCTCTTTGAAAAATCAAAATGACAAGTTTTAACATATTTAGAAGCCTTGATAATTGACAAGCAATAGCCTTATAGCAAGTATTTACTGGAAGGGCTTGGTTTTACAAATACACAATTAATAAAACGTAGGTATGATTATATTCAAATGGGCAGGAGGCAAATGATGTAATGAGTTTCAAGAATAATATTATATGGCTTTATGCTAGGAGTGAAATTTTACGTCCCTTCTCTTTTAGAATTTAAAATATATAATTTAATTTTTGCATGCTGACCTGTTTAAAAAGAATTCATCTCCTAAGTCAGATTTCAAAGTCAAAAGAGAGAAAAATTATCTCCTACTATCAGAAAGCATTGGGCTTTCTTATGCAGAATAACCCCAGTAACTAAAAAAACCTGAAAAACAATTATGCTGAACTCATTTTTAAAAAACTACAGAATCGTAACTCATTTTCCTTATCTTTTCACCAAATAAACCTGGATTTATTAGAAATCTGGCAACTTATTAGAACTTTTTTGCTCTTAAAAATTAAAATACCTTCATATAAATACATACATTTAAGCAACTGCTATAAATGAGTGATCAAATAAAAATTAGTATTCCATTATGGGGAGGGGCATATTTGTATCAGTCTCACCAGGGTACCTACAAAGAATAGCTGTATACCTCAATATATTTCCCAACACACACTTTACTGAAACAGGCTCATAAATAAAGCCAAATCAATTAGCTTGGGGAACAAAAAAGATGGAAAGACAGGAGAGCAGGAAACCAAATTCCTTAAACTCATAATTTGTACCTATTAAAAAAAAAAATGCCAATCTAGAATAAAGACCTCCCTCAATTGACATTTTTCAGGTTTATATATTACACTGTTAGATTTATTTATGTGAAAAGCTGAGCTCTGAATCTATTTTCTCTGAATGCTGCTACAGTGTTAATTTACAAGACATGAAAGAAGAAAAGCTCTTGAGTTTTAATGTTTATAGGATTATGCTTTACAATTTAAAATAGCCACAAAACCTATAAACCAAATATTACAGGGTACCTCTGCAAATGTATTTTTAATTAGTGAAAAGGACAGAGGAGGAGGTGGCCACTTTAAAATTCAAAATATAATTTGCAATTAAAGGAAAGGATTTTGACATGGAACCCAAGTTTTAATCTTATGTTTTTGCGAGGGTTTATGTTTTCTCAGAATCATTTCTATCCCCATTCTTAGCATTCTTTATGACAACTTTGTAGCTTGTAATACCTAATTAAGAAATACAAACAACTCAAATTTTATTTGTAGATTTTGTTCTTTCCAGAAAAAAAATCAGGGTTTTACTTAAGTCTAATTAGATGTATAGTTACAACTTCAAATTGTACTTTCAAGGTTTAAAAGCAGCATTTAAAGAATGTTTGGTGTCTTTACTTGCATACATGGGCATAAGAAAAACAACTGGATCTGTCTTACCAAAGAAATACCCATGTTAACTCAAAATTATCCTACAACAGACCATAATTTTTATGTTTCCAAAAAACTAAAATAAGGTCTGTTAAATGACTATACTGTGTAATGAGTGTACTTTGAAAAAGAAATGAAATATATTGACTTTCATCAGTAAATATTAATCTTACTTGAAATGAAAAGAAGCCATGAAACCCAGTATCATCTAGCCAAGATTACACAGAATTAAGTGGCTTATGATTTTGAAATCTAATATTCCTATCACAAAGACACCAAACAGGAACAAAACACAGAATAATGGTGTATCCATTTTAATTATTCCCCAATGGCTTCTGATATTTTTATCATTATAAAAACATTTGAGAACCACATAAGAATAAGATGGAGGGGAAAACTTAATAGTAATTTGAAAGTGATTCAGACTTTTCTGTACCGTAAAGCTTAGATTCTTTTGTTCCTCTCATTCTCAAGCAAAAAAGTCATTAGAATAAATCAGAATTTCTAAAGGAAATAGGGAAATAGATGTTATGTCTTGGCCAACAAAAAATTTAGGCACCAGGGATAGCAGATAAATAAAAGTAAACGAGGTGTTAACAAAAGTCAGAGGTATTACTACTGGATATTTTTAAGCCTCTCTTACAAGGCATGAATGTTTCTCAAAGCAAATTTACATAGTAATAGGAAATTATACTCCTAAACCAGTAACTGAAATGGTAGTCACGATCATTTTCACTAAAGTCCGCAGTGCAATTGACGCCACAGTACTAACAGTTTTCCCTGTGTGTACATTCACTTATCCAGCAAATAAGGTCTTCAGTCACAAATTATCCCTTACAAAGAATGTGGGTCAAAATAAATTGCAGTCTGCTTCCCCAGCCACATTTTATTTGTTTTAATGCAAATTATCCAATGCCTGCAAGAATGCTCAAAAGTCTATGAACCTGTTTTTTTTTTTAAATAAAAGATAAAATTTCAAAATTAGAAGAGACTATGAGAGAACACCAATCAATGAAAGTGCTAATTGGAATAAATACTTGAATTTAGACTAATCCTCAGTCTAATATCCACAATACATGTTGGAATAGACAAGAAATTTTGCATGAATTTGATCACTCACATAGGCAGTTATACTTTGAAAACAATATTCCTTGCAAGGATTACGAATAAAATAATGTTTTAGGACACAATTGAATTTGAAATAGGTAATGTTTTGAATAGATTTTTTAGTTTTATTGAAATCTTACATGAACAAGAAATTGGAAATACAATCACATCAAAGAACAAATTGTCACGGCTTTTGACGTTTAAGCCAAACAAATTTTGTAGGGCAGATTTCAAAAAGGTGTGAAGTTATAACAATTTAAAAACACAGTTAACCTACTTCTAGGAATGCAAAACATACAATCATAGGTTATTTTCAATACAAGAAAACTTAAATTTGTTTGCTTTAATTTCTTAAAACTAAGACAAAGCACTAGCTTGTATTTTTATTTACAGCATACTCCATACTCCTATGTAATCTATCCCAAATCCAAAAAAATGAAACTGTCCAAAACCAAAGGTTCTGCAAAATCATGATTTAACAGTGTGCCCAGCTTGTTTTGAAGCTAAAATGAAGCCTGAAACAATAAAAGCATTGTAATCCCCAGAATAAGGGAACTCTGCAAGCCCAATAATGTCCAAGAGCATTTATGAAAAGAGGAAAAATAAAAAGACTTGAGTATATACACAATAGTGATTTCTTCAGCCCAATACAAATGGCAGCAAAATGCTACTTAAAGATGAAACAGTTAAGCCAATTTTTTTTTTTTTTTGAAGAATGTAGATCTAGAGCCAATTATATCTTGCCAGTATCATTTTCAAGCCCTTACTTGTCTACTTCCACTGTTGCCCATAAGTATCCTGATAAAATTCCTGGTTGTCATTATTGTAACCATAGTTACCAGAATAGTCACCACCTTGCTGAAGCGGCTGCTGAGCGATGGGTTGGGAACCCCAGTTCTGTTGGTTGTTGGTCTGACGACGCTTGGAATCAGGCTGGTTGTACCCATCTGCCTTTCTCTTGCCTCCTACATTGCCCCCACGATTGCCCCGAGATCCACGGGAACCACGGCCTCTCTGCTGTTGAGCAGGACCCCCTCTGCCACCCCTAGAGCCTCTTGGTGGTCCCAAAGGTGCCCCCCTCTGTGAATAGCCAGCTCTACCTCTTGGAGGTGGTGCTCCCCTCCCCCTTGGTGGTGGTGGAGCACCTCGCCCTCCCCTTCCTCCTCCTCTTCCTCTTACTGCATAGCCATCATCATAGCCGTAGTAGGGATCTTCATAGCCTCCACGATAGTCGTGATAATCATAACCATAGTAATCATCATAGTAATCTTCATAGCCATAGTAATCTGGAGGGTAGCCATATCCACCTCTCCCCCCACCACGACCCCGACCTCTAATTGGAGGTGGCATGCGAGGAGGAGGGTGGTAGTAATAATCTTCATACCTAGCAAAGGAGAGAAGGGAGAAAAGAAAAAACAAATCAGTTTGCTTCAAGACTCTGATTTTGTTTTATTAATCTGATCTCCATTATCAAGTTATTCCTCGTCCAAAGATATATCTACTAAAATGTAGACTCACGCAGTGCTTCTGGAGGCCTGTCTAGCAGCTTGGCGCTCTTTCCTTTTCTTGTCTGGTGGCTTGGCTAAGACTATTTCGATCTCTTCCCCTTCTATTTCTTTGCCATTCATTTCATCCATAGCCTATAAAAAATTAGAAAAGTTATTTTACAACAATATAAAACTATATTATGTTTTATACAGTATGTAAGCTATTATACTTGTGTAATTTAATATACTTAACAATTTACTTCACAATTATTTTAAATGGCAAAAGGTGAATCTAGCCAGAAAGTTAAACACAAACACACAAAGAAAATGTTTCCCTTGACCTTATCTTTTTATACGTAAATTACATTTAGAACAAAACCGACCTCCTGATATTATAATTTAAAAGGTAAAAGGGCTGCCACCTATTGCTGCTCCTTAATTCCAAATAACTCCTTAAAAGATAAGCCATACCAAAGAAGCAAATCCATACCAGGGAAAAATGCCAGTATTAATACGAGCCAGACAAAGATTAACTTCTCGGGATTAGAATTTTAAAATAAACATGTAGCATACAACATACAGGTCTTACACTGTTCTTATACAACAATTTCATGGATCTGAAGCACAAATGAGGTTACTGAGTGAGATTATCTGTAAAATTCAAGAAGATATTAACACAAAAAAGCCTAGGTTTCCCTCACAATGCTTAACCCAAAATGTACTTTGCTTGAACAGTTAAAAGTATAGAGCCAGAAAAGGCCTGGACTAAAGAAGACTCAAGCAATTATGTAGAAAGCAGTAATCAAACATTCCATGTTCTAGCCCTTTGTTCATGTTGTTCCACCTAACAACCTCTGCTGTACATCAAAAGGTTCATGTACTCAGTAACAAAATGTCACCTCCTCATGATATTTCATTTTTTGTTTCCCTATACCTTTCCCCACTCTGGGCACACATAGAAAAATGTTCTATTAGAGCTATCAGTGATTTGTAAGTATCTAGACAAAAACAAAACTAGTCCTCAAGACTGCAATTTTCCCTTTTACCACCTCAGCTTTGCGTTGCTTCAGTTAAAGCAACTAAACAAGTTTACAAAAGCTTCCTGGCATAAATTAAAAAATGAAACAAAGCCAGGCGCAGTGGCTCAAGCCTGTAATCCCAGCACTTTGGGAGGCTGAGGCGGGCGGATCACGAGGTCAGGAGATCGAGACCATCCTGGCTAACACGGTGAAACCCCGTCTCTACTAAAAACACAAAAAATTAGCCGGGCGTGTTGGCGGGCGCCTGTATTCCCAGCTACTCGGGAGGCTGAGGCAGGAGAATGGCGTGAACCCAGGAGGTGGAGGTTGCGGTGAGCCGAGATCGCGCCACTGCACTCCAGCCTGGGGGACAGAGAAAGACTCCGTCTCAAAAAAAAAAAAAAAAAAAAAAAATGAAACATCTACCCTCTGCCCTGACCATCCTGGTGACTCCCAGTTCCTGGACTAGATATTTTACAATTTCATAGGCTTCTTTGGCAAACCATCCTATAAATATTTTCAATCAGGACAACCAGTTATTTAAAACCAGTCAAATCAAGAGGAATATTTGGAAAGCATAAAATTATTAGTTATCTGCATTCTATACCAGTGAAATTTCAGAAGCCACACATTAACAGATAAAACAGCATAACAGATAAGACTCCACACTTCAAAGCCAGATTATTACTGAGTTTGTGATCTTGGACAAGTTATGAATTTTATGAACAATACTGCCTCATTAATTAGCTACCATCAATGAGCAAGCCGATTAATTATAAACCAGTCAGAGATTCTATAAAGCCTGTTTTAAAAGCAGTAGCCTGGGCAAAAAACAAAACCAAAAAATGCTCAAATTAGAGGTGGCAGTATCCCACCGACCAAACATGCAGAAAAAGAACCATGCCTGTGTCACTAAGCATTCTGGATCTATCTTCCTAATAACATAAACAAGATTTTTGTAGTGTTTTGTCTTGCTCCCATCTCCCCAAGGAAGGAGAGATGAATAAGAAAAGAAACTGAAAATTTCACCCATTAAAGATAGTCCTAAACCATTGTCAATAGAAAGCAGGTTTTGTGTTCCAGATACCATATGAAAATACTTTCTTCACACTTTTCATTATCATCAAAGACTAAATCAACTATTATACACAAGTGATATCTCTAACAATTACCAAAATCAGTAAAACATAGTGAATGCTATTTTAACTCTAAAATGATTAAATAGGCCGGGCGCGGTGGCTCACGCTTGTAATCCCAGCACTTTGGGAGGCCGAGGCGGGCGGATCACGAGGTCAGGAGATCGAGACCACAGTGAAACGCCGTCTCTACTAAAAATACAAAAAATTAGCCAGGCGTGGTGGTGGGCGCCAGTAGTCCCAGCTACTCGGAGAGGCTGAGGCAGGAGAATGGCGTGAACCTGGGAGGCGGAGCTTGCAGTGAGCCGAGACTGCGCCACTGCACTCCAGCCTGGGCGACAGAGCAAGACTCCGTCTCAAAAAATAATAATAATAAGATAAAATAAAATGATTAAATAAAGGTAAAACTAATCATACCCTCAAAATATATCTACTCGATTAAACATGGTATACTGTATGAGTCATGTACACCAGTTTCCTTCATAGGTACACAAACTGAGGTAAACTAAGTAGTTATAATGCATTCATTACCTATTTAGTGTTTACAGCAGCTAATTTTTATACCTTGTAATACTTCCAAGGCATCATGCTATCGAATCTTACAAATACAGAGATTAAAAATAACTTGCCTAAGATCACAAACCCAGTAATAATCTGGCTTTGAAATATGGAGTCTTATCGTTAATATACTATTACCACTTTACAGAGATTAAATAGAAAGAGTTCAGCAAAAGCTAACAACCAATTTTATTTCAGTTTTTAAAGTTACTTTGTGTTTGGCAAGTTTCAGAAACAAAATTCAAATATCAAGAACGAAAATTTCAAAATTTCTACCTTAACAGCTGCTCCTCTGTCTTCAAAATGAACAAATGCATAATCTTTCAACTTCTTTACTCTTTCGAGTTTTCCAAATTCAGAAAATGACTTTTCCAATATTTCTTCTGTCACTGTAGTAGCCAAGTTTCTCACAAACAAAACTTTTACCTAGTAAGCAACAAATAAACAAAACTGTCATTGGCCACTTAATTTTACCTGAAAAGTGTTTCTTCCTGTCTTCATAGCATAGCTTTTCTCCTCTAAAACATTAAGTGCTAAAAGCACTGTTACAGGTAGTAAGAGAAATTGCTAGGAAAATGACACTGATATCAGTCACCAATTTATAAAAATTATTGGTTCCTCCCTTCTCTTTGTTGTCATTAAAGCACCTAAGACTGAGCAGAACCTTCAAGGAACCAACACATAATTATTATTACCAAGTTAATCAACAAATTTAACATGGTTTCCAAGTCCCTTTCAAAACAAGTTTTTCTGTTTCTTTCCTCTAAAACTGAATAACTTTCAAAAGTTCATATGAAAAAATAAATAAGCAAGAATAACCAGGAAAAAAAAGAGTGAAATTTAGAGGCTGGCCCTACCAAATATAAACAAACTATAATGCTTAAATCATTAAATCAGGTAGTGTCAATTAGAAAAAAAGGAGAAAAGCTGGTCCATGCCTCACACTATACACCAGGATAAACTCCAAATAGATTGAAAATTTAAATAATAAAAGGGTGGAGGGAGGACTGTGAAAGTATTAGAACAAGGATGATTCCTTTATATAACACTGGAGTGAGGATGACCTTATGACTTAAATCTAGGAGCCATAAGAATGATATATTCAACTACTAAAAATAAATGACTTCTATATGGCAAAAAATACTATAAGCGAAGACAATAAATATGGATGAAAAATTTGCAACATGTATCACAAACAGCTAATCTCTCTTTTATATCAGAGCACCAGAAAATAAGAAAAAGCTCAACAACTGAATAGAAAAATAGGCAAAATTCCTGAATACATGGTTCATACAAAGAAACACATATGGCTCTCAAAATATATTTAAAGTTCAAACCATTCACAGTAAAAGAAGCAAATCATTAATCATTAATGGCACTGAGACATCATTTGTTATCAAGCTGGCAAAATTCAAAAGTCTGATCATACACTATTTTGTCAAGAATGAGGAAAATAATTCTCTTGTATTTTGCTGGTAGGAATGTAAAATAGTGTACCTCCTACAGACAGGAATATGGCAGTATCTTAACAATCACAGATGTATCTACCCTTTGGCCCACAATTCTACCCCTAAGAATCTATCCTAAAGATATATCTCCACTTGTATCAACTGACATAAGCTTATTCATTCCAGTACTGTAAGAGCTAAAGACTAGAAACAATATTTAGCTGGTTAAATACACTATAGTACCTCACAGGATAGACTGCTGCGTAGTCATAAAAAATGAAGAAGAGGGCTGGGTGCGGTGGCTCACGCTTGTAATCCCAGCACTTTGGGAGGCCGAGGTGGGCAGATCGCCTGACGTTGGGAGTTCGAGACTAACCTGGCCAGCACGGTGAAACCCCGTCTCTACTAAAAATACAAAAATTAGCCAGGCGTGGTAGCAGGCACCTATAACCCCAGCTACTCAGGAAGCTGAGGCAGGAGAATCGCTTGAACCCGGGAGGCGGAGGCTGCAGTGAGCCAAGATTGCACCACTGCACTCCAGCCTGGGTGACAGAGCAAGGCTCCATCTAAAAAAAAAAAACCCCAAAAATGAAGAGGAGCTCTACGAGCTGATAGAGAATGATAGGATACACTGTTTTTCCTGTTTTTACATCTCTGAAATAAAGAAACAACTTACAGTCAATGTGATAAGCAAGTACTGTGCCATAGTTTAGTTGGCAGTGTTTTATAACTATTTAGTTGTACATATAATAATGGTGTATTTCCTCAGAACTGATGAAACAAGATGGTGAATAAACAAAAGGGAGATCAGTGGATATGGTAGGCTACCAACACTACTACCACTCATGTAAGAATTAAGGAAGTATATTCATATTTGCCGGAGGAAATACTAAAAAGAAACCAGAAACTATTAAAACTGGATGCCTTATAGGAAACAAAGGGGATTTGGTAGACACAGGCATAGGGGTAGAAAGGCAATTTCTTTGTCTATACTTTGCTGTATAACTTGGGAACTAAGAAAATATAGTACCCATCCAAATAAAAAACTAACACATTGAACAAATTGTTGCTTCAGATAAAGGGCTATCTAATACGAAGATACTAATTTAAGGAGGAAAAAAACTAACATTTTCCACAAATGCTCCATCCCCTTTATTATTCTCAATTTGTCATACTAAGGTCCAGCCTCTATGTTACACAGACTCCTACTGGTTTAGTTGCTTTTTAAAAAAAATTCAACATGTACTTTTTTATGATGAAACAATAACATACTATATGAAAATTACTTACTAAAATGGTGTTTAAAATGTTCAACAGGAAAAAGGGTCCCTTTAAGAGACATATATTTAGGCTTTTAGGTTTTGGTATATTGTAAAACTGACCCAACTTGGCAAAAAAATCTTCAGTGAATTGTAAATTGATGTGAATAACAGAAGCTTTACTCAAATGGATAAACGTTCCTTTTCAATTAGGAAACAATAAAGGAGCTGGGTGCGGTTG
This sequence comes from Hylobates moloch, assembly GCF_009828535.3. NCBI lineage: Eukaryota > Metazoa > Chordata > Mammalia > Primates > Hylobatidae > Hylobates > Hylobates moloch. Next base: position 21,648,736 of record NW_026652284.1, read on the forward strand.
CAAAGCACCAGTAGTCCCAAGCTACCTGGGAGGCTGAAGCGGGAGGGACGCTTAGGCCCAGGAGTTCAAGGCTGCAGTGTGCTATGATTGCACATGTGAGCAGCTACTGCACTCCAGCCTGGGCAACATAATGAGACCCCATCTCTTAAAAAAAAAGAAAACAATAAAGGGCTCTATAATATTTAATCCTAAGTTTATAGAGACCTCCTTTTCATTCTGAAACCTGTTTTAGATCTAGGAAAAAGGAGTTACCAGAATGAAATCTTGAAGTTTTCTAATCCTAAAAAAAGATTAGGGTGAACTTCCATCTGAGCAGTTACCAAAGGTTATGTGAGAAGTGGCTGGTAAGCAAATTACAAGCTATACTTTTGGTTTTCATGGGATTTTATTCCTCTTTTATAATATGTAATACATCTATAATACTATTTTAAAATATTTTTACAGAAAAAGCAATATAGGCTATACTTAGTTACTACAGGTAGATTCAAAGTTGTGATGAATCTTAGAGATTGATCCAGGCTCAATAAAATAGATGACATCCATGTTCAGTAGTTGACCCAAAGTCATAGTTGTATTAGGAGAAGAAACAATAGGAATTAAAATCAAGCTAGTAAAAAATCAAAATAAAAACTCACAGCTATTTAAATTCTCTATCCCTTTCCTAGACACCCATCTACTCAAGGAATATGAGATAAAAGATACTGAGTAGCACTTCTGAGAGCCTCTCTGGTTCATTCTCAATAGAACTTATCTGCTTAACCCAAAGATGTCATTGCCTACCCAGACTTTATACAAGTATAAACCAGGGTTCTCCTCCAAACTACTCAGAACGAGGGTTTGCCTCCTCAAATTCTGGAATAAAAACCTTGACTTCTGACTTATCAATAAGAATCCAACCATTAACTCATGGGCATTCAGAGTTGCTGCCTCCCTGTGAAGGGAAGAGACAATTAAAATGCTCAAGAGCTCATTGCAAGCAGCAGAAATGCAACTCTGAGGCCGGGCGCGGTGGCTCACGCCTGTAATCCCAGCACTTTGGGAGGCCGAGGTGGGTGGCTCACGAGGTCAGGAGATCGAGACCACCCTGGCTAACATGGTGAAACCCCGTCTCTACTAAAAATACAAAAAATTAGCCAGGCATGGTGGCAGGCACCTGTAGTCCCAGCTACTTGGGAGGCTGAGGCAGGTGAATGGCGTGAACCCGGGAGGCAGAGCTTGCCGTGAGCGGAGATCGCGCCACTGCACTCCAGCCTGGGCGACAGAGCAAGACTCCGTCTCAAAAAAAAAGAAATGCAATTCTGATGTGTCCTAGGAGTTGCCCAAAGGAAAGCTTAAGAACCAGTACTCAAGGCACCACTATTAGGATCCTGACAACGCAAGTACAGAAATTAGGAGGGAATTGAGGGCCCTTTACAGGACTTGCCATGCATATTTTGCCACTAACAAATAAGAGCAAACATGACAATCTTTTGCCTTTCTTCATGGGGACAATACACTATGGAATTTGATAATTTAAAAACAACAGGCAGGGCGCGGTGGCTCATGCCTTAATCCCAGCACTTTGGGAGGCCAAAGCGGGCAGATCACGAGGTTTGGAGTTCGAGACCAGCCTGGCCAATATGGTGAAATGCTGTCTCTACTAAAAATACAAAATTTAGCCGGGTGTGGTGGCAGGTGCCTGTAGTCCCAGCTACTTGGGAGGCTGAGGAAGGAGAATCGCTTGAACCCGGGAGGCGGAGGTTGCAGTGAGCTGAGATTGTACCACTGCACTCCAGCCTGGGCGACACAGCAAGACTCCATCTCAAAAAATAATAATAATAAATAAAATATTAAAAAAAATAAAAACTACAAAAAAAGCTTAAAAAAAGAAAAATTAGCTATAAATCTAAATAAAACATAATTCATGGCCAAGTAATAAAAGTCATAATATAGTCAATGAAGATTATAATTTATAATCTCCAAAACATTACTTCTCTCTTTACTCAGGACCTTTTTAAAAAACAAAAAACAAACAAAAAAAAAAACCTCTATCCCTCACAGTACCTGGCACTAAACAAACACCCGGTGTGTATGAAAATACTTAATTGAAGGAATTTCATTTCAGTTCCTTTTGCACATTTAATCTGCAGGAAAAGGGATGGTTAATGGAAATTCCCGGATACCAAGACAGGCTGTTAACTTTAGTGTTAAAGCCACTCCTTGCCAAACAGTTGAAGTCTAAAGCTACAATTTCTATTTATCATAAAACTCAAAATATTTGAACTTTGCTCTGAGTACAAAATTTAAATGATGACCCTATGCCCATTCCAAGCAACTGTATTTACCTTAGCCATGACTTCTGGATCTGGTTCTTCCACAGGGTCAGCCCATTCAACTGTAACTACATTTCCCCACACTTTTACTTTTCCACTCATCAGCCGGCGTCTGGCTTGTGCTGCTGACTTGTGATCCTCATATTCAAGGAAGCAGAACCCCCGATTCTTCTTTTTGTCATCGGGTTGATGATAGAGAATAACGTCCACCAAACCCTCTGTTAAACCAACAGCCAGATATATAAGCCAAAAGCATCCACCACACATCTAGCGATTAGGCAGACCTAAATCCGCTTGACGATGAGCAAAATATAAGTGAAGCAGCCTCAAAATGAGTCACTAATTTTGTAGACAATTAGATCAACATAATTAGATATGGGGTTTGGGACAGTATTTGATGTTCCTTTTTAATTTTAGGCGTTCTGAAGGTACAGCCATATACAACAAATCTACCATATTCTGACATTTAACATGCTACAATGTTTTAGAGCGTTTGATATAACATGACTTTATAAAAGCACTAACAAGGATCTTAAAAACAAAATTAGTAATATAAACCCAAGAGAAGTAACTTTTGACAACTAATCATGGCCAAAAATCTTCCTTGAAGCTAACTTAAAAGTTACTATTTTTACCAAGAATGGAAGTGATCACTAAATATTAGTGTTCCTCTAGTCTTAGTCCTTTGCCCTTATCTCTCCATGTGTTCTTTCTAAATAATGTCAGCTAGCCCTACTTTTAAATGTTACCTATACGCTTATAAACACTTAGATTTTTTTCCTACCCCAGACTTCTCTAGCTCTAGATGTGCCTACGTTCTTACCTGATGTATCCTCTTTGATGTCTTAGACATTGCAAATTTAACATGTCCAAAACTGAACCACCATGGCCAAAATCTGCCTTCCCTAGACTTCCTATCTAATAAACAGTGCCATCCATCTGGTTCTGAAGCCAGAAATTGGTTAGACATTCTTGATTTCTTCCTTTACTTCATCTCTCCTATCCAATTCCAAACTCATTTACTTCTTTCTATCTCCACTGCTATTACCCTAAGTCTAATCCTGTATCTGTACTAGTAGGACAGCTTCAACTAATTTATCAGCTTCCACTCATGCCCCTTCTCTCCAAGCCCCTATCCACACAGTGGTAGGAATAATATCCCATAAACATGAAATAGGTGTTATTTCCTGCTTAAAACCTTTAAATATCTTCTCATTATATATACAGTAAAAACCCAACTCCTTATATGGCCTACAGAAGCCCTGCCTACTTCATTTCATACAATTCTACTCCTAATTCTACCTTTTAATAATACTGGCCTCCTCAGTTACTGTAATTTACTGACTTCTTTCTTGCCGTGGAATCTTGGCATGTGCTGCTGTCTTGGAATGCACTTCCTTTTGCTCTTTGTGTGCTACATCCTCTACATCCTTCAGGTGCTGGCTGACATGTCATCTTATCAGAAAAGTCTTCCAGAACCGTCGAAACAGGGATAGTAGCTATTCTCTAGCTAAATATCCTGTATTTCCTACTTCAGTGTCTTATCACAATGTCTAAATATTCCTTTAATTTTTATTTTTTATATTCTTGGTCTTATCTCCTTTCTCAGGATATAGGATCTATGAAAGCAGAGAATATGTCTCTTAGCCACCAGTGTATCCCCAGGCACATAGCACAATGCCAGCACTTAACAGGAACTTTAATGAACACCTGCTGAAAGAATGAATAAATGATCATGAAGCCAGGAGGAGCTATAGATAATAAAGTGATGAGGTCAAAGAACTGTGCCAGCAGGGGTACTTGACAACACAATACAGCGGGTGGTAGCAGTGGTTACAAAGTGGGACGCTAGAAATCAAGAGTTCAAAGTGCATAGAATTTCTGGTGACTAGATCTAGAATGTAATCTGGATATGGTGGAGCTGAAGTAAAGGACTAAAAATAAGGTAGTTATAGAAGTAGGTAGGAGTCTAAAGCCCTGGATGGTTCACCAATGTAGATGTTAAAGGTATTAGAAAGAAGTCAATTTAGGGCACAAGAGGAAGACAGTGAGCCAGAAGCAATCTTTAGATTAATGAAAGGCTGAAACCACAAGAGCAATGAATGACAGCTTCGACAAAAGGGAAAGGATATGTCTGGATGATAAAAATGTAAAGGAATAGTGGTTTTTACAAGGGGAGGCAGTGGTCTAACGCAGCGTTTTTAAATCATAGGTAGTATTAGATCACAACTGGCATTTTAAAACATGAAATACAGTAAGAAATATCAAAACAGATCATGTATAATAAATAAAAGTACAGTTTTGTTAAATTGTTTCAGTTACATATAAATGTGTATAGAACTGTGATATAAATCTACTTCTCAATCAATTCCACGGATTTAGAATTGGGTATTTAAAAAAAATCTGATCAGCCAGGCACGGTGGCTCACGCCTGTAATCCCAGCACTTTGGGAGGCCGAGGCAGGAGGATCACCAGAGGTCAGGAGTTCGAGACCAGCCTGACCAACATGGAGAAACCCCGTCTCTACTAAAAATACAAAATTAGCCAGGCGTGGTGGCGCATGCTAGTCCCAGCTACTCAGGAGGCTGAGGCAGGAGAATTGCTTGAACCAAGGAGGCGGAGGTTGCAGTGAGCCAACATCACACCACTGCACTCCAGCCTAGGCAACAAGAGCAATACTCCATCTCAAAAAAAAAAAAAAAAAAAAAAAAATCTGATCTAGACAAGGCAACAGGGAGAGAGTAAAAACTTTCATCCTCTTGGTCCTAAAATACACTAATTGTCAAGGGGAAAAAAAGCATTCACTTGAGGGCTATAGAGCAAAAGCTCCAGCAAATGCCAAGGTTCAATTAAGACAAAGAAGTGAAGGGGACATTCCAAGAAATGCAGGATATAAGGGAACTTGCTTAAACCCAAACCACTATAAAGCAGAAAGGAAGCAATTTAGATACTTCAGACCTCAATTCTTAATTTAATACATACAACCCCTCAGTTTTTTTGAGCACTTGTAAGTAGTACAACATATTTCGCAAAAGTAATTTCTAAATACATTTTTGTTTTACCTGTGACTTTACTGAACTCTTCCAAAATGTTTTCTTTAGTCTTATTCTTCGGAATGGATCCAACAAAAAGTCTGTTGTTTGCCACAGAAATGCACACTCCAAGGTGTTTACCAGGGCGAATTTCATAGCTGTCACACTGCAATAAGAAAAGAACCAGAGACCCCAAAACCACCCCAAACTCAGGACAATTGATCCTAATCTAAAAAATCCAACAATTTAAGGCCAAACGTTCCCTGCTTCATCAACTCACCAAGTTCCCTCATGCTTTCCATAATATGAATGTATATTTTAAACTTCATTGTTACAGTCTCTTGTTTTAGTTTGGTTTTGTTAACCTTCACTACTCTTCCATATAAAAAGGACTCACTCTATTGTTTAAAATATCTTATTTCATATTTTATCTATCTGAAAATGTTTTTCCACAGATTTTTCAGAAAAAAATACCTGAGACTGATCATTCAGGGTCCTTAGAAATGTAATTGCATATAGGTAAGCCATAGTCAAAATAACAATATGTAAAGGGTAACAACTATGTTTAATCAATGCAAAGATATTAGAAAAATTTCAAATTCTACAGAAGTCACAGAATTCTAAATATATAGTTTTAAATTGTCTACCGAACACAATACTTTCAAAGTTTTATAAAATTTTTAAAAATGTTTTATTTAAATCACTATAGTGGATTTTCTTGATAAATTTTAGCCCTTTTTTTTTCTTAAGACGGAGTCTCACCCTGTCATCCAGGCTGGAGGGCAGTAGCACGATCTTTGCTCACTGCAACCTCCACCTCCTGGGTTGAAGTGATTCTCCTGCCTCAGCCTCCCAAGTAGCTGGGACTACAGGCGTGCGCCACCACACCCAGCTAATTTTTGTATTTTTAGTAGAGACAGGGTTTCACCATGTTGGCCAGGCTGATCTTGAACTCCTGACCTCAGGTGATCCGCCTGCCTCAGCCTCCCAAAGTGCTGGGATTACAGGCATGAGCCACTACACCTGGCCAATTTTAGCTTCTTACACTTTAATAATATTTAACCTTTAGTTTACTAAGAGATATGATTATTAAAAATAAAATCATCCACATGCTGCCAAAAATGAAAACTTAATATTAAATAAACAAGTTTGAAGGAAAAATCCAAAATAAAAACTAAAATCTGGGTCAAGCTAGTAGTGGAACTGATTCACACACCAGTAATGAAACCAAAGCCTTGATGAAAGAGGTTGACCATTCTAGAAAGGCTAGAACTAGACTTAGTGAGGCCCTCAGAAGTCAAGCAAGAGTATGCCAAAAAATAATGACATTGTTATTTTAAGATACTGAGATAGCTGTGTCTTAAATACAACAGGAGTGAAGATACATTTGATGTGCAGAACTTTGTTACTACTACTACTGGTCTGAAATGAGCACCAAGTGGTTAAAGGCCCTAGAGAAAGGAAATTAATATGAGACTGGCTATGAATAGTAGGAGAGGAGAGAAAGATTAAAGACAGAGAAGACTCAAGGGCCAAGAAACATAAAGAAAGAACAAAAATACACTTAGAAAATATGAAATAAATCGTAATGAGTAGGCTGTAACAAAAATAAAACAGATTCACAACTATTTTCTGAATTGAATCCTAAAAGTCACTGTCATTCACTATTATGTTCCCCACAGCCCATTCCAGTCTTCATTATACTTTAAGAATCCTACAGTTTAACATCAAGAATTGACATCCTTTTGCCTAAAACCAAAAGACAGAAATGCATAAGCCAAATACTCTTATGAAACTTCTGATATTAATCAATTTAATAGATAACTCCTTAAATCAATGGGAGACTTTCTATAAAACATTACTTCTTGGGTATTTTCAGTTCTTTTTTACTTTTATAGTCAGAAGAAAATAAACGTCACATACCAACTTGGTCAGTATAAAAACATTCCAAGCAACAACTGAAGAAATCAAAATAATGTTAACTACAAACATTTTTGAATTAAAGTTTATTTCCTCAAATAGTGACTTGCTAGACAGTGGATAATTATCACATACCAGTTTCACGGCTTCCTGTGCAGCTTCCTTTCCACAGAAGGTGATAAATGCATACCCTCTATTCTGACCGGACAGTGGATCCATCATAAGACGTAGATCCCAAATGGGTCCGGCCTTCTCAAAAAGGGGCACCAACTCATCCTCATATAAATCTCTTGGTATTTTGCCTACAAATACCTGAAATAAAACCCCCTTATTAGAATCCAACATAAGCATTTGATTTTAGAGCCGTAAAGCCTACTGCTTTTTGTTTTTAAAGATGGGGGCAGAAGAAGATGGTTAAGTAAGAATGGAAACAATCTGAAACTTACAGTTGACTTGCAGAGCTAATCCTGATTTTTATTATAATGACCTTAGGGTTATCAAAGCACAACAGTCTCTTGAAAAATGGAAACTGACTAATAAGAGTGTGAAATTTGTATTTACTCTAAATTTTAAATTTTTATAACTTGCCTTTTTCTCATAAAAACAGAATAAAGGAGGCTGGACACAGCGGCTCATGCCTGTAATCCTAGCACTTTGAGAGGCCAAGGATGGTGGATCACTTGAGTCCAGGAGTTCAAAACTAGCCTAGGCAACATGGTGAAACCCCATTTCTACTATTTAAAATTAAAAAAATTAATTTATAAATTAAAAATAAATAAAAATGAATAAAAATAAAATAATTGAATAAAAGATTGTCATAGCCCTCAAGTTATCTCCTCAACTCTAAAATCTTTACTTCTTAAAAAGCAACCTTGGCCAGGCACGGTGGCTCACGCCTGTAATCCTAGCACTTTGGGAGGCCAAGGCGGGTGGATCACGAGGTCAGGAGATCGAGACCATCCTGGCTAAAACAGTGAAACCCCGTCTCCACTAAAAATACAAAAAATTCTCCGGGCATGGTGGCGGGTGCCTGTACTCCCAGCTACTAGGGAGGCTGAGGCAGGAGAATGGCATGAACCCGGGAGGTGGAGCTTGCAGCAAGCCGAGATTGCACCACTGCACTCCAGCCTGGGCGACAGAACAAGACTTCGTCTCAAAATAAATAAATAAATAAATAAAATAAAAAGCAATCTCAATATTTTTCAGAAACTCCAGTGCTTCAATCTATTCCTTTCTCTATCCAGATATTAAATATTAATTTTTTTTTTTTTTTTTTTTTTGAGACAGAGTCTTGCTCTGTCGCCCAGGCTGGAGTGCAGTGGCGCGATCTCGGCTCACTGCAATCTCCGCCTCCCGGGTTCACGCCATTCTCCTGCCTCAGCCTCTCCGAGTAGCTGGGACTACAGGCGCCCGCCACCACGCCCGGCTAATTTTTTGTATTTTTAGTAGAGACGGGGTTTCACCGTGGTCTCGATCTCCTGACCTCGTGATCCACCCGCCTCGGCCTCCCAAAGTGCTGGGATTACAAATGTGAGCCACCGCGCCCGGCCTTAAATATTAAATTTTAAGGTATGAAGAAAAACCTCTTCACCATTTGAAGAATTTGTGATCTACCTTTAATTACAAAATTATATACGATTATAATATACAATGATAAATTTAAAATTATACAGTCAAAAACCCTCATTTGATACCAAATTACAATTTTCTTCAAGTTTTTCCAATGTAAGCAACATTAAAAATGTTTTATGTTGGCCGGTCGCAGTGGCCCACGCCTGTAATCCCAGCACTTTGGGAGGCCGAGGCGGGTGGATCACGAGGTCAGGAGATCGAGACCATCCTGGCTAACACGGTGAAACCCTGTCTCTACCAAAAATACAAAAAATTAGCCGGGCGTGGTGGCTGGTGCCTGTAGTCCCAGCTACTCAGGAGGCTGAGGCAGGAGAATGGCGTGAACCCGGGAAGCGGAGCTTACAGGGAGCTGAGATCGCACCACTACACTCCAGCCTGGGAGACAGAGCAAGACACTATCTCAAAAAAAAAAAAAAAAAAAAATTTTTGTTAAAACATTTGTAATCCACAAAGTCTGAATGAGTAAAATTAGTATTTGCATGACAAATTTTCTAGTGAAACTCATCTACATCACCATTTCACAGTCTGAAAAATAGCTGGAATAATAGGTAAATAATGAAGTAACAATAGCAATCCAATCCAAAATATGCCGACATTATTATGGACATTAAGTTTCTGAAGTTAAGCTCTACAACAGATGTACTATCTAGAGATAATCCTTTCCAAAATAATCAAGACTCACTTTCACTGCTATCTGGTAAAACTTGAGATATTCTTTTGACTCCTTAGCATGATTCTCACACAACAGTTACTGCAATTCTTCTACCTCCTTAAGGTCCCCAATCCTCATTCACTAAACCTCATTCTAAGGATATCACCTGAGAAAGTCATTGGTTTCTTCATATGCTTACCTCTCACAATGTCTACTTTCACTTCTATCGCACCTCAGAGAAAGAGATCTACCTCCTTTCTAAGGTTAACTCCTTAACCACAATAAATAAGCCCATTTCTTCTTACCACTTTCTGGAAATAACTGCAAACCGTTATTCCTTCAACTCTCATATTTTGCTCAGTACCATCCTTCCCTTCCCACTGGTTCCTTCCTGTCTCCAAACAATCCAAAAACAAAATACAACAAAACATCCCTTACTTTAGCTTGTATTGTATTTATTTCCTTTCACTGATAAATGTTTGGTTTGTTTTTGAGACAGGGTCTCACCTTGTCGCCCAGGCTGCAGCGCAGTGGCATGATCATGGCTCACTACATCCTCACACTCCCAGACTCTAGTAATCCTCCCACCTCAGCCTCTCAAGTAGCTGGGACCACAGGCTCTTGCCACTATGCCCAGCTAATATCTGGGGGTGGGGGTTGGGGGTAGAGAGAGGCTCTTGCTATGATGCCCAGGGTGGTCTTGAACTCCTGGGCTCAAGTGATCTTCCCGTTCCTGTCTTGGCCCTCCAAAGTACTGGGATTACAGGTGTGAGCCACTGCGCCCGGCCTGTTTTGAATACACCATCCGTATGGTTTTTTTTTTCACTCACACGGTTATTATTTTCAACACATCTACTACATGCTTAATACCGTGAAGCCAAAGAGAAGTCGAAATAAGACATCTATGGCATCATCACAATTAGGGATACAAGATACTGTTATATGTGATTTAAGTGATGTCCCTGCAGAACAATCTTTCTAACAAAAACATACTCGGAAAAGCACACAGCATCTATGTTCTCTTTAACCCTCTATAATTGGCTTCTTCCTCTAACTCAAACCGTGTACCCAGATGTCACTAATAAACTTCTAATAACCAAATTCAAAAGTCTTTTTCCAGGCCGGGCACAGTGACTTATGCCTGTAATCCCAGCACTTTGGGAGGCCAAGACGGGCGGAATACCTGAGGTCAGGAGTTCAAGACCAGCCTGGCCAACGTGGTGAAACCCCATCTCTACTAAAAATACAAAAATTGGACAGGCATGGTGGCAGGCGCCTGTAATTCCAGCCACTCGGGAGGCTGAGGCAGGATAATTGCTTGAACCTGGGAGGCAGAGGTTGCAGCGAGCTGAGATCACGCCATTGCACTCCAGCCTGGGTGACAAGAGTGAAAATGTCTCAGAAAGAAAAAAAAAGGTATTTTTCCCCCTCAGTTCTCATCATCCTTGCCTTCTCTACAAGTATTAACACTGGTGATGCAACTACTACTGTCAAAAACTTTTCTTCCGTTAAGTATTCAGAATACCAATATCATCTTTGTACCTTGAAATCTATGATGAAGACATGTTTGTAACAAATGATTTTTTCTAAAAATCAAAATTATTAAAACCCAGCCTTGTCAACTGGCTCCTCTGACTGCCCCCATCTACCTTTAGAAGAATATAATTTCTGTTTCTCTCCCCTCCTAGCCCCCAACTCCAGGTGACTGAGGAACTACTTCCATAAACAGACATCCCAGATGTTTTCAATTCCTCCCATTACCACCCATATCCAATTAATCTTTAAAGTATCTGCTTGAAGTTGCTCCACGTAAATGCCTAGCCTATACAAACACATGGCTCCCACCCTACTCAGAACTTGTATAATACAAATCTTTCATGAGACAAGTAATTAGATATACCTTGGACTCATGTGCCATATATTTTTCTAGATTCTAGAAATATAGTGACTACCACAGACAAGGTCTAGGCATTCATGAAGTTTATATTCTACTGAGAGAGACAGACAAAAATAAAAAAAGTAAACAATATGGGTCATGAGCAGTGGCTCACATGTGCAATCCCAGCACTTTGGGAGGCCAAGGTGGGCAGATCACTTTAAGTCAGGAGTTTGAGACCAGCCTGGCCAATATGGTGAAACCCTGTCTGTAACTAAAAACACAAAAAATTAGTCAGGCATGGTGGCACAAGCCTGTAATCCCAGCTACTCTGGAGGCTCCGGCAGAAGAATCACTTGAACCAGGAAGGTGGAGGTTGCAGTGAGCAGAGATCACACCACTGCACTCCAGCCTAGGCAACAGAGTGAGACTCTGTCTTAAATAAATAAATAAATAGTGGTTATATGATTTTAAGAGGTATTAAATGTTAAGAAGACGCAAAAAAACAGAAAAAGGGGATAAATGATGGGGCTGAGTTTTCACTAGGATGGCTTCCCTACAGGGGTGAATTTGAGCTGAGATCTAAGAGATCTAAGAGAAAATTAAGTAAAAATCTGAGGAAGGCAAGGGGGCAGTGTCTCATGCCTATAATCCCAACATTTTGGAAGGCCAAGGCAGAAGTATCACTTGAGGCCAGCCAGGAGTTCTAGACCAGCCTGAGAAACACAGCAAGACTCTGTCTCAAAAAAAAAAAAAAAAGAAGAAAAGAAAAGAAAAAAGAAATCTGAAGAAAGAGCATTCTAAGTTGAGGGAACAAGTACAAAAGGCTGTGAGATGTGAGATGGGAGTACACTCGACAAACCTGAAGAACAGCACACAGGCCAATGGCTAGAATGAAAGTGACAGTGGTGGGAAAACAGAGAATGGGGCCAGAGTAAGTTAAACCATGGTTAGGCATTTCTGCTCCCAGATGTGTTGGGAAGCCATCAGAGAGTTTAGAGCAGAAAAATGACTGGGTATGACTTACATTCTAAAAGGTACATTTCAGCGATTGGGCAGAAAATGGACTGCATGGAGAAACAGGCTGACTAGTCAGGTGAACAGGGCAATCTGGGAAAGAGATGAAAGTGGCTTGGTATAGTAGGGTGATAGCTATGACGGTGTAAGAATGTGAGCAACAGTGAGTTTTTGGTTATACTGGATTCAAATCTACATTTTAGTTACCTTGAGCAAGTTTCGTTTTGTTGTTGTTGTTGTTTTCGAGATGGAGTCTTGCTCTGTCGCCCAGACTGGAGTGCAGTGGCACCATCTCGGCTTGCTGCAACCTCCGCCTCCCAGGTTCAAGCAATTCTCCTGTGTTGGCTTCCTGAGTAGCTGTGATTACAGGCATGTGCCACCACGCCTGGCTAATTTTTGTATTTTTAGGAGAGATGGGGTTTCAACATGTTGGCCAGGCTGGTCTCGAACTCCTGACCTCAAGTGATCTGCCAGCCTCAGCCTCCCAAAGTTTTGGGATTATAGGCGTGAGCCACCGCACCCGGCCAAGTTTCTTAAGCAATGAGTCTCAACTTCCTCGTGTGGGCTGGGCATGGTGACTCACATTTGTAAACCCAACGCCCGAGGAGGCCAAGGCAGGAGGATTGCTTGAGCCCAGGAGTTTGAGACCAGCCTGGGCGACAAAGCGAGACCCTGCCTCTATAAAAAATTTAAAGAATTGGCTCAGTGTGGTGCCATGTACCTGTAATCCCAGTCACTTGGGAAGCTAAGGCAGGAGGTTCCCCTAAACTCAGGAGTTTGAGGTTGCAGTGAGCTACGATTGTGCCACTGTACTCCAGCCTGGGCAAGAGTGAGACCTTGTTTTTATAAATAAATAAATATAGAGGAAACATCAACAAATCTGTGGCCAATAAAGTCCCCAATACTATAGTCACGTGAGTCCATGAAGAAACAGACCACGAATTGAAAACACTGGTTTATCTAAGAAACAGGAAATATCTTCATTTCAAGAGCAATTTAACTTGGGACCTAAAAAGAATTCAAAAGGCTGAAGTTTTCAAAAACTAATTCAGTACTGTTCCTTTTAAAGTTTTTAAGCTCAATTTTTAATTAACTAAAATGAAATAGGATACTTTCCTTTTATTAACTTTTTAGTCTCTGAGTCATTCTGGATCCATGTGAGCCCTTTCAGAGTAAGCACGCAGTCATCTTCAGGTAACCCTCCTCCCTTTTCAGAACCAACAGAATCTAGTGAATACCATAATGACACTTCTTTCTTCACTCACTGGCCATGAAGACCCAGAAAAAGTTTTAGCTGTCTACTATTTATCCATCAAGTACTTCAACAGTAATAAAGGAAGTAACCAAGTCATTCAACAGTCTTTTCTTTTTTTGAGACAAGGTACTTGCTCCATCACCCAGGCTGGAATACAGTGGCACAGTAACAGCTCACTGTAGTGACCTCCAGACTCAACCGATCTTGAGTCTAGATCTCACCTCAGCCTCCCAAGTAGCCAGGGCCATAGCTGTGCGCATGCTGCCATGCCCGGGTAATTTTTTATTTTTTATAGAGACAGGGTCTCCTTATGTTAGCCAGGTTGGTCTCAAACACCTGGGTTCAAATGATTCTCCTGCCTCAGCCTCCTGAATGCTAGGATTACAAGCATGAGCCACCATACCCAGCCAACAGAGTCTTTTGGGTATCTATTAGGATTCTTATCATCTAGCTCCTACTTACATTTGCTATCTTGCAAATATATCAGTTTCTCATACATAATACAATTCAGGTGCCACAAAGTCATATACTTTAGGTCTCTGTTAAATACACTGGGGTTCTGTGACACCACCATGAATAAACCAAAGAATGAGATCTCAATCTACCATTTCTTTTCATTACTCTGCAAAACATCAGTGGTATGCTCTGCAAACAGGTAAGAATTTATTATATACAGTCATGACCTCCATGAATACTGCTTACATTAATGGAAACAAAAACAGAACTTGGCCAGGCGAGGTAGCTCACGCCTATAATCCCAGCACTTTGGGAGGCCAAGGCGGGTGGATCATGAGGTCAAGAGTTTGAGACCAGCCTGGCCAACATGGTGAAACCCCATCTCTACTAAAAATACAAAAATTAGCTGCGTATGGTGGTGCATGCTTGTAGTCCCAGCTACTTGGGAGGCTCAGGCAGGAGGATCACTTGAACCTGGGAGGTGGTGGTTGCAGTGAGCCAAGATCGTGCCATTACACTCCAGCCTGGGCGACAGAGTGAGACTCCATCTCAAAAACACAAAAACAAAAACAGAACTTGCTTCCCAAAGCAGCTTAACAATACTAGCTGAAGAATACAAAAATACTACAACTAGAGTAGGTCTGAGAGCTTAGACACACTAAAAAATATATTTCAAAATTACTACCTATCATCCTTGTATATTTGTCATCTCAGAACAATACTTAGCAACAATGTCTGTTAATGAGTGCTCATCTAATGGGTTAATTTACAGATTTTACCCAAAAATGAGATATCATAGTCCTCTCATAATTTTAATACTGCACAGTCTCAGGCACTGACTCTAACTTCAAACTCCTGAATCAAGACCTAAAAATGTTTAATGACGACTGAAAGAAAATATAAAAGAACAAAATCCAAACCTCACAACATCAAAAATCACAATTAAAACCAATTTATTATATCTACTAGCAACACATTAAAAACCTATTTTTCCTGAGTTTTTAAAACTTTGTCAACAAATACTTGCACAATCTCATGAAATCTAACTTTATGAGAGAAATCTGAAACTTTACATTAGGACTTTGCTAAGAGTGATTGCTTGACAGGAGTGGTTTTAGGCTAGTGATCACATATAGGGATTTTGCTGGAATCATATTTGCTGTATATAACAACATTTAACATACAGAAGAATGCATCTTTCTCCTAAAGGAACAATGCAATCTAAGAGAATGTATATGTGTTTTACAATTAACAGATCAACTATTTGTTTCAAATTGGTTATCTCCGAGTTTATTAGGCCAGACATGGTGACTCACGCCTATAATCCCAGCACTTTGGGAGACCAAGGTGGGAAGATCACTTCAGCCCATGAGTTAGGAGACCAGCTGGGCAACACAGGGAAACTCCATCTCCACAAAAAATTAAAAAAAAAAAAAAAAAAAAAAAAAGAAGCTGGGCTTCACTTTAGGAGGCCGAGGCAGGCGGATCACCTGATGTCAGGAGGTCCAGACCAGCCTGACCAACGTGGAGAAACCCCTCCTCTACTAAAAATACTAAAACTACAAAATTAGTCAGGCGTGGTGGCGGATGCCTGTAATCCCAGCTACTGAGGCTGAGGTAAGAGAATCGCTTGAACCCGGGAGGCAGAGGTTGCAGTGAGACGAAATTGCACCATTACACTCCAGCCTGGGAAACAAGAGCAAAACACAAAATAGCTGGGCTTGGTGGCATGAGTCCACAGTCCCAGCTACCGGGGAGGCTGAGGCAGGAAAGCTGCTTGAGCCAGGCGGAGTCTGAGGCTGCAGTGTGCTATGATCACACCACTGCACTCCAGTCTGGGTGACAGTGAGACCGTTTCTTATTTAAAAAAAAAAAAAAAGAAAAAAAAAAAGGCCCTGGTATAACAGGTTACTTTTCAGCACATAGTTTTCTCCATTTGAAGGATTAGCAGGAGTTCGTGACCTGCCTGGCCAACTTGGCGCAACCCCGTCTCCACCAAAAATAGAAAAATCAGCAAGGGGTGGTGGCAGGCGTCTGTAGTCCCAGCTACTCGGGAGGTTAAGGCAGGAGAATCGCTTGAACCTGGGAGGCGGAGGTTGCAATGGGCTGAGATCGCACCACTGCACTCCAGCCTGGGTGACAGAGCGAGACTCTGAATGGAGAGAGGGGAGAGGGGAGAGGGGAGAGGGGAGAGGGGAGAGGGGAGGGGGGAGGGGGGAGAGGGGAGAGGGGAAAGGGGAGGAGAAGAGAAGGAAGGAATAGAACAGGCTAGCAATAAGGCAAATCGAAAAAGCTTTATGAAGACAGATGGGGAAAGAACTGCTTCTTTGTTCAAGTATGGACTAACACACTCAATCTTTTATCTGATTCCACATCGTTCCCTTGTGCAATCCACGCCCATCAATAATATCTCTCTGTAAATACTAAGTCCCTTCTAAGTGATAGGTGAGGCAAGGGAGAGGACAAGCACAGTTCTAAGTTATTGACATTTAAAAAAAAAAAAAAACAAAAACAAAAACAAAAAAAAACTTGGCCAGGCACAGTGGCTCACGCTTGTAATCCCAGCACTTTGAGAGGTCAAGGCAGGTAGATCACCTGAGGTCATGAGTTCAAGACCAGCCTGACCAACATGGTGAAATCCTGTCTTTAGTAAATACAAAAAATTAGCCAGGTGTGGTGGTGCATGCCAGTAATCCCACCTACTTGGGAGGCTGGGGCAGGAGAATCGCTTGAACCTGGGAGGTGGAGGTTGCAGTGAGCCAAGATTGCACCATTGCACTCCAGCCTAGGCAACAAGAGCAAAAATTCTATCTCAAAAAAACAAAAAACAAAACAAAACAAAAACAAAAAAACTTGGTTGGGCACTGTGGCTCATGCCTGTAATCCCAGCACTTTGGGAAGCCAAGGCCAGCAGTTCAAGACCGGCCTGGGCAACACAGTGAGACCTGGTCTCTACAGAAACAAAAATAATCCCCAAAAAGCAAAAACCAAAATAAAGCAGACGGGTGTGGAGGCTAACGCCTGTAATCCCAGCACTTTGGGAAGCCAAGGTGGGTGGATAACTTGAGGTCAGGAGTTTGAGACCAGCCTGACCAACATGTGAAACCCCGTCTCTACTAAAAATACAAAATTAGCCAGGTGTGGTGGCAGGTGTCTGTAATCCCAGCTACTCAGGAGGCTGAGGCAGGAGAATCACTTGAACCCAGGAGGCCGAGGTTGCAGTCTGCCAAGACCGCGTCACTGCACTCCAGCCTGGACAACAAGAGCGAAACTCCATCTCAGGGGAGGGGGAAAAAAACAGAATAAAGCAATGCGTCTTCCAAGTAACTTTACTCCAAGTATCTAAAATGGTGTGTTGCTAATAGCATGGTTTTAGCAACCTGTTCCAAGAACTCTATATTATATTCCTATATAAAGTGTTTGGGAGTCTACCAGTCACAAGATTATCCATCCTCATGATGGCAGCAAAATACACATAGATATCTAAAAACTAACAACAGCTACACTTTGAAAGGAATCAAGAATTTTCCCCCGTCTGTATAGTATCTGCATAGTAGATAAAACACTTTCCAAACTGGAAAGATCTTGGTAAACTGCTAAAGAACACTTACCTCCGTTCCAATTCCAGGTTGCACGCCAGAGTACACACTGTCTGGTGGAGGACCACCATATTTCCTCTGTCCTGTGGTTACATCCAGAGTATAACCAGTTCTCTCAAGCAAGGCCTAGAGATAATTATACATCTCTTTATACTTGAATACTAAATCTCACACACAAGCATCAGTGTATTAATCTTTTCCAAAATGGACCCCAGCTTCCTAGGAGATATATTTTTATGGTTAGGTAAAAAAAAAAGTCAAAATCCACACTGGGGACATGTTTCTACCGGTGAGTCTTTTCAAATAAAATGTTCTCTATCCTTAAAAAAATTAGCAACAAGTCTTACCTCCTTCATGCAGCTTCTCTCATTTACTATCACTCACATCCATTTCTCCCTACTGTCTTTTCTTCTTTTTTTTGAGATGGAGTCTTGCTCTGTTGCCCAGGCTGGAGTGCAGTGGCATCGTCTCGGCTCACTGCAACCTCTGCCTTCCGGGTCTAAGCGATTCTCCTGTCTCAGCCTCCCAAGTAGCTGGGATTACAGGCATGTGCCACCATGCCCAGCTAATTTTTTTATTTTTAGTAGAAATGGGGTTTCACCATGTTGGCCAGGCTGGTCAGAAACTCCTGGCCTCATATGATCCGCCTGTCTTGGCCTCCCAAAGTGCTAGGAGTACAGGCATGAGCCACTGTGCTCGGCCCCCACTGTCTTTCTAGTGTACTTTTTTTTTTTTTTTTTTTTTTTTTTGAGACGGAGTCTTGCTCTGTGGCCCAGGCTGGAGTGCAGTAGCGCGATCTCGGCTCACAGCAAGCTCCGCCTCCCGGGTTCACGCCCTTTTCCTGCCTCAGCCTCCCGAGCAGCTGGGACCACAAGCGCCCACCACAATGCCCGGCTACTTTTCTGTATTTTTAGTAGAGACAGGGTTTCACCGTGTTAGCCAGGACGGTCACAATCTCCTGACCTCGTGATCCACCCGACTTGGCCTCCCAAAGTGCTGGGATTACAGGCGTGAGCCACCACGCCCAGCCTCTAGTATACTTAAAGTTCCATAATTTAAGCTTGATTTTGTTTGATCCTTTTGTTTTGTACTCGTGCCATATCATAAGTTCCACAAGAATCAGATAATCGGACAAGAATCATACAGTACAAACTAAAAATAATTGGCAATTACCAAATGAGTATAGTCAGGTTTCGAAAAATAAGTAAAATCTTGTGTTTCCCGATTACCAACCTTCCTTACATTCTATTAGGTATTAAGAGCAATCATAGAAAAGAAGATAATCTCCTTGCTCTCAGGAATTTATGTTATAATTGAGGCAACATTTATATCAAGAGCCTACAGAAGACAAGACACAATGGTAAACAAAGAAACACAATCTACCTAGAAAAGAGAAATTTACATTTCAGGTTTTTTTTTTTTTTTTTGATACGGAATCTCGCTCTGTCGCCCAGGCTGGAGTGCAGTGGCGCAATCTTGGCTCACCACAAGCTCCGCCTCCCGGGTTCACGCCATTCTCCTGCCTCAGCCTCCCGAGTAGCTGGGACTACAGGTGCCTGCCACCACGCCCAGCTAATTTTTTGTATTTTTAGTAGAGACGGGGTTTCACCGTTGTTAGCCAGGATGGTCTCAATCTCCTGACCTCGTGATCCACCTGCCTCAGCCTCCCAAAGTGCTGGGATTACAGGCATGAGCCACCACACCTAGCCAGGTTTTTAAAATACACAATGTCAGAACAATAAGAGACTTTAGATATCATCGAGTTCAGTGAACACTAGGATTTCACAGGGATGCATGCCTTCGGCCTTCCATTCTTCTACCTTTGACTGAAACAGAGCCATAAATGTAATATAAAACAGGGGTCCCCACACCCCTGGGCCACAGACCCGTACTGGTCCATGGCCTGTTAGGAACTGGGCTGCATAGCAGGAGATGAGTAGCGGGCAAGTGAGAACAAAGCTTCATCTGTATTTACAGACGCTCCTCATCCTCCCTATCTGTAGGGACCAGCCCCACAGGGTCGGTGGGTCTCTCCCCGTGTGCGGCGACGACAGAGTGTAGAAATAAAGACACAAGACAAAGAGATAAAAGAAAAGGCAGCTGGGCCCGGGGGACCACTACCACCAACGCGCGGAAACCGGTAGTGGCCCCGAATGTCTGGCTTCGCTGTTATTTATTGTATACAAAGCAAAAGGGGCAGGGTAAAGAATGTGAGTCTTCTCCAATGATAGGTAAGGTCACGTGGGTCACGTGTCCACTGGACAGGGGGCCCTTCCCTGCCTGGCAGCCGAGGCAGAGAGAGAGAGGAGACAAAGAGAAAGACAGCTTACGCCATTATTTCTATGTATCAGAGACTTTTAGTACTTTCACTAATTTACTACTGCTATCTAGAAAGCAGAGCCAGGTGTACAGGATGGAACATGAAGGCGGACTAGGAGTGTGACCACTGAAGCACAGCATCACAGGGAGACGGTTAGGCCTCCGGATAACTGCGGGAAAGCCTGACAGGTGTCAGGCCCTCCACAAGAGGTGGAGGAGCAGAGTCTTCTCTAAACTCCCCTGGGGAAAAGGTGACTCCCTTTCCCGGTCTGCTAAGTAGCAGGTGTTGTTCCTTGACACCTTTTGCTACCGCTAGACCACGGTCCGCCTGGCAACAGGTATCTTCCCAGATGCTGGCATCACCGCTAGACCAAGGAGCCCTCTGGTGGCCCTGTCCAGGCATAACAGAAGGCTTGCACTCCTGTCTTCTGGTCACACCTCACTATGTCCCCTCAGCTCCTATCTCTGTATGGCCTGGTTTTTCCTAGGTTATGATTATAGAGCAGGGATTATTATAATATTGGGATAAAGAGTAATTACTACCAACTAATGATTAATGATATTCATATATAATCATATCTAAGATCTATATCTGGTATGACTATTCTTGTTTTATATTTTATCATACTGGAACAGCTCGTGTCCTCGGTCTCTTGCCTCAGTGCCTGGGTGGCTTGCCGCCCACACCTATCACTGGCATTACTGCCTGAGCTGTGAGCTCCACCTCCTGTCAGATCAGCAGCCACATTATATTCTCACAGGAGCGTGAACCCTATTGTGAAGTGCGCATACAAGGGATCTAGGTTGCATGCTCCTTATGAGAATCTAATGCTTGAAGATCTGTCACTATCTACCAGTATGCCCAGATGGTACCATCTAGTTGCAGGAAAACAAGCTCAGGGATCCCACTAATTCTACATTATGGTGAGTTGTATAATTATTTCATTCCATATTACAATGTAATAATAATAGAAATTAAAAAGTCTATCACAGGCTGGATATGGTGGCTCACACCTGTAATCCCAGCACTTTGGGAGGGTGAGGTGGGCAGATCCCCCAAGGTCAGGAGTTCGAGACCAACCTGGCTAACACGGTGAAACCCCGACTCTAAAAAAATTAAAAAAAAATTAGCGGCCCGGTACGGTGGCTCACGCCTGTAATACCAGCACTTTGGGAGGCCGAGGCAGGCGGATCACGAGGTCAGGAGATTGAGACCATCCTGGCTAACACAGTGAAACCCTGTCTCTACTAAAAATACAAGAAAAAAAAAAGTAGCTGGGTGTGGTGGCAGGCGCCTGTGGTCCCAGCTGCTCGGGAGGCTGAGGTAGGAGAATGGCATGAACCCAGGAGGCGGAGCTTGCAGTGAGCCAAGATCGCGCCACTGCACTCCAGCCTGGGCAACAGAGGGAGACCCCGTCTCAAAAAAAAAAAAAAGAAAAGAAAAAAAAAATTAGCTGGGTGTGGTGGCGCACGCCTGTAGTCCCAGCTACTCAGGAGGCTGAGGCAGGAGAATCGCTTGAACCCAGGAGACAGAGGTTGAAGTGAGCTGAGATGGCACTACTGCACTCCAGCCTGGGCCACAGAGTGAGACTCTGTCTCAAAAAAAAAAAAAAAAAGTATATCACTATAGCAAGACACGAGTGTCCATTTAACTAAGGAATTAGGTTCACTGGTCTTTCATTAAAACCTGTATATTTATGTTTCAAAGCTGTTTAAGTAATAAAATGGTAATAATAATAATGGTTCATGGTTATATAGTTCTTGCTACATTCCAGGCATTATTCTAAGTGCTCTATATATGTTAATTCATTTACTCCTTACAATAACTCTGTAAGGTAGTCACTATTACTATTCCCATTTTACAAATAAAGAAACTGAGGTAACTGAATATTCAAAAGGAGGAAAGCAGTTATAACAACTTTTTATCAAGAGAAAAGAAACAAAGTGGCTGGAAAATAACTTAACCAAGAGACATTACTGGATCAATCCAAGAAACTACCAGCGAAGCATCAATAAATATACATCATTCATGGCCACAAAAGAGGGAACGAGGAAGAGTATGAATTAGGGCTTTTCATTAAACATGCAATTGAGTGTCAATCCCCAAAATTATCCTTCTTACGTAATTCCTCTAAATTATTTCATTTCTAAATGAAATGTTTTGAAAAGTGAAACTTCTGGCCGGGCGTGGTGGCTCACATCTGTAATCCCAGCACTTTGAAGGCCGAGGTGGGTGGATCACAAGGTCAGGAGATCAAGACCAATCTGGCCAACATAGTGAAACCCTGTCTTTCCTAAAAATACAAAAAATTAGCTGCGTGTGGTGGTGCATGCCTGTAATCCCAGCTACTTGGGAGGCTGAGGCAGGAGAATGGCGTGAACTTGGGAGGTGGAGCTTGCAGTGAGCCAAGACTGCGCCGCTACTCCAGCCTGGGCGACGGAGCAAGACTCTGTCTCAAAAAAAAAAAAAAAAGTGAAACTTTCTAGGAAACATGGAAAGAGGCATTTGACCTCATCATTAAATGCAATTTCATTACAACTACCCAAGTCAAGTTTTACCTTGATCTTCGCTTCATCAGGTCCCTTTGTGGACTCTTGCACCTTGCTCCCCTGTTTCTCTCTCTGCCTGTAGGTCTTCATAACTCCACATAAAAATGCACTTTTGTTCTAGAACAGACAAGTAATTCAATAAAAAGAATCACCAAAAATCTCTGAGGGGTCAGATACATAATTAAATTTAAATTTCAGAAAACCAGGATCTTAACAAAAGATTTACTGATTCATTCAACAAGTATTTGCTGAGTGGTTACTATGTGCCAGAGACTGGAGCAGACAGCAGTAAGGCAGTATAGACCTCAGGGAGCTTACCTTCTACCCTGGGAAAACACAGTCTTCCACTTGTTGATATGTGACTGCATCTAGACTGTCTTTGCCAGATGTCGGAAACTATTCCTCCCACCTACATTTTCCACTAAGATAATAAAACAGGATCAAATAACCCCCAAATGTTAAAAAGCTGAGTAACATGTAA
The DNA here is from genome assembly GCF_009828535.3 of Hylobates moloch. Classification (NCBI taxonomy): domain Eukaryota; kingdom Metazoa; phylum Chordata; class Mammalia; order Primates; family Hylobatidae; genus Hylobates; species Hylobates moloch. The sequence goes on from NW_026652284.1 coordinate 21,671,838, forward strand.
AAACCTATAGTAACAACCATCAAAACTTGGCTTTAATTTTAAGTTTTTAAAATAACTTACTGTACAAGGGGGTGGGAGGAAACTTTTGCTTTATACTTGGGCTTCTGAAACTCTGCCACAAGCAGATCTTTTTTTCCTTTAAACTAATTTTTTACAAGAAGAGGTGGTCGCAAACAAAAAATACCACTTCTCCACAGGTAAAAAAGTAATAGTAAAATAATTTCAGATCACTAATTGTTCAAAGACATTTCTGAGTAATGACCTTACCTGAACATGTGATAAGTCACTTTCCTTGAACTGCTGTAGTACAGACAGAGCTCCTTCTTCATTAAATTCCCTGAGAGCATCAATTGCTCTTTCATCAAGATCGACATAAGCTACCAATCCTAAAAATTAAATTGAAAGGGGTAACGTTATTGCAACAAAAGGGGTAACCTAAGCTCTACTGATGTTTAATCAAGAATTCTTACATTATGATCACTAACAAACTATATTTTCATTTAACTATATGCATATACGCAGCTATCCAAATACTACATAGAAAGGTCCAGGACAAATATGAAAATAAAGATAAAATGTCAACAACCAAAAACATGAATTTCAATCTCCATATCCACAAACCTCCCCCGCCAAATCCTAACATCCATTTCCCACTCCCCCAAAAGTGTAAGTCTTGAAAGTTAAATCTGATGTACATACTGTATTACAGATTATGCATTAATATAACAAATTTTGGTTTATATTAGAGTGATAAGAATACACTGTGTTTTCCAAGGATAAACCTCAAATTACAGACGGTTACAGTTGATGCTAACCACATAAGAGGTGGAGGAAAATCTGAAAACAAATTTTACTAAGTAATTCTTTCCACTCTCCAGAAAGTGTCAAAAGGCTTTCCCTCTTGAACACCAAAGATAAACTGAAATGCATTTGTTTATCTGAGCATCCACTTTGCTGCAGTCAGAATGCGGAAAGGCATAATTTTAAACTTCTACAAATGCAAGTGCAGCTTGATTAATCAATTCTGAAAGTCATACTTTAAGGCATTCTTTGTTCTTCTGAAGTGACAAGCTGAGATTTAAAAGATGCTGTGGCATTCACACTGACTGTCAAGAATGACAATCTTTTTCAAATGGCAATAAAGACTTTATGGACTTACAAGTAAACTTGACAGAAAATATATACACTGCATTTCATATATGTAGTATATTCAACTGCACACAGAACATCTACTAAGTTGAAAATATAATTTCTTAAGTCTGTTAAGTTTGTGTCATATTTATATATGGAATATATTTCAGAATTGATCCAACGTAAAATGGAAGTATTTCATAGATTAAAACCCCCAAGTTCATATGAACATGAAAAGTAACTCCATTTTGATAAAGCCAAAAAGAACTTTATTCCATATAGTAAATTTTAAATAAATGTAATGCCACTTCCAAAGTTACTTTTTTAAAAAGTTGCCATGATTTGTTTCAAAAGCTCGAAATGAGCATGTGTAAATAACTGGAGCTGCCTCACTTGAATATTCCATACCACCACCCAAAGCCACAACTCAGGACACCCATCACTCCATTTTGTCAAACCAAGCCTACGCCCAAACCATCAGCCTCTTATCGATAACAAAACACTCTACAAGAGAGCATCTCTAAGCAGATCACTGCCAATTCTCTATGGCAGAATGTCACAGAAAGTTCCTGAGGACTGATTTTCAAGTGCAACCATGACCCAGGAGTCATTTTTATAAGTCATTTTAATGTCTAAAATTATGCTAAGCTTCCCAGATTTAAAAATTTTTTAAGGACAAAAAAAAAACCAGCTATTTGTTTCTACTGTACTTAAGACACATTTGTGAGTGAGACAATTCAATTCTCTCTCAGAATCTGAATAGGCACACACAACACAGAGGAAGAAAGTTTCCATCTATGTCCCCAAAGGAGGAGGACACATTCATTTATGAACAACGCTCCCTAAGGGTAAATATTTCTCTCCCTCTTTAAAACTTCAAACCACTTACAACCAACTATATTAAGATGTTCAAATTTGCTTAAGCACTTAACCATGGCACTTCTGGATTTAAAAAAAAAAAAAAAGCAGCTGTTACAAACCAAACACTTCCAAATTACGGAGAGATGTGGATTTCTATTAGAAACTAGACAAGCCACAAACTCTCAAGGAGTCTGACATTTATTATGGTTTCAGACGATACAGTCTATCCTCTTATTATGCCACCTAATCAGACCTAAGCTGATTTAACAATCACTTTAAGAAGGTAAAAGTAGAAAAGCAAAAGCAAAATGATGACTGATTTCGATTAAGAAAAAAATGTAAAATTTGGTATGCAGAAACATACATTTTAGTGGGTGGTAAATCTAAGACAAATCGATGTGCTGTTCTGAAACAACTAAGACTGCATATTCAACACTAAGAAGGCTTCAAAATAATGAAATAAGAGTATCAAAGTCAAACCCAATATGCCTTCAATGAAGGGAAAGTAACAAACATTCAGCTCTACAGATCAGAAACAATAAGTATTATTTAACCTTAAAAATCTATAAAATTCAAAGTGGTTTGCCCTCACTTTCATAACCAGTCAGAAACAAGAAATGCATATTATACCTGTCTGAAATATTTCATCAAGTCTTTCTGCCACCTTCTGTGGGAGGCCTGCCTCTATCAGTGTCTTGTAGTGTTCTGTGTGAGTTACACTGGAAGTATCCATTGGTTCTTCCTCTTCTTTTAACTGTACCGCATTACCATTCACCTGATTAGCCATTTTATTATGCTGCTGGAAAAAATTCAGGAGCTATATTACATTAAGCCAGAAATAACTAGTTTGTAGGACAATGCATGATTTATCTAAACTAATTTGTATACATGCTGCTAATAACCTCTATCAAAATAATAATTTATTCCTCCTGTGATGTATCTGACCTAAATTGGCAATAATAATCCTGTAAAACCATAGAAAATGTACATGGAAGCATTAGTTCTTTAAGGAACTTCATGTACACCAGGTAAAATAAAGGCTTTAATTTACTGAAGGTAGAATTGCTGATTAACAAAAGCAGCTGTTCTGTCCTGGTGAAAAGATCAAAATCACTACAAAATCCTAAAAGCCCCTCAGCTCTTGGGTCTTACACAGTTTTAAAAAGTTTTGGTTTAAAAACAGAATGAACACCCACAGACCACTTAATCAAGATTTATGGACTTTCAAATTTTCCTGGCTCTGCTTCAAATACAGTATCGGTGTGAAATAAGTGCCCTGTTTTCTCTAGTTCAACATGCTGGTGGTTTGGGTTTTCTCCACCTAACAATACAAAACGAAAACAAAAAAAAACCAACTTGACATTACTTTTTGTTCTAAGATTAATTCGCTATTCCCACAGATTTAAAAGAAAAAATGACCAAGTTTAAAAGCGAAACAATTGTTTTCAGTCCAAATAAAATACTAAGTGAGCTACAGTTTAGGCTGCTTCTTAAAAAAAAATGAGTACATGTTGAAATTTTCATGTCAGTAAAATAAAGATGTAAAAACATACTGAAGAATGGACAACTTCTTCCAAATATTTCAAAAAACGTTACCTAATTAGGCTAAACTTCAGCCAGATTTCTCAGATTAACCTATCAAAAATAACTTTGTACATTCAGCCTGTAGGTAATGCTGAAATGGACTGATTCCCTGAAGAGAGAGAGTAAACAATAAACCATACAAGGCCAGTCTGTATACTGCCTCAAAAGACAGGGAATTAAAGTGCATTTGTCTGTGGTGAAATTATAATGTGATGAAGATAATAGGCAGCAGAACAAGACATTGCAACACATACTAAATAAAAGACATAAAGGTGGATCTCAAGAAACAGCCTACTTTTCTTGATGAAACTCAAGATACCTAGTCATCTATAAAGAAAATACAAGTCTCCTACAAAGTACTAAGACACATAACATAACCACACTTCCAGACAGCTTATCGAACATTGTGCAAATGCACCAGGTGCAGTTTTCTGGCTTAAAACAACTTCTTTTCACTTCAAAGTCCACGGATATTTAGTTGAAGTTAACGAAAGAGGGAGGAAGACCAAGAGGGGAAGGAGGTAATAGAGAGTAGGAAGAAGAAAGGAAAATGCAAAGGGTTACTCTGAAAATGAGATAAACATGACTCCTCACAATTACAAAACACTATTAAGACTCGATAGCCCTTAATAGACGCAGACTGTGGTTAAATTCTAGGTGGATGTTTCTCAAGGCAAGCTTCAAATTCTGATGAACTAGCAAAAACGGAAACATTCGAAACTGTCACACTTTTGATCAAGAAACTGTATTGTGTGAGATGAATACGTTTACTGATTAACACAACCTATTTCTATAAAGATGCATCCTAAAACCCAAAATCTCCTTGTGAACATAAGGTTCTGTTTTCCCATGCTCCCCCATCCCCACATACTACCTTAAGATCATCAGAACTCAAAAGTTCTCAGTATCACAAGACCCTTACAGCATTGCACCTAGGAATACTATTAGTCACAGAAAAGAGGCAAATTTTTAACAGAAAAGTTCAATGAACATCTGTTAAGGTGGGGTTTTTAAGTATGTGTAAAGCAAAAAGACAAGTTGTGTATTAAGCACAAGACAGAAATATTTATGCCTACCATTTCATTGCAAAGGCTCTACAAGTTGATACTGAAATTGGTTAAAATTTTCAAAAAAAAAGTTTGTAAATTTTAACAAAAAAACCGTAAAATAATTAGATTCCAGAAAATAAAACCTTCGGATCAAGGAAAGCCCTCTCTCTTCAAGCCAAATACAAAGTGCTCATTTTAAAAAGACTTTTTATGTCATATGAGACCATTTGAAACTCATGTCAATTCAACACAATGCCCCACACAGCCAAACCATATTTCTGGATGCAGCAAATATACTAACGTGACTGGAGTCATTTGATCTAAACATTTTTGCAAAAAAAGGAGACATTTAAAGATTTAAAAGGGCTGCTGGGAGATTCGGGATGTCAGCACTAACTCCTCCCTGACTTTTTCTGAACCTCTCTGTGCAAATTCTTCATATTAAGAAACGGGCTTTAAAAGAACCAACGAAATGAGACTAACGGTTATCTCATGGCTTAGGAGTGTCGAGCTCTCATCCTACGACTGACTCATGAGACATCGATTCAGCCACTTGAGGACTGCAAAAATCTCAAACAGGTAGTGTGAAAGGACTGAACCTTCCAAGAAGCCCTGGGCTTTTTAAAAAATTTGGCAATACGGCCACTACCGTATAAGAAAAAGGATCGCCTTTCCAATTTGGTGCGCCTCTGACAATCTCAGAATTATTCATTTCAGGCGCCGCTTGGAGCCTAAGTTCCACGGCCTCTAGTAGTCATTTTTTCCTTCAAATCTCAGCCCGCGGCATGCAGATTGTGGGAGGGGAGGGAGGCTTCCCACACAAATCGGCCTTTCGGTTTCTGCTCACACAAAACTTTTCTCCCGGCTCAGATAACCCTGGGATCTGCACCCCGCCTTCCGCCCCCCACCCCCATCCCCTCAGGCCCGTCCGGATCATCCAGCACATCCCACTCGGGCTAGGCCGGCCGCGGCGGGAGCGAAGTGGCTCCGGCGGGGAGAAGCGGCAGGGCCGCGGGCGCCTCAGGCCCTTCGCGGGTCCGGCCGCATGGAGCAGCGGGCGGAGGCGGGAAAAGCACGGCCGGCCCCGGCAGGCCGCGCGGAGAGCGCCCGGCAGGCTGGACCGCGGGCTGGAGGGGCGGGGGGGAGGAAGAGCGAGGGCGAGAAGCGTTTCGGCCGGGCTAGGCCCACAGCCGCGCGGCCGGACTAGACCGAAGCCGCCCCCAGCCCGTCCCCACCCCCACCCCGGGGCCTCGGAGCGCAAACGAAACGGGACCAGGCACGGAGCCCGGGCTGAGTCGGGTCGGATCGGGGCTCCCGGCCCCTCCCCCCACGGGCCGGCGCGAGACTCACCAGGGCAGAGCGGGGGCCGGCGGCCGGGCCCGTGAGAACCAGCGCGAGGCGCTTTGAAAACGACTAGAAATGGCGCGCGCGCCACCCCCTCCCCCCCTCATGGACCGAGACGCGATCCCGGCAGCACGCGGGGTTTCCCGGAACTGCTTCCAGGGACTCCGAGCTACGGGGCAATCGCTTGGCGAGGCGGCCTGACAGGCAGCTCAGACGACCAGTAGTATCGAGGCAAAACGGACCACGCCGGACGACTCGAGAGCCAATCGATGAAGCTGTCGGCTGAACCAATGAGGGTGCTCAGCGCCGCTGGCTGGGGCGCCTCCGGGGCGGGGGCAGGCACACAAAGGGGTCTGTGGTGGAAGCCCTTGGTGGCTGCGAGGCTTTGGAGCACTGGGTCCTGGGTAGACTAGGCTCCTCCCTCTTCGTCTGCCGCCGACGCGAGGGCTAAAATCTAGGCCTCGCGCCGCGTGGCCGCCTCCGGAGCCCCGCCCCCTACGGCAGCGCTGGCCCATGGCTCCGCCATGGCGCTCGCGTCCAGCCACCGGCCGCGCTTAGCCACAGAGTCCTCCCTGGCACCCCCGCAGCCGGCGTTCGCCCCAGACACGCCCATAGCCACGCGTTCGGGCCTCTTTCGGTTATCTTTTCGCCTTTAGTGAGCACACGATTTAAGGATGATTTGGCTGGTCATTTTGCTGAGGATTTTGTCTAGATAATCATTCCTTGGAACGATCGGAGAAATGCCTCTTTCCCTCCCTGGCTGCCGTCCACACATCGTTGGTGGCAGACTGAGAGGGAAATCGTTAAAATGACTCAAAAGCAATGTGTAACACAAGTGATAGAGCAGGGAGCTTTTCCTCACAGGGTTTGGAGCTACTTGATATTCATAAAATAAAGCAGCTATATCCATCTCTGAAGCCAAAAGAGCCATGCAGGGGAAAGGGGTAATTCCCAAAGGACGCTATAATTCTTGTTAGTCCTAAACCTATTTCTCACCTGCCATTCCTACTGATTTGTTCCCTGTCCTTAGTTCCAAACCTGTCTCGTCTCACAGAAACCTTCCGAACTCACTTCTGTGGTGCAAGCCCCTTTTTCCCAACCCCAAACTCCAATGCCCACCCTTAGGAAGCGGAGGAAGTCAAGCAGTGGTCTGCAGGATTTCCAGATGCACTCAAGGATGATTAAATTTCTCAGAACCTACAAACCTAGATTTAATTATTGAAAACAGGCGGGGCGCGGTAGCTCATGCCTGTAATCCCAGCACTTTGGGAGGCCAAGGCGGGTCAGAAGTTCGAGACCAGCCTGACCACCATGGTGAAACCCTGCCTCTACTAAAAATACAAAAATTAGCCTGGTGTGGTGGCACGTGCCTGTAAACCCACCTACTCCGGAAGCTGAGGCAGAAAAATCGCTTGAACCCGGGAGGCGGAGGTTGCAGTGAGCCAATATCGCACCACTGCACTCCACCCTGGGCAACAACAGCGAAACTCCGTCTTTTTTTTTTTTTTGGAGACGGAGTCTCGCTCTGTCGCCCAGGCTGGAGTGCGGTGGCGCAATCTCGGCTCACTGCAAACTCCGCCTCCCGGGTTCACGCCATTCTCTTGCCTCAGCCTCTCCGAGTAGCTGGGACTACAGGCGCCTGCCACCACGCCCGGCTAATTTTTTTTTTGTATTTTTAGTACAGACGGGGTTTCACCGTGTTAGCCAGGATGGTCTCGATCTCCTGACCTCGTGATTCGTCCACCTCAGCCTTCCAAAGTGCTGGGATTACAGGTGTGAGCCACCGCACCTGACCCAGCTTTTACTTTATAATTTTTTTTTTTTTTTAAGATGTGCTCACTTTATCACCCAGGCTGGCGTGTAATGGTGCAATCTGGGCTCACGGCAACCTCCGCCTGCAGGGCTCAAGCGATCCTCTGACCTCAGCTTCCCTAGTGGCTTGTAGGAACTACAAGCGCTGGCCACCGCTCTGGGCTAATTGTTGCTTTTTTTTTTTTTTTTTTTTTTTTTTTTTGCAGAGACGGAGTTTCACCATGTTACCCAGGCAGGAACTTTTTCTTTATTAACACAATAACTATTAAGATCTTAGAGCAGGTCTAATAACTACAGAAATTGTAGAGTGATATTTCAAGAAATTCATGACTAATAAAGTGATATGAAAATGATTTCTATTGGTTACAGAGGGAAAGCTAATACTAATTCTACTGTGATATGTTGTCTACATTCACAACGGGGAAAAATGCTAAATGTCAGTTAGATGTTAGAGAAAACAAAGATGTAATTTTTTTTCCCCATCCAAGTTAAAGTACTCCTTACTTCCATTCAGAGACTCCTTTAAGTCCATTGATGAGAACCCGTGGGTCAGATATGTAATTTTTTTTTTTTTTTTGAGACAGTCTCACTCTGTCACCCATACTGGAGTGCAGTGGTGCAATCTCAGCTCAATTCAACTTCCACCTCCCGGGTTCAAGCGATTCTCCTGCCTCAGCCTCCCAAGTAGCTGGGATTACAGGTGCCTGCCATGACATCTGGCTAATTTTTGTATTTTTAGTAGAGGCGGGGTTTCACCATGATGTCCAGGCTGGTCTCAAACTCCTGACCTCAAATGATCTACCCACTTCGGCCTCCCAAAGTGTTGGGATTACAGGTGTGAGCCACTGCACCTGGCCTAGATATGTAATTTAAAATGATTCTATCACCCAGTATTTTCTGGGATAATATTTCAAATGTTCTGCTACGTAGTCATCAAAGGTATACTCCACATTTCAGACCATATATCTTGATTTTTTTACTTGGAAAGAAAATTATTGTATAGATACAGATATTCATGAATTCAATATTCCACAAATATGTATTGCATGCCTCTATATAAAAATCATGGAGTTGGCCAGCACGGTGGCTCATGCCTGTGGTCCCAACACTTTGGGAGGCCAAGGCAGGTGCATCACCTGAGGCCACGGGAGTTCAAGACCAGCCTGACCAACATGGAGAAACACCGTCTCTACTACAAATACAAAAATTAGCCAGGCATGGTGGTGCATGCCTGTAATCCCAGCTACTCAGGAGGCTGAGGCAGGAGAATCACTTGAACCCGGGAGTCGGAGGTTGCGGTGAGCTGAGATTGCGCCATTGCACTCCAGCCTGGGCAACAAGAGTGAAACTCCATCTCAAAAAAAAAAAAAAAAAAATCATGGAGTTAAGAGTAGAGAAAGCCAGGCGCGGTGGCTCATGCCTGTAATTCCAGCACTTTGGGAGGCCGAGGCAGGTGGATCACGTGGTCAAGAGATCTAGACAATTCTAGCCAATATGGCTGGAAACCCCATCTCTACTAAAAATACAAAAATTAACTGGGCGTGGTGGCGCACGTCTGTAGTCCCAGCTACTTAGGAGGCTGAGGCAGTAGAATCGCCTGAACCCAGGAGGCAGAGGTTGCAGTGAGCCAAGATCGCGCCACTGCATTCCAGCCTGGCGACAGAGCAAGACTCCATCTCAAAAAAAAAAAAAAAAGCCAGGCACGGTGGCTCATGCCTGTAATCCCACCACTTTGGGAGGCGAGGTGGGAGGATTGTTTGTGTTCAGGTGTTCAAGACCAGCCCAGGCAACATGCTGAAACCCCGTCTCAACAAAAGTTGCAAAAATTAGCCGGGTGTGGTGGCACATGCCTGTAGTACCAGCTACCTAGGAGGCTGAGGTAGGGGGATCACTTGAGACTGGGAGGTGGAGGTTGCAGTGAGCAAGTGAATGTACCACTGCACTCCAGCCTGGGCAACAGAATGAGATCCTGTCTTAAAAATAAATAAATAAATAAACAAATAAATAACCTAGGGAATATAAAATGAATAAAACACAATCCTTGTCCTCCATCCTCGGTGAAAGGTAGGACAAGTATAAACATTTAAAAAAAGGGGGGTGGGCGTGGTGGCTCATGCCTGTAATCCCAGCACTTTGGGAGGCCGAGGCAGGCAGATTGCCTGAGGTCAGGAGTTCGAGACCAGTCTGGCCAACATGGTGAGACTCCGTCTCTACTAAAAATACACACACACACAAAATTAACTGGGTGCGGTGGCATGCACCTGTAATCCCAGCTACTCAGGAGGCTGAGGCAGGGGAATTGCTTGAAGCAGGGAGGTAGAGGTTGCAGTGAGCTGAGATCATGTCACTGCACTCCAGCCTGGGCAACAGAGTGAGACTCTGTCTCAAGAAAAAAAAAATGGGTTGCTAAGGGAAGCTCCAGCTATACCCATAATTTCTGAAATTAGGTAACATAGTGCAGTCAGGCCCTTCTGCATCTCTTCCCTGTTACAGACCAAACCTGTTGTCTGAGCTGGTATATCAATGAATATACTTTTGCTTCTTATAACAATTATAGGGTCCAGTCATGGTGGCTTACGCCTGTAATCCCAGCACTTTGGGAGGCCGAGGTGGGCAGATGTCCTGAGTTTAGGAGTTTAAGACCAGCATGGGCAACATGGTGAAACCCCATTTCTACAAAAAATACAAAAATTATAGCTCACACCTGTAATCCCAGCACTTTGGGAGGCTGAGTCAGGTGGATCACCTGAGGTCAGGAGTTCGAGACCAGCTTAGCCAACATAGTAAAACCTCGTCTCTACAAAAAATTAGCTGGGTGTGGTGGCTCACACCTGTAGTTCCAGACACTTGGGAGGCTGAGGTGCAAGAATCACTTGAACCTAGGAGGTAGAGATTGCAGTGAGCCGAGATTGTGTCACTGCATTCCAGCGTGGGCGGCAGAGCAAGACTCTACCTAAAACAAAACAAAACAAACAAAAAACGAAGAAACAGGCCGGGCGCGGTGGCTCACGCTTGTAATCCCAGCACTTTGGGAGGCCGAGGCGGGCGGATCACAAGGTCAGGAGATCGAGACCACGGTGAAACCCCGTCTCTACTAAAAATACAAAAAATTAGCCGGGCGTGGTGGCGGGCGCCTGTAGTCCCAGCTACTCGGAGAGGCTGAGGCAGGAGAATGGCGTGAACCCGGGAGGCGGAGCTTGCAGTGAGCCGAGATTGCGCCACTGCACTCCAGCCTGGGTGACAGAGCGAGACTCCGTCTCACAAAAAAAAAAAAAAAAAAAAAACGAAGAAACAACAACAAAAAAAACTAGAATCATTTTTATTATTTTAAAACACTTAGCAAAATGGTGGAGTTCCAACTAAGATTGACCAGCACTTAAGCTGTTTGTCTTTCATTTATACCTCCTAAGATGATGCTTCTTTTACAAAAATAAAATGCCATGTGGATGACTTGCAAATGGCTTATAGTTAGCTTACCTCAAGATCTTATTGCAGTGCCTGCCTTATCATTTTTTTTTAATAATTTTTTTTTGAGACGGAGTCTTGCTCTGTCACCTACGCTGGAGTGCAGTGGCGAAATCTAGGCTCACTACAACCTCCACCTCCCAGGTTCAAGCGATTCTCCTGCCTCAGCCTCCTGAGTAGCTGGGATTACAGGAACCCGCCATCATGCCCGGCTAATTTTTGTATTTTTGTAGAGATGGGGTTTCACCATGTTGGCCATGCTGGTCTTGAACTCCTGACCTCAGGTGACCTGCCCTCCTTGGCCTCCCAAAGTGCTGGGATTACAGGCGTGAGCCACCATGCCCGGCTTCATCATCATTTTTCTAGCATTTTTTCTTCTGAAGGTTATCCTTGAGCTGGTCTATTGAATGCCCTTCTAGTTCTCAAATGTATCAAAACCATTTTAAAATGAAAAGAAAGTGTATTTCCATTTTAGTGGCACTGTTGCTACCATTTTTGAGCTCCTACTGTGTGTCGAGTGTTCCACATATACTATTGCTGATCCTTACATGGAACCTGCAACCTCAGTAATATTATCCCATTTTATTGAGGAAATAGGCTTACAGAGATTGAAACGTTCGCTTAAAGGCACACCACACTCCTGAACCAAGACTCAAACATATGTCGTGTGTGTAACTCCAAAGCTACTTTACCAAGCAACTTTTCAATTATTGTCTCAGTGTTGGCAGATTCTTCTCTTGAAGGTACCAGTCAAGTAATCATATAGGTGGCCAGGAGTGGTAGCTCACGTCTATAATCCCAGCACTTTGGGAGGCTGAGGCAGGTGGATCGCTTGAGTGCAGGAGTTTGAGACCAGCCTGGGCAACATAGTGAAACCCCATCTCTACAAAAACTACAAAAAATTAGCTGGGTGTGGTGGCACACACCTGTAGCTCCAGCTACCTGGGAGGCTGAGGTGGGAGGATCACCTAGCCTGGGGAGGTCAAGGCTTCAGCAGGCCGCGTTTGCACCACTGCAATTGGCCCTGTCTCAAAAAAAAAAAAAAAATCGTCTGTTTGATCTGATGAATAGGTTAGAAAACACTAGTTAGGGACCAAAGCCAACTATGATATAAGATAACGAGTTCTCACATTTACCTTGTGTGGTTTGCAAATTGGCCTTATAACACAATTTAAACTTGTTCTGAGAAATGAACAGTGCAAGAATAAAATTGTAGCCTCACAAGGTCTCAACTTTGGAAAGCAACACCCCTTTGCGTAGATTTGTTAGAAAATAACATGTCTTGGTCAGGCGCAGTGGCTCACTCCTGTAATCCTCACACTTTGGGGGGCCTAGGAAGATGGATCTCATGAGGCCAGGAGTTAGAGACCAGCCTGGCCAGCATGGTGAGACCCTGTCTCTGCTAAAAATGCAAAAATTAGCTGGGTGTGGTGGTGCCTGCCTGTAATCCCACCTGTAATCCAGTGATAGAGCAAAACTCTGTCTCAAAAATAAATAAATGAACAAATAAAAATAAGTCCTCTTAGGATTGTTAAATCCAATTTAAGAGTGCTGAACACTCAGTCACAACATTCCCTCATTCCACAACAGTGGAATTCCCTGGCAACTCTTCACCAGGACTTTGGTGCACCCACTCACTGACAGTAAACTCTGCAGCCTTTTTTCTTTTAAGCCAGGGTCTCACTCTAGTCTGTTGCCCAGAATACCTCCTGGGCTCAAGTGATCCTCCTGCCTTGGTCTACCAAAGTGCTGGGATTACAGGCCTGAGCCTTTAAAAAGGCTGCAGGTGGCTGGGTGTGGTGACTCATGCCTGTAATCCCAGCACTTTGGGAGGTTGAGGTGGGAGGATCACTTGAGCCCAGGAATTCAAGGCTGCAATAAGCTTCGATTGTACCACTGCAGCCTGGGTGACAGAGTGAGTCCCTGTTTCAAAAGAAGGGTGGGGAAAGGGGGAAGGGAGAAAGAGGCAACAGCAACAGCTGCAGCCTAATTCCATCAACTGAATTCTAGGAGACTGTTGTACATAACTCCATGGAGTTCTCATTATTATCAGGCTTCCCTATAGACAGACGGAAGAGCCGCATGCTGCAAATCTTTGGTGGAGGTGTTGCTGTGAGGTTTTAACTAAAATCTGGTAGAAATCTAAGATAAGTATTATTATTCATATTCAAATATACAAGTTGAATATACAGTTCCACAAATCAGATTCTGCAGGGATTGTGAGTCCTGTTCCCAATATCAGTGTAGTGTCATGGAGTAATTATAGCATTCAGTATAACTTGCATATGTTTTGAAAATTCGATAAAACAATAAGAATTGGTTATAAATAGATTGTGGATATAACTAAATTCTCACTACCCTAAAGTTAAAATATCTATTAGAGGCCGGGCGCGGTGGCTCACGCCTGTAATCCCAGCACTTTGGGAGGCTGAGGCGGGCGGATCACGATGTCAGGAGATCCAGGCTAACATGGTGAAACCCCATCTCTACTAAAAATACAAAAAATTAGCCGGGCGTTGTGGCGGGTGCCTGTAGTCCCAGCTACTCGGGAGGCTGAGGCGGGAGAATGGCGAGAACTCAGGAGGTGGAGCTTGCAGTGAGCCATGATCGCGCCTCGCGCCACTGCACTCCAGCCTGGGCAACAGAGCGAGACTCCATCTCAAAAAAAAAAAAATCCATTCAAGGAAGGGGGCAGGTGCTCTCTAATTGTCATTAATAATAACAACACGTTGCACTTAACAGTTTTCCCCTGTAAATGAGTTTCAAGTACTGTATCTCATGAGATATCTCTGCTGCATTTGAACATCTTAAAATGTGCCATGAACTTGGCTTGTGACCCTCCTCTCCCGGTTCTTCTCTGGACCCTGTAATACGTCCTTGTAGGTCCTCTCCTCTGCCCATCATTATCTGTTGGTGTTCCCCGGACTTCATCCCTGACAACTGTTCTCACATTTTGCCACGGTCATCTCATTCACTTGCATGGTTTCACTACTACTACCATCTCCGTGCAGATACTAGCTATTCCCATTTCTTTTTTTTTTTTTCCTTGTATTTATTTTTAATACAGGGTCTTGTCACCCAGGCTGGAGTGCAATAGCACGATCTCTGCTCACTGCAACCTCTGTCTCCCAGGCTCAAGTGATCCTCTCACCTCAGCCTCTCAAGTAGCTAGGACTACAGGCATGTGCCACCATGCCCGGCTAATTTTTCAAAAAAAAAATTTTGTAGAGATTGGGTTTTACCATGTTGTCCGGGGTGGTTTCAAACTCCTGGGCTCGAGCAACTCACCTTCCTTGGCCTTCCAAAGTGCTGAGATTACAGGTGTGAGCCACTGTGCCCGGCCTATTCTCTATTTCTTTTTCTTTTCTTTTCTTTTTTTTTTTTTTTTTTAGCGAAGTTTCGCTCTTGCTGCCCAGGCTGGAGTGCAATGTGCAATGACCTGATCTCGGCTCACTGCAACCTTCGCCTCCCAGGTTCAAGCGATTCTCCTGCCTTAGCCTTCCAAGTAGCTGGGATTACAGGCATGTGCCACCATGCCCAGCTAATTTTGTATTCTTAGTAGAGACGGGGTTTCTTCAGGTTGGTCAGACTGGTCTCGAACTCCCGACCTCAAGTGATCCGCCCGCCTCGGCCTCCCAAAGTGCTGGGATTACAGGCGTGAGCCACTGCTCCCGGCCTCCCATTTATTTATAGTACCACGTTTGGTCCTGAGCTCTGGATTCATATTTCCAACTGCCTGCTGGGCATATGAATATATGCTTGGATATAACAGTTTCCTCAAACTAAATGACTAAAGATGATTTTTATCTCCTGCCGTGTGATCCCTTCCTCACTGAGCCCCACTCATAGCGACCCTCTGGTGGTGGTTTCTCCAGCATACCAACTGCTGCTTCAGCATCTTCACATTTGCTCTTCAATAAACTGAGTAGTTAGAACAGTTACCCCAGATATCCTGACGTCTTAGTCAGAGATATGCTCAAATGCCACCTCTTTAGAGAGGTTTTCCATGACCACTTCCTCTAAAAGCAGTCTCTTTTGTCTTCATTACACTTGTTACCAGCTAACATTATATATGTCTTTGTTTATTGTCCCTATCCCCAGAAAACAGAAATTCAACAAGGGCAGAATCTTTGTCTCATTCGGTTTTATACCAGGCACATAAGTTGGTGCTCAATGAATTTTTTTATTTTTTAAATTTATTTTTATTTTTATTTATTTATTTATTTTGAGACGGAGTCTCGCTCTGTCTCCCAGGCTGGAGGGCAGTGGTGCGATCTCGGCTCACTGCAACCTCCACCTCCCGGGTTCAAGTGACCCTCCCACCTCAGCCTCCTGAGTGGCTGGGACTACAGGCATGTGCCACCACGCCCAGCTAATTTTTTTGTAGTTTTAGTAGAGACAGGGTTTCACCATGTTTGTCAGGCTGGTCCCAAACTCCTGACCTCGTGATTCACCCACCTTGGCCTCCCAAAGTGCTGGGATTACAGGCATGAGCCACTGCGCCTGGCTTTTTTTTTTTTTTTTTTTTTTTTTTTTTTGAGACGGAGTCTCACCCTGTCACCCAGGCTGGAGTGCAGTGGCCCAATCTTGGCTCACTGCAACCTCCGCCCCCTAGGTTCAAGCGATTCTCCGGCCTCAGCCTCCCAAGTAGCTGGGATTATAGATGCCCACCACTGCGCCCAGCTAATTTTTGTATTTTTAGTAGAGATGGGGTTTCACCATGATGGCCAGGCTGGTCTCGAACTCCTAACTTCAGGTGATCCACCTGCCTCAGCCTCCCAAAGTGATAGGATTATAGGCGTGAGCCAGAATGCCCGGCGGTGCTCAATGAATTTTTGTTAAATGACTTCATTTACTTGTAATCTTTTTCCCCAATCCCAGACTCCTCCTTTTTGCATGTTCTGGTTCCTTTAATAGCATACTCTGCCGAGTGCATTGGTTCATTCCTGTAATCCCAGCACTTTGGGAGGCTGATGCAGGAGGATCCCTAGAGCCCAGGAGTTTAAGACCAGCCTGGGCAACATAGGGAGACCCCGCCCTACAAATAATAAAAAACAAAATTAGCTGAGCTGGTGGTGCATGCCCGTGGTCCTAGCTACTGGGAAGGCTGAGGTAAGAGGATCCCCTTAGCCCAGAAGGTTGAGACTGCAGTGAGCTGTGTTCGTGCCACTGCACTCCAGCCTAGGTGACAGAGTGAGAGTCTTTACCTCAGCTTTACCTGGAGGATCTTAGATGGGTCACATTACTTCTGGAAGCCTTCTTCCTCTTTCCACAAGGCCTCACCAGATGCACTAATGACAGAATTTTTACAGTTCTTTTAATGAGTACCGGCCACGCGCAGTGGCTCACAGCCTGTAATCCCAGCACTTTGGGAGGCCGAGGTGAGCTGATCACTTGAGGCCAGGAGTTCGAGACCAGCCTGGCCAACATGGCGAAACCCCGTCTCTACTAAAAATACTGAAACAGCTGGGCGTGACGGCAGGCACCTGTAATCCCAGTTACTCGGGAGGCTGAGGCACATGAATCAGCTTGAACCTGGGAGGCGGAAGTTGCAGTGAGCCGAGATCACACCACTGCACTCCACCCTGGGTGACAGAGTGAGACTCTGTCTACCAAGAAAGAGTAGCTTGGTGTGGTGACAGTCAAAAATATGAAGGGAATAAAGTTTATGTATATTCTCCTTATTTTATTGTTGCCTGCTTATTCTATGCCAAACATTTGCTGGGGGTTGAAGACACAACGGTGAGCAAGACAGTGACTTCTTCAAAGATATCAAAGTTTAATGGAGGAGACAAAAAAGTAAGTAGGCAATTAGAAAACAGGGATAAAGTGCTTTGATTGGGATAAACCCAGGGAAAACAGAAAAAGTTAACACCTGATCCAGTCTTATGGGATTGGGAAAGGTTTCCTAGAGCAAGTTAGGTATTAGACCTGAAGGCTGAATAGGAGTTGGCCAGAAGAGTGGAGGGAGAGATGCAGCTTGGAGTGTGCAGGAAAGAGCAAGTGCAGGAAAAGAGGAGGGAACCAGAGCTGGGGAGAGCAGCAGAGGCCAGATCATGAATGACCTCCTCAGAAATCACACCAAAGGAGGTTCACTGTTTGCTGCTGGCAATGGGAAGCATGACAGGGCTTTACACAGAAGAGTGGCATAAAAGGATTTGCCTTTCAGAAAGATTGTTCTAGCAGAAAGGGAGAACAGACTGACGGGAATCAAAATAGAAAAGAGGAGACTCATTAGAAGGTCATTTCAGTAAGCGAGATATGGTCCAGTGATGGTCTGAATAATTGCTGCTAATATTTTGAGCCCCGTGATCTCATTTAATCTTTGCAACTCTATGAGGTAGACATAATTACTCCCATTTGCGGATGGGGAATCCAAGGAACAGAAAAGCTAAATAATTGCCCAAAGTCACATGGTAAGTGGTGGCAGTAGAGACAGCGAGGCAGAAGGATCTGAGAACTATTTAGGAGGTGGTATGGGCATGACTGGATACATAGTTATACAATATTTGTTACTGATTTGGGGAGGGTGGCTAAAGGAACGGGAGTTAAGTATGATATGCAAGTTTCTAGCTTGGATAAGTGGGCAATGACTGAGTTAGGAACAGGAGAAGCAGGCAGGGAGTAAGGGAAAATGTGGCAAGTTGAGTTCAGGGTTTGATTTCAAGATGTCTGGGTAATTTCCTATTATAATTTTTTAACTTAGTTATTTTGTTCATGCTTTGATGGATAATTTCCAAGCAGAGCTGTCCAGAAGGCAGCTGCAGGGGCTGGTGTGAAACTCTGCCAGATTTTGGTGTCATCAGCCTCAATCTTTCCCAAAAGGAAAAATAAAACAAAACCACTTTTGGAGAAGCTGAAAATGATATAAACTTTGGGAATGAAGCATTTAGAAAAACAGATCATGCAATGGGATTTCCCACGGACCCATTTTAGGTCATTACAGGGTAATTGTCTCCCATTAATTCAGCTGTTTTTCACTAACGATCTTAACAGTCTTTCAGTTCTTGAAGTCTCCTATTGATAAGCAGGGCCTACATCTGCTACTCTACTGCAGAGGTGGGTATCTAACAACTGCTTCCAAAGAGTCAATTTCTCCCAGGGCTTGGGAACTCCTTTGGGAGCTACACTAACTTCTAAAACACCAGGGAACCACTTAACAAATTATCATTTCAGTGCACTCAGTGATATCCTAATGGCCTGGAAACACAGGCCTAACCTACCTCTAGGGTCTTAGAGAACAGTTCACACAGAAGGAAATTTGCTCAATAATAACAATGTCAAGATATTAACATATCAAATACTCTTAGAGGGAGGCTCTTGAGCTACACTTCTCCAGGTGAATTAGCATCTTCCCTTAACTTTCCTTCCCAGCAATGAAAAATGCTCAACATGCAGTAAGAAGAGTTTTTTTTGTTTTTGTTTTTGTTTTTTTGCTTTTGTTTTTAAGGGATGAGGTCTTGCTCTGCAGCCTCGAACTCAGCCTCAGCCTCCCAGGTAGTTGGGACTACAAGCACTTGCTACCACGCCCGGCTAAGAGTTTACATGTATATATACTTCTGGCTGCTCTATAGACAGAGTAGGGTTCACCCATAGGCAGAATGGCCTAGAGTAGCTTAAATAATATTCTGGGGCCAGGCCTGGTGGCTCACACCTGCAAGCCATCACTTTAGGAGGCTGACTCGGAGCACTTGAGCCGCAGAGTTTGAGACCAGCCTCGGCAAAATATAGAGAGCCCATCTCTAAAAAAATAGTAAGAATTAGCTGGGTGTAGTGGCACACACCTGTGGTCCCAGCTACTCAGGAGGCTGAGGTGGGGAGGATCACTTGGGCCTGGGGAAGTCCAGGCTACAATGAGCTGTGATCATGTCACTGCATTCCAGCCTGGGTGACAGAGCGAAACTCTGTCCCAAAAAAACAAAAAAAAAGTGGTTTTTTTGTTTTTGTTTTTGTTTTTTTTTGGTAAAGTTTCTCTTCTTTGCAAGTCTTGGCTACACAATTAAAAACGTTTGATATTTATATTTTCCCCCAATATAAAGCACTTCCATCCCTACCTTTGCCTAGGCTGGCTATCCATTTAAAAAAAGATTTTATTGAGAGAAAATTACTTGTAAGTAATTTGAAAATTGTGGCCACACCCTGGTAATACCTAATTACAGCCTTAGGCAGACTGTACAACTATGTCACGAATAGAGAACCTTTGTTTCTTTTTTTTTTTTTTTTTTGAGACAGAGTCTTGCTCTGTCGCCCAGGCTGGAGTGCAGTGGCGCGATCTCGGCTCACTGCAAGCTCCGCCTCCCGGGTTCACGCCATTCTCCTGCCTCAGCCTCTCCGAGTAGCTGGGACTACAGGCGCCCGCCACCACGCCCGGCTAATTTTTTGTATTTTTGGTAGAGACGGGGTTTCACCGTGGTCTCGATCTCCTGACCTCGTGATCCGCCCGCCTCGGCCTCCCAAAGTGCTGGGATTACAAGCGTGAGCCACCGCGCCCGGCCTTTGTTTCTAAGTATCTGTTCTAGGAACCCAATTCTAGTGTAGTAGAAACTGTTTTAGTTGTATTTTTGTTTGTTTTGTTTTGTTTTTTTGAGATAGAGTCTCGCTCTGTTGCCCAGGCTGGAGTACAGCGGTGTGATCTCAGCTCACTGCAACCTCTGCCTCCCAGGTTCAAGCGACTCTCCTGCCTCAGCCTCCCGAGTAATGGGGATTACAGGCGCATGCCACCACGCCCAGCTAATTTTTGTATTTTTACTGGAGATGGGGTTTCACCATATTGGCCACACTGGTCTCGAAATCCAGAACTTAGGTGATCCACCCGCATTGGCCTCCCAAAGTGCTGGGATTACAGGTGTGAGCCACCGCACCCAGACTTAGTATTCTTAATGAATACTCCAAAATATCTCCTTAAAGCAACAGACCTTCTCTCATTTTTCTTTTTGGATTTTTTTTTTCCTTCCCCAAAGCTAATGAGTCACCCATACCAAATATTCCTATGTGGCTTCTGTCACCAGCATAACCTTCATAGAAAACTACTCAGGTTTTTTCATCTTCCCAAGATATGGCAATAACCAGAGGGCTCAAGATACTGTACTCCCAAATTCCTACAGAACATCTGTGTAAAATATCTGTATGTCTGTACAGAATGCATCAGTGTAAAGACAATCATGCCCAATTTTAATGACTCTGATGAAAAGCCATTAAACGAATCTGTGCTGGGTTACTAAAATAATTCTCAGGTTTGCTGACTTTAAAAATTATGCTTTTAATTATGGAATATTGTTAGAATAATACAAACACTAAGATAACTGTGACCAATACCATAAGGAAAACTGTTCTACATATTGATTTGTTCATTCACTCTCCACAACCATAGAAAACAGGCACAAACTGTTCACGGGATGTGCAAAGGCAGCCAGGAACTTGGGAGCAGAAGGCATGCAAAAAGCATTAGTGAAGGCAGTCTGATGCATAAGTTCTACACGAAGTTCAACACAGCAAATGGGCAACAATTGGCAGAAAGAGGAGACAGCTGGTGTGGCCCTCGTCCTTTAAGTTTCCCAGCTAGATTGTTCATGTAGAGAGATAGCTGAGTGCTTAGAACCCTTGTTTTGAGCCCTTCACCTCTAAGAAGCCAAAAGCAGCAGCAAGAACTGGTTGGGGTGGGGCAAGAACAGTAGGGAAGGAAAAGGGGGTGAAATACAGTTAGGTCATGGAAATGCGGTCATCTATGGCCACTCCCAAGCTGATACCCAAAGTGGCTCACAGAAGCAACAGGAGAACTTTGACATTTATTAAAATCATCAGCAACATATATGGGAAAAGACATATTTGAGTTTAGTTACCAAGAACATGTGTCACCCGACAATTAAAATATGAATACCCACAGTCTGCTAGATTTTGTAAATAACAAAAAAACATGCTCCTTGCCTGAGTTTGTCCTTAAAAAGGAGTGGCGGCCGGGCGCGGTGGCTCACACTTGTAATCCCAGCACTTTGGGAGGCCGAGGCGGGTGGATCACGAGGTCAGGAGATCGAGACCACGGTGAAACCCCGTCTCTACTAAAAAATACAAAAAATTAGCCAGGCGTGGTGGCGGGCGCCTGTAGTCCCAGCTACTCGGAGAGGCTGAGGCAGGAGAATGGCGTGAATCCGGGAGGCGGAGCTTGCAGTGAGCCGAGATTGCGCCACTGCACTCCAGCCTGGGCGACAGAGCGAGACTCCGTCTCAAAAAAAAAAAAAACAAGGAGTGGCAACATGAAGGAACCCCCCTGGAAGATGGGTTACTTTAAAGGTTGTGTTATTAACAAGTGATGTGGTCCCACACAGCTGTGGGTCACAATAACTCATTATGGTACCCTACCCAAGAGAGACCACTGGCTCCTTTAACACCAAGTCCCAAAAAGCTATGGCAAAAACATTTTTAAAATGTTACAATGTTCACAATAAAGAACAGTAGCAATAAGGCATAGTAGAAATAAACTGGGGGTACTCTCAGAAGAAAAGATATTCCTCACTCCAGTCCCATTTTCTGGGTACCAATTCCCTTCTACCCCAACATGCTTGGATAGCATCAACACTTGAGATATTTAATTCCTACCTGGACTGAGATTAGGAAAACTGACACTACTGGGCTTAAATTAGGCGAACTGTTATTTTAACCACTTATATCTGTAGGGTGGGAGGATGGAAATACATTCCTACTGAGGTCTGTTAATTCCTTCTGACTAAGCCAAAGAGTTCTTCATTGCCATAGAAGATAATTCATTCTGAGAATAGGACAATCGACCTATTTGTCCGGTCATTATCTTCCACAGTTGACAAACACATACAAACAAGTACTTAGCTCTGTACAAAGACAGACCTTACAGGAGAGTGCACACTAAAGCACTAGTGTTTAAATTATTTTCCATAATGAAAAAAGGACATTTCTCACATTGGAGTTATGTCTATACTTCTGTCACATGACTCACATCACCCAAGAACATGCTAAGTCTCTGTAAATTCAGTTTCTGCTATTAGAAAAACCACAGGAATACACATTACTGTACATACACATGCCCTGATGCAAGCTAAGATAAACACTGGGATGTGGCCCTTATCAAATCTTAGAGTTAGCAGGATAGGAAGAGTTGATCTTAAGATTAGAGGGGAAAGAACACAGAAACGACCTACATTCCTTGGGAAGGGACTCTGGTTCCTTCCCTGAAGGAGTCAATTCCACTTGCTCCTTACACTTAACTGTCACTGATGGTCCTATCTTTTCTTGAAGATATTTTCTATACAATATTCTCTATAGTGATCCCCAAAGAAAATTCATAAATCTGAATAATGGCAGTAATAACTGTGGGCATCTTCTGCTAAAGTCACCATCATTGATGGGTCCTTGGTCCCCAAACCTGTGTCTTATTTTTCCTTTCCAACTGTATCTTCAGTTAGCTTTCACAAAGATGCAAGCTTTAAAGGAGGTAATTAGAAACAATGAGAAGGAGAAAAGTTACAATCATTGCCTTCATCGTGCAAAATCTTGCCCTCAGGAAGATGGAAAAGATACAAATGCATGAGAAACTCAAGGAAAAAGCCCTTTGGAGGGGAAGATGTGTGTGCCCAACTACTATGGTGTGTGAATACGTGTGGCAATTCAGGCAGAGTCTCTAGTTGCCTTTTTCCAAAGCAGCCATGACCACCCTATTACAGTCCCACGTTTCACTTAGCATAGTTCCTTGGGCCAAGGATGAGAGAAAATAACATTGAAAGATTTACTCTATTTCCAGGCCTGGGCATTCACCAGCATTTGTCCCCTGGTCTTCAGATTTCCAGTTACTTGTGGGGCTGATTTTAATGAAGTAGCCCACTGAGTGAATAAAAATCACCATTTTGGAGGAGATAACATTCCCAAAGCTGAGGGTCAGAATTTCAAATGGCTTGTCATCTCTCATGGTTTAAATCGTGGCCCACAACTAGGAGAGTATGATAAAAGCAGCTCAGTCTTGAGGGTGTTCAATGATAATAAAATTGTATCTTCAAATGAATCATTTATCATAATTACAGGACTTAGTCCGTATGAACTCTCTTATGTTTAATAAGAGCTGAGCTCCTGCTGAAACTCTTCTCACATTCGGTACATTCGTAAGGTTTCTCTCCCGTGTGAACTCTTTGATGTGTGATGAGGTTGGAGCTCTGGGTGAAACCTTTCCCGCACTGCACACACTCGTAGGGCTTCTCCCCCGTGTGGGTTCTCTGATGTTTAATTAGATCTGACCTTTCACCAAAGCTTCGCCAACACTCATTACACTCATAAGGCTTCTCTCCAGTGTGAATTTTCTGGTGTGTGATGAGATGAGAGCTCCGGCTGAAGCTTTTCCCACAAGCATTGCATTCATATGGCTTCTCTCCAGTGTGAGTTCTCTGGTGCTGAACCAAGTGTGAGATGCGGCTGAAATTTTCCCCACATTCGTTACAGTGGTACGGCTTCTCTCCCGTGTGGGCTCTGCGATGACGCACAAGGTCAGAGTTCTGACTGAAATTCTTCCCACACTCATCACACTTGTAGGGCCTCTCCCCCGTGTGGACTCGATAGTGTTTGATGAGATCAGATCTCTCACTGAAGCCTCGGCCACATTCGTTACACTCATAAGGTTTCTCGCCCGTGTGGGTCCTCTGGTGCTGAGCTAGGTGAGAGCTCCGGCTGAAGCTTTTCCCACACTCCTCACACTCATAGGGTTTCTCCCCACTGTGGGTCCTTTGGTGTTGGATTAGGTGAGAGAGACGGCAGAAACTTTTTCCACACTCGTTACATTTGTGAGGCTTCTCTCCAGTATGGATTGTCTGATGCTGAATCAGGTGAGAACTTCTTCCAAAACTTTTCCCACACTCATTACAGTCATAAGGCCTCTCCCCAGTATGTGTTCTTTGATGCTGAATAAGGTGTGAGCTGCGACTGAAGCCTTTTCCACATTCATAACATTTATAGGGTCTGTCTCCAGTATGGGTCTTCTGATGTCGATTAAGGTCTGAGATCTGACTGAAGGCCTTTCCACAATGAGAACATATATGATAGCGGATGCCTGTGTGGACTTCTTTGTGGACAAGCAGATCAGTTACTTGTTGGAGAGGATAGCTTACCCACTCTTCTGCTGTTAAATCTCCCCATTGTCTTTCTGACCTATCTCCACTTTCAAAGCCCTCTTCACTTTCAGGATTTTCCTCAGCATTCTCAGCAGGTCTTTCAGATGTAGTCCCAAATTGTACATCTTCACTAATCTCTTGCTTGGGATTTACCTCGTTCTCACTCCTGATCTCAAAATCTGTAATAAAAAGTAAACAATAAGACTAGTAAGTACAAAAATTACCTATTGTGTGCCAGGCACTATACTAAATTTTTTTTTTTTTGAGACAGAGTCTCGCTCTGTTGCCTTGGCTGGAGTGCAGTGGTGTGATGTTGGCTCACTGCAACCTCTGCCTCCCAGGTTCAAGCAATTCTCCTGTCTCAGCCTCCTGAGTAGCTGGGACTACAGGTGTATGCCACCACGCCCAGCTAATTTTTTTATTTTTAGTAGACACAGGGTTTTACCATATTGGTCAGGCTGGTCTTGAACTCCTGAGCCACTGTGCCCAGCCTAAATTATTTATATTCTTCATCACATATATTCTTTATCACAGCTATTCTGAGAGTCAGGAATTGTGATTACTTCTACTTCATTAATGAGAAATTCAAGACCCAGACAAGTGAAATGACTTGCTCAAGGCCATAGTAAATGATAGAGCCAGCATTCAAACTCAGGTCTGTCAAAATTCACGTTCTGTATCGCTGTAATTAATGATTCATTAAGAAAACTATACAGGCCAGGTGCCGTGGCTCACGCATGTAATCCTAACACTTTAGGAGGCCAAATCAGGAGGATCACTTAAGGCCAGGAGTTCAAGACCAGGCTGGGCAATATAGGGAGACCCCATCTCTACAAAAAAATTTAAAAAATTAGGTGGATGTGGTGGCATGCAACTGTAGTCCCAGCTACTCAGGAGGCTAAGGTAAGAGGATCACTTGAGCCCAGGAGTTCAAGGCTGCAATAAGCTGTGATTGTGCCACTGCACACCAATATGGGTGACAGAACGAGACCCTGTCTCTTAAAAAAAAAAAAAAGAAAACTATATATATTCGTGTTTTGAAAGAACACTGGAAGCAGAAAATATGAGACTCTAATATCTAAAAGGCAAGATTCTAGGTATTTTGTGAGTATGTATTTTTTAACTTGCCAAGCCTTCATCATTTGCTAAGAAGCCACTATGGTTTTTTGTTTGTTTGTTTTGTTTTGTTTTTTGAGATGGAGTTTCATTCTTGTTGCCCAGGTCAGAGTGCAGTGGTGCAATCTCTGCTCACTGTAACCTCCTCCTCCTGGGTTCAAGCAATTCTCCTGCCTCATCTTCCCGAGTAGCTGGGATTACAGGTGCCCGCCACCACATCCAGCTATTTTCTTGTATTTTTAGTAGACACAGGGTTTCACCATGTTGGCCAGGCTGGTCTTGAACTCCTGATCTCAGGTGATCCGCCTGCCTCGACCTCCCAAACTGCTGGGATTACAGGCACGAGCCACCGTGCCCGGCCAGAACCAACTATGTTAATATGGAGAAAAATGAATCTTTACCTATGTCATAGTTGACAGAAAAGTGACTGACAAATGTCACTTCCTACTTTTCAGTGACCTTTTAATGAAAATAGGAGTGGGAAAGTTGAAGAAGGCAGAAAAGGTGTCTGGCTGAGAACATTCTTGGCATTGTCTATTTCACATGCAGTCTTCAAATGAAAATCAAAATACACGCCGGACGCAGTGGCTCACACCTGTAATCCCAGCACTTTGGGAGGCCGAGGTGGGCGGATCACGAGGTCAGGAGATCAAGACCACCCTGGCTAACACAGTGAAACCCCGTCTCTACTAAAAATACAAAAAATTAGCCAGGCGTGGTGGTGGGCGCCTGTAGTCCCAGCTACTCGGGAGGCTGAGGCAGGAGAATGGCATGAACCTGGGAGGCAGAGGTTGCAGCAAGCCAAGACCGCGCCACTGCACTCCAGCCTGGGCAACAGAGCGAGACTCTGTCTCAAAAAAAAAAAAAAAAAAAAAGAAAAAGAAAATCAAAACACACAACCACTATCTGCAAGGAGTTTTATACCAGACACTGCATTCTCCAAATTGGGTTTCTTAGTACACTCTTCAGAAAGAATATGTATTTTGGGAGAAAAGGGTTCATGGATAAACTGGGTTGGTAAATGGTACATACAATATCGTTTCCTTCAAAATTCACAATGCCTAATAACACATTAAAGGTTCTAAGGAATCCTGAGGTAAAAAGGCCTTATAAGGCCAGATGCAGTAGCTCAGGCCTCTAATCCCAGCACTTTGGGAGGCTGATGCAGGAGGATCACTTGAGCCTAGGAGTTTGAGACCAGCCTGTGCAACATAGGGAGGTCTCGCTTCTATTAAAAATAAAAAGAGGCAGGCCAGGTACGGTGGCTCACGCCTGTAATCCCAGCACTTTGGGAGGCCGAGGTGGGCAGATCACGAGGTCAGGAGATCGAGACCATCCTGGCTAACATGGTGAAACCCCGTCTCTAAAAAAAAAAAAAAAAAGCAAAATTAGCCGGGTGTGGTCGCGGGCGCCTGTAGTCCCAGCTACTCGGGAGGCTAAGGCAGGAGAATGGCGTGAACCTGGGAGGCAGAGCTCGCAGTGAGCTGAGATCGCACCACTGCACTCCAGCCTGGGCAACAGAGCAAGAATCCATCACACAAAAAAATAAATAAATAATAAAAAAATAAAAAGAAGCTGAGCATGGTGGCTCACGCCTGTAATCCTAGCACTTTAGGAGGCCGAGGTGGGCAGATCACTTGAGGTCAGGAGTTCACCAACATGGTGAAACCCCGTCTCCACTAAAAATACAAAAATTAGCTGAGCATGGTGGCATGCACCTGTAATCACAGCTACTCGGGAGGCTGAGGCAGGAGAATTGCTTGAACTTAGGAGGCAGAGGTTGCAGTGAGCCAAGATCGGGCCACTGCACTCCAATCTGGGCAACAGAGTGAGACTCTGTCTCAAAAAAAATTAATTAATTAATTAAAAATTAAAAAAAAATAAAAAGAATTAGCCGGGCAAAGTGGTACACATCTGTGATCCCAGCTACTCAGAAAGCTGCGATGGGAGGATGACCTGGGCCTGGGAAGTCAAGGCTGCAATGAGTTGTGATCGTGCCACTGCACTCCAGCCTGGGCAACAGAACAAGATCTTGTCTCAAAAAAAAACAAAAAACAAAAAACAAAACAAAAAAACGCCTTGTAATCATTTTTAAACCCATTCCCATTCCCAAACTTATTTGGGCAAGAAACCAGTTTTTTGGCGCTTCCATCCTTCTAACAAGTGCTTTTGGGGCTAAACTATAGAATTGTAAATTCACATTTTTTAAAGATTGTCATTTTTTGCTTTTGTTGGATTAAGTGGAATATTTGGGTTATAGACTGCAATAGATCTGGATAGATAACTATTTATGGTTACTTTTATAAAGAAAGGATTCAAGAAACCAGGGACATCAGAGAAAGCTCAAGTTAAAAAGGAAAGCGCTCAGAGTTGCCTTTTGTTCTGAAAAAGGCTATGGGAATAAAGATTTCAAAAAAAGGATTAGTCCTAATGAATGGCAGATGACCTAGTGACCGATACACGCTTGCTAATAATGTCTGTCAAGTCTTGACGTGAGGCAAAGTGAGTCAAAAGACGGTTCAGCTCAAGAATATACTCTTTATTCTAGTTATACCCAGACCAAAGTACAGCAAAGAGAGAAGAGAGGCTTGCAGACCATGAAAAAAAAAATCAGCTGCCCTCTCTAATAGAATTTGTGAACTATTTCAGCATTCTTCTGGAACAGCATTTGACACACTACAAATCTATCATCATCAACACTGAAACATCTCTAGATGAGAACCTACTCAGCTAAGGAACTTGAGGCAAAGCTAGGGCTCTGAAGCCAAAACAAACACAAAAAGGTGGCTTTCGCCCTCCCACGAACCTGGGTTAGAATCCCCTCATCTTTTAGCACCCTAGAGTAAAAGCACTAGTTACGGGGGCATTTATATTCTGGCAAGCACTATTACGCCAGACCTGTTTGGTCAGTGATCTGTACAAACAGGCTGGAGATTGGAAAATGACTCAGGGCACAAGAAATCTGAACGTTTCTAAAACGTGCAGAAGCAGTTTTTTTCTTTTTAGACAATATGACCTGGATGTTCCCACATTCAAAGATCTGCCTGAGGACTCAAGTCAAGCCAATATCCAATTAAGTGCTTTAAAAAATCAAACCACTAGGCTGTGTTGAAAGAACTAAGCCATTTTGACACGATCTCAAAAACGTGGAGGTGAAGAAAGGTAGAATCCTTACTTACCTAGTGAGACAACATTTCCGTAATTCTCCTGCATAACATCCCGGTAAAGGTCCCTTTGTGCAGGGTCCAGAGGTCTCCATTCTTCCCGGGTGAGATACATGGCCATATCTTCAAACGTCACAGGTGCCTGAAATCACACGATACTTCCCTACTATTCTGTATTTAGGACTTCTTGAAATTAGAAACATGATTAGAAATATTCAGGAGGAAAAAGATATTAAATGTGACCTATGGAGTCCAAATAAGAAATAAACAAGCAAAAAAAGAGATGTGGTAAAGAAGGCAGCAATTTATGAGCTGATTGCTCTGGTCCCATGGCCAGCTATCCCTGCCCCACTCAGGAACTTTATCCTCCGGCTGTGACTTTCTCAAGACCTATCTGGCACTTGCATCGCTCCATACCTTTACTTATAATGTTCCTCTTTTCCTGGAATATCCTTCTCACACTAGCGAAATTCTACTACTCTTTAAGGTCCCGCTCCAGCACCACCTGTTCTTCAATGCCCCCTGCCCCTCTGCACTGCTCCACTCCCCTTGGATGCCCCAGATAGACCTAATCACGCCCACTTCTTGGGAGTGATTCCCACACTACAGCACTTTGTTCCTACAGCAAATAGAGCACTTATTACGTTGTGCCACGCTTAAGTGGATGCGCCTTCCTCCCTACAGATTGGGAACTGTGAGCTGTGAGCTAGAAGGTAGCGCCCATCTCGTCCATCTTTTATCTCCCCAGTTTTTAAAGGCATACAGCAGGTGTTCGATATATGCTTGTTTGTGACTATACTGGCCTGGTACTAGGCCCCTGGAGACAGAATATCGAAGCCAGTGAATTACTAATCCCAGGTAATTTCCCACAGGGACTTGCAGAGCAGAGAAACGCCGGACGAGGTGGGTAAGCAGAGACAAGGTCTGAAAAGCCACCCCCGGCTTACCTGGGACCCAGCCATGAGCAGGGTGGCTGCCATCTCGAGCACAAGGGTTCGCCTCCAGGGAGAGAGAGCAGGAAAAGCAGCTAGCAGACAGCGCTGAAGGAGGCGAAAAGCAGGGCGTGAGGCACGGAAAACAGGCCCTGCCCACTCCCCAGGGCTGGAGTTCTGGCCCCAAGGCGGGCAGGGAGGGCCCTGGACCAGAGCCGGGTCACTCTCCTCCCTGACCCTCGAGCGCGACCCGCCCTCTGTGTCTCCGCCACAGCGGGGTGGAGGCAATGAAGGAATCTACCAGGACAGCCCCCTGGCTGGGTCCCTCCCGCGCCGGGGGTTAGACCGCTGCTGTCTCAGGGAGGAGGCGCTCAGCCCAGCCCAGGGAACGCCTCCGTTCTGCCGTCTCGAGGCCGGGTCCTTTCCGGCAGCTGCCTCAGCCAATCAGCGAGCGAAGTTCGTGAACGACTCTGCCAATCAGAGGCAGAACACTAGGCCCGCCTCCCACAGCCTGGCCAAGAGCCCCTAGTGCGCCTGTGCCTGCCCCCGTGGCCTGCCGGGAGTTGGAGTTCCACTCCCGCGTACAAAAGCTAGCCAGAGGCCAAAAGCCAAGGAGGGGAAAGAACAAAAGGGTGAAGAAGTAAGCCCGTCCTCCCAGTCAGGGCGGAGTATTCTCGCTTTTTTCTTATGGGGACTGCAGCACGATGAAGCTAGAGGCTGCCCTGCTTCGCCTCACGTCCCTAGAAGCTTCTCTTGAGTCGGGCCTTATTATCTGCGAAGTCAGGCCTAATTTAGCAGCTGGCCTGTGTTGAGCTGAGCTAGAATTAGCCCCTGCTTGACAGCACAGGCCGGAGAGGGAAGCGGCAGCCGCCCACTCCCCAGGGGAGACTCGGAGGCCGCGGGGAACTTTGAGCCCCGCCCACGCACTACATCTCCCAGCAGCGCCTGCGGCCGCGCGGCTCTGTGCGGAATACAACTCCCGAGAGGCCCCGCGCCGCCGGGGCGACTCGGCAGTGCGGTCGGCAAGTAGAGCCTGGCGGTGTCTCGTCTTCGGCGCTTTAACCCTGTAGGGGCGTGCGACTGCGTCTTTCTCAAGAGGGCGCCCCTCGAGCGGCGGGCTGAGTGGCGTCCAGCGGCGGGGAGGCGAAAACCGTGGGGGAACTCAAAAGCAGGTGGCGGTGTAGGGCGTGTAAGGAGGAGATAGCCAGGCCCCTGGGCGGGGGCGGGCCCTCCTTATCGTCCCAGAGGGCTTGTCAGCTACACGGGCTCCCAGCGGCCTTCCGCACCGAAGGGACCCTGGGCGTCTGAGGCCCTGATCCGGGCGGGCCTTCAGGATGTTAGCAGTCCCTGTCCGGTTGAAGGTAGGAAGCCGAAAACCCGAGTGGGGGACGAACAGACTTACCTCCTGTCCCGCAAAAGATCCACTAGATCGTCGTCTCCAAAACCTGAGAGACCGCGAACGGATTCCAGAGCCGCAGCGTTCTCTCAGACCTGGCGTTCAGAAAGATTCTAGAGAGCACGGGCAGGTCCCGGAGGTCTCAGACCCGCAGGTAGATCTCGGATCCGTAGACTTGCAGGCGAAGCCCAGATATCGTAGGCTGATCCGAAAGACTCAGATTCCCGAGGCCTCAGACTCGCAGGCAGCTCAGAGCAACCACAGGCTCAGGCAGAACCCTGAGACCACAGAAGCTGGCCAAGAAACCACCAGCAACTAAGCTGCATTCAGCTGGAGTTCCTCGGAACGGGAGGACTCGCAGCTCTCCCTTTCCCCAGCCAGGATGAGGGAATTAGACAATGGAAGTCGAGCACTGGGGAAAGCAGGCATTCTGCGTGGGGAAGAGCTCCGAGCTCGCTGTAGCCTTGGAGAGGGAAGTGATGGAAAAAGAATATAGCAGCTTATTAGGGACTCCCACCCTCTTCAAGTTATAAATATCCCCAGAACCTTGGCTACGTGCCCGGAAGCCTGTTGTCTCTAACTGTACAGGAGACTTCTCTGCCTGGGCTGGGAAAGGGGCCTTTCTTTTGTTTTGCAGATAGATCCACCCACTGAGGAACTTCAAAATTTTTTTCAACCATAACTCCAGGCCTTGCTTTTATTGGTGAGTGTCCTGTTCCCAGTGCCCGGTTATTTATGATTAAATTACTCAAGTGTCTAAAAAGAACTAGAAGGACGCGACCCAGCCATAATGCAGACTTTCCCATTCCTTCTCTTTCCACCCGCAACTGTGGGGCTAAGAATTCTTCAGTTCTTCAGATGTCACAGAATTATACCATCCTACCTCATCTAAAATCGATCCGAGGCTGGTCCGATGGTAGTGGGTTACCAGAACTTAGTAACATTAATATCTCTAAAGTTAGTATACAACCCCCCACTGCTAAATTTGACTATAAAAATAAAATTGATCCGAGCACCATATAAAATGGAATCCTGGAGGGTCCCCTAGAGGCAGTATCCCCAGTGGAAGGAGCGTGGGCCTCAAGGTCAGACAAACCTGGTTTGGAATCCAGGCTGTGTATCCTTTGGAAAGTCATTGAATCCAGCAGGCCCATTTCCTTTTCTCTAAAATAAGGGTCATCATACCTAAGGATGTTGTGAGGCGTGAGTGAGATGATTAAAGCGTTCCAGAGAGTGCGCTCTTGGATGATAGCAGTTACTTTTTATTAACCCTGGCTTTGGTGGTAAGGGAAACTTCCAGAAATGCTTGTGGGTATATTGGATAGCTCACAAAATCTGGGAAATCAAAGTGGCTCAATAGCTGTGAGGAACTGTGGGTGACCTTATCTTCACATTGTGTTTCTTCCAGAAATTCAGACGCAACAGAGGTTGGGCCAGTTTGGTGGGTTCCAGTGAGCGGTATGTGGAGCCCAGTAGAGCATAGGTACTTGGGGTTGCCAAAACCCCAGCAAGTTGAGGCTTCACGCTCAGGGAAACTTCTGGGTCAGAGGTTAATAACCACGCTCCTTGGAGCGAGGAGGAGGGGAGCCTTTCTGACTAGCTGAAGTAATTGCAGGTTTCTAACTGGGCCTAAGGTGAGCTGAGGGCTTAAGCCCCTCAGCCCAGCGGGGGTCCCTTTTCATCCCTTCTCTGATAGACTGCTTTGTAAACTTTCTTAGGCCTTCCCCCCAACCCTTTGCCCCAATGCTTTAAGCCCTTCTTTGTCTTCTTGCTGTTTCTTTTATTCCTCAGGCCTGCGGGGCGGGGGGCGGGGTGGCGCCCAGGGCGACTCCCCGGGCTCAGCTTGGCTGCCTGCCTCCTTCTGTAAGTGCTTTTTTTTCTTCACCTGGGACCCTCTAGAGGTTGGAAAGAGAAGAGAGGCTGGGAGCGGATGGAAAGCATGACTGCATCTGGAGCCCCTGGGGGGAGTAGGGAAGAGGGAGTGGAAGGACAGTGGTTGAGGGGCTTCCTGTTGCAGCCTTCAGCTGGACTCAGGGTTGGGGTCACTGGAGGAGGAGGTGGCTTCCTGCCCCATTGTTCTGGACTGCAGTGTTTCTTGGGAATACTTACTGTATGTGGATTTTCAGTAACCAACTTGGAAAGCTGTATTCGTTCCCATGATTCAGCAAACAATGAGCACCTACTGTGTGCAGAGGCAGCAGGACAGCCTGTCATCACTGGGAAAGAGGCCAGAAGAGCCATTTGGCCAGGGTCTCCAATTTAGTCTTTCAACATTCTCTCTAAATAAGGTTATACATTATGTCAGCTCCACTGGCTGATGGGATCAAAGACCCTCCTTGTGTATATCTTTAAACCTGTACTCCATTACCAGGCCACTGTGCCTGTGGAGCACTGTAAGTTCTTACCTTTCAATAAATTTTATAATTATCTTGTGAGCAGCACAATTGTCATAGTTTTTTGTATCAAAAACATTAATTTGTTAAACATTTTAAAACATGCCTTGATGTGTGTAATCCTGTTTTGTCATCTCTTCATTTTCAGATGGGGCACCTCAAAAAATCAAAATGACCTGGGCTTCTCGTGAGCCCTGCTAGGAGGGGTGATAAAGGCTCATCACTGCACAAGGAGTTGGGGACATGGGGGACACACTGACTTGCAAACAGTCATTGCAGTCCAAGTGCTATAATAAGGGGTGAGCTCGTCTGCACCCAGGAGGGGGTGGACTCCTAGCTGGCGGGGAGGGGGGAGGCTTCACAGAGGAGGTGATATCTGAGCTGGTAAGACTGTAGGAGTTTGGAGGTGGAGAAGGTGGGAGGGAAAGCATTCCAGTCTTCAAGAACAGCATGTGCGAAGGCACGGAGGCGTGAAAGGCCAGAGCATGTTCCAGGCTGGTCAGGATTGGTTATGGCTAGAGGGAATAGTGTGGGGGTGGAGCAGCAGGGGGAGGAAGCAGAGCACGGAGAGTCTCCTATGTCCCGTTGCCTGTCTGCCTGTTTGTCTCTGCCTTTGGCTGTGAATAGCAATGCTAGTGATGAGGTAAAGATGCAGGGCTGCCCAGGGACTGGCCTGGGGTGAGGAGAGCAGATTGACTCTGCAGAGGAGGGGGAAGTGGAGATGATTGGGAAGCCCTTATGACCTCATGCATTTCAGCTGGTTCTCTCCAAAAAGAATCTATTTTCTAAAAATGTAGACAATTGCATTAAAAATGCAATACAAACTTATTTAGTATTATTTGGCCTACTTAAAGACATCAAACAGACCCATACTCACTGAACCCTATTCTGTACCAGCTGCTGAGCTGGGAAATAGGACACCACCCCTCACAACAACTGCAGGGCTGCTGCCTGGATTAAATGTGAGAATGGTACAGAGGAGGGCCTTGGCATACTGTGGCCATCACTATTACGGGGAGAGGGAAAACACATCACAGATGTTCTGTGAGGTGAACATATTGCAAAGTGGCTCAGAGCATGACCTGGGCTCTGGGTTCAAATCCAGGTTCTTTCTCTAAAAACAAATTACTTGGCTCATGCCTGTAATCCTAGCACTTTGGGAGGCCGAGGTGGGCGGATCATGAAGTCGGGAGTTTGAGACAAGCCTGATCAACACGGTGAAACCTGTATCTACTAAAAATACAAAAATTAGCTTGGTATGGTGGCGTGGGCCTGTAATCCTAGCTACTCAGGAGGCTGAGGCAGGAGAATTGCTTGAACCTGGGAGGCGGAGGTTGCAGTGAGCCAAGATTGTGCCACGCACTCCAGCCTGGACGACAGAGTGAGATTCTGTCTCAAAAAAAAAAATTACTCTCAGAACCTTGGTTTTCTCAGTCTGCAAAGACTATAATAATACAAATTCATAGAAAGTAGAATAGTGCTTTCCAGGGCTTGAGGGGAGGAGGAAATGAGTTATTTAAG
Organism: Hylobates moloch; assembly: GCF_009828535.3. Lineage (NCBI taxonomy): Eukaryota > Metazoa > Chordata > Mammalia > Primates > Hylobatidae > Hylobates > Hylobates moloch. The sequence goes on from NW_026652284.1 coordinate 21,706,727, forward strand.
GAGTATAAAGGTTCAGTTTGCAAGATGAAGAGTTCTAGAGACTGGGTGTACAGCAGTATGAATGTACTTAACCTTACTGAACTATATACTTAAACATTGTTAAGATGGGCTGGGCGCGGTGGCTCATGCTTGTAATCCGAGCACTTTGGGAGGCTGAGGTGGGTGGGTCACATGAAGCCAGGAGTTCCAGACCAGCCTGGCCAACGTGTTGAAACCCCATCTCTACTAAAAATACAAAAGTTAGCTAGGTCTGGTGGTGTGCACCTGTAATCTCAGCTGCTTAGAAGGCTAAGGCACGAGAATCACTTGAACCCAGGAGGCAGAGGTTGTAATGAGCCGAGATCGTGCCACTGCTCTCCAGTCTGGGCAACAGAGAGAGACTGTCTCAAAATAGATTTTTAAAAAACTGCTAAGATGGTTTATGTTATGTGTAGTTTACTACAATTTTTAAAAAACAGTATAATAATAGTAACCTAGTTCATGAGGTCAGAGGGCTCATTGAGGCAATCAATGTAATGTGCCACCCTGCACTCATAGTAACAATAGCTAATATTTACTAATCAGTCACTATATGTCAGGCCTGATTCTGCTGCTCTCTTTGTATTAACTAAATGAATCCTCACAACAACTCTTTGAGCTAGGAGCTGTTATTACCACTGTTTAACCGATGAAACCAGAAGCATGCAGAAGTTGTATTATGTGCCCAAGATATCCAGCTAGTAAATGCTCAATGATTAATAGATAGTACTGACACTGTCATACAAAGAAATTTTAAAGGAATCATCATCATCATCATGAAGGTTGAATGCAATGTGTGCTAAGAGAATTTCACGATGCTATGGGAGTTCTGAGGAACCACCTCATGTTGCTAGGGGATCAGAGACCTCATAAGAAGATGTGCATCTGAGGTGAGCCTTGAAGAATGGATAAGATTTGGATCTGGCTGGGGAGAAGGAAGCAGTATAGGCATTCACAAATGGGAAGGCCCATTGGGTATTCAAACACAGGGCAAATATCTCCTTTAGCCTGGAGCATAAGGGATAGCAGAGGTGGATGATGAACCACCAAAGCCAAGCAGAGGGCAAGGGCCTGTCAGGCCTCTGAGCCCAAGCCTGCACGTATACATCCAGATGGCCTGAAGTAACTGAAGAATCACAAAAGAAGTGAAAATGGCTGGTTCCTGCCTTAACTAATGACATCACCTTGTGAAATTCCTTCTCCTGGCTGAGAAGCTCCCCCACTGAGCACCCTGTGTCCCTGCCCCTGCCCACCAGAGAACAACCCCCTTTGACTGTAATCTTCCATTACCTACCCAAATACTATACAACGGCCCCACCCCTATCTCCCTTCACTGACTCTCTTTTCGGACTCAGCCCGCCTGCACCCAGGTGAAGTAAACACACTTGTTGCTCACACAAAGCCTGTTTGGTGGTCTCTTCACACGGATGCGCGTGACAGGGCCCATCGGCACAGTCAGACATAAAAGCCTCTAGGACCCCCCGCCACCCCCCAAAAAGGCAGAGGGCAGATAGAGCTTTGAAAATCAAACCAAATAGTTGAATTTTGATAGCTGGTGGAACCTGCTGAAGACAAGGAATGACGCTCAGAGTCAGGCAGGGTAGATGCAGGGAAGATAGTGCTCTGAGTTGGAGGATCAGTAGAAGACCTTTGCACCAGTCCTAGAAAAAAAGAAAACCTGGGCCAGGTGCAGTGGCTCACGCCTGTAATCCCAGCACTTTGGAAGGCCGAGGCAGGCAGATCATGAGGTCAGGAGATGAAGACCATCCTGGCTAACACGGTGAAACCCCGTCTCTACTAAAAATACAAAAAATTAGCCGGGCGTGGTGGAGGGCGCCTGTAGTCGCAGCTACTCAGGAGGCTGAGGCAGGAGAATGGCATGAACCCGGGAGGCAGAGCTTGCAGTGAGCCGAGATCACGCCACTGCACTCCAGCCTGGGTGACAGAGAGAGACTCCATCTCAAGAAAAAAAAAAAAAAAAAGAAAGAAAGAAAGAAAAAAGAAAAGAAAAGAAAAAGAAAAAAGGAAACCTGAAAGGCCATGTTGACAGTGATGGGAATGGAGATAAGGGTTGGTCAAGGGAGAGACTATAGAATTGGGAAATAAGAGAAGAGGACAAGGGGAAAGGGTCACAGATGGTTTTAAGGAATGAATTAGCTGACAAATAGGAAAGACAGAAGAGGGGACCAAAGAAAGAAAAGATGCATGGGGTGCAGTGGCTCACGCCTGTAATCTCAACACGTTGGGAGGCCCAGGTGGGAGGATCGCTTGAGGTCAGGAGTTGGAGACCAGGCTTGGTAACAGGGAGACCCCCCTCGCGTGCCCATCTCTACAAATTTTTTTTTTTTTGAGACAGAGTCTCACTCTGTCGCCCAGGTTGGAGTGCACTGGCATTGTACTGCAACCTCCACCTCCCGTGTTCAAGCGATTCTTGTGCCTCAGCCTTCTGAGTAGCTGGGATTACAGGTATGCGCCACTGCATCTGGGTAATTTTTGTATTTTTAGTAGGTGTTTAGTACATGTTGGCCAGGCTGGTCTCAAACTCCTGACCTCAGGTGATCTGCCTGCCTCGGCCTCCCAAAGTGCTAGGATTACAGGCATGGGCCACTACGCCCGACAAAAAAAAAAAAAAAAAAATTAACCAGATGTGGTGGCATGTGCCTGTAGTCCCAGCTACACAGGAAGCTGAGGTGGGAGGATCACTTAAGCCTAGGAGTTCAAGACTGCAGTGAGCTGTGATCACACCACTGCACTCTAGCCCAGGCAACAGAGTGAGACCCTGTCTCTCAAAAAACAAACAAACAAACAATGTCAGGGTATGGTGGCTCACACCTGTAATCACAGCACTTTGGGAGGCTGAGGTGGAAGGATCACTTGAGCACAGGAGTTTGAGCGAGACCAGCCTGGAAAACACAGCGAGCTCTCATCTCTACAAATAAAAAAAATTAGCGGGGGGGGGGGGGGGGGGTGCACACCTGCGGTTCTAGCTACTCAGGAGGCAAAGGCGGGAGGATCACTTGATCCTGAAACATCAAGGCTTCGGTGAGCTGTGATTGCACCACTGCTTTCCAGCCTGGGTGACGGGATGAGATCCTATCTCAAAAAAAATTTTTTTAAATTAAAAAACAGAGATGTGAGTTCAATTTCAGATTAACTGTATTATAGTATAGAGAGGGTCAGTGGGGTGCTTGCGAGGAGATATCCAAATAGGCACTTGGCAATGTAAGTCTTGAGCTAAAGAAAAACCGGGGCTAATAAGAGATTTGGTAGTCTGGATGAAAATACTAAGACTTCTCATCCTATACAGTATTTTAGGTTCCTGGAACCTTTTGAAAACACCTAAATTGGCCATAGGATCTTCAACGACCCTCCATTCTTCCATTTTCAAGTTCTTTTTTTTTTTTGAGGTGGAGTCTCGCTCTTGTCACCCAGGCTGGAGTGCAGTGGCAATCTCGGCTCACTGCAACCTCTGCTTTCTGGGTTCAAGTGATTCTCCTGCCTCAGCCTCCGGCGTAGCTGGGATTACAGGCGTGTGCCACCATGCCCAGCTATTTTTTTTTTTTTTTTGTATTTTTAATAGGGATGGGGTTTCACCATGTTGGCCAGGCTGGTCTCGAACTCCTGACATCAAGTGATCCGCCCACCTTGGCCTCCTAAAGTGCTGGGATTACAGGCGTAAGCCACCGCAACCAGCCTATTTTCAAGTTCTTTTGGCCATAGCATTCTGGTGAGCTCTTTCATTCCAAGCGTGTTGCCTGTTTTACCTCACTTGACCTTGTCTTTTTCCTCCCGTATGGTAACCACCTCCCCTCCCCTAGGAAGCCCTCCTGGGTGGCAGAAGTGAATGCTAACTCGCTTGTAGCTTGCACTTTCATCTTTGGTTATGAAGGAGATGGGGTTAAACCACATGTTCCAGCCAACAGCGTGTGGAAAGACTCTGTGACAAGGAGGAGCACAGCATGTCGTGAAGAACTGAGAGAAGGCCAGTGTGATTGCAGCACAAAGTGCGGGGGCGAGGCACAGGCCCGCCCTGCAGGGCCTTGTAGACCTTGCCAAGAGTAGTGGGGGCGGGGGGGGGGAAGAAAGGTTTTAAGTGGGGGTGTAGAGTGGGGGACTCTAAGGATCAGTTTTACAACGTGGAAAAGCCTGTTCCAGTCAGTTGGATCCGGAGTGGACACGGGAAGGCCTGCAGGGAGAGTTTTGCCGCCTGCTGATGACAGTCTGTGGCCTATTCATACTCTTTTGTGTCCTTTTGTGAATGTGGATGTATACTGTATAGATGTGTGGACTTGAGCTGACTTGTTCTTTTGCTGCTTAATCTGACTCATCTCCTTTGTAAACAGTAAAGTTATTGAGGGTGAAGATTAGTTTTCTTTCTTTTTTTTTTTTTTCTATGCTCTAAATCCCTATGCTGTGACACAGGAAACACAACAGTTATTTAGATCGTGACTACTGAAAATCGCCCCAAGGTGCCATGTTTAAAAAACTCACCCGAGGTTGGTCGGACACAGTGGCTCACGCCTGTAATCCCAGCACTTTGGGAGGCTGAGGCGGGCGGATCATAAGGTCAGGAGTTCGAGACCAGCCTGACCAACATGGTGAAACCCCGTCTCTACTAAAAATACAAAAAAAAAAAAAAAATTAGCCAGGCGTGGTGGCAGGTGCCTGTAATCTCAGCTACCTGGGAGGCTGAGGCAAGAGAATTGCTTGAACCCGGGAGGTGGAGGTTACAGTGAGCCGAGATCGCGCCGCTGTACTCCAGCCTGGGTGACAGTGCAAGACTCTGTCTCGAAAAAAAAAAAAAAACCTCACTCAAGGCCAGGCGTGGTGGTTCACACCTGTAATCCTAGCACTTTGGGAGGCTGAAACGGGCGGATCACCTGAGGTCAGGAGTTTGAGACCAGCCTGGCCAACATGGTGAAACCCCATCTCTATTAAAAGTACAAAAATTAGCCGGGTGTGGTGGTTCCAGTACTGGGGTTCTAGTACTTGGGAGGCTGAGGCAGGAGAATCGCTTGAACCCAGGGGGTGGAGGTTGCAGTGAGCCGAGATTGCACCAGCCTGGGCGACAGAGCAAGACTCTGTCTCAAAACAAAACCAAACAAAACAAAAAACTCACCCGAAAGTAACCTTTATTGGCCTTATTAAATTAACAGTGGTTGCTTTTTGTTCTGCTTTTGGTTTCTAGACATTTGGATGGAGGATTAGACAATACAGAGAAAAATCTGGACATCTAAGGTCTTCCTACTCAAAGTGTGGTCTGTGGACCAGCTGCATTGGGGTTAGAAATGAAAAACCAGCTGGGTGCGGCGGCTCATGCCTATAATCCCAGCACTTTGGGAGGCTGAGGCAGGAGGATTGCTTGAGCCCAGGAGTTTGAGACCAGCCTCGACTACATAGGGAGACCCCATCTCTATAAAAAATAAAAAATTAGCCAGGTGTGGTGGTTATAGTTCATGCCTATAGTCCCAGCTGCTCCAGCGGCTGAGGTGGAAGTATCGCCTGAGCCTAGAAGGTCAAGTCTGCAGTGAGCCATGATGGCATTACTGCACTCCAGTCTGGGCAACAGAGTGAGACCCTGTCTTAAAAAAAAAAAAAAAAAAAAAAAGAAAAAGAAAAAGAAAAAAAGAAAGAAAGAAATGAACAATCTCAAGGCCCACCCCAGACCCATTGAATTGGAATCTGCATTTCAGCACAATGCCCAGTGAATTCTCACCTGTATTAAAGTTTAAGAAACATCTGGGTTTCTAAGCAACATTCCCCTGCACATCTGTGGATAATATTGGTCCCTCAGATATATGTGGCATTTATCGCATCCCATCTGGTGTGGAAATCTGTGCCTACGGTTTCTTTCCCTGCCAGGCTGCAACTTCCTGGAAGGTAGGGGCTGAGCGCTGTGTATAGCTCTGGATCTCTTATAGCACAATGACAGGAAGCAGAAGACCTGGGTTTCTGTCCTGGCTCTGCCATTTATGAGCTCTTTGTGTTGTATCATCTGTGAGAGGATTTTCGATCTTTCCAAGGAAGGGATTCACCCCAAATCTAACTGTTTAAAAGTCAGAGACAGGGCAGGCGTGGTGGCTCACGCCTGTAATCCCAGCGCTTTGGGAGGCCAAGGTGGGTGGATCACCTGAGGTCAGGAGTTCGAGACCAGCCTGGGAAACATGGTGAAACCCCATCTCTACTAAAAATACAAAAAAATATTAGCCGGGTTTGGTGGCGGGCACCTGTAATCTCAGCTATTCGGGAGGCTGAGGCAGGAGAATCTCTTGAACTCAGGAGGTGGAGGTTGCAGTGAGCCAAAATCGTGCCATTTCACTCCAGCCTGGGCAACAAGAGTAAAACTCTGTCTCAGAAAAAAAAAAAAAAGTCAAAGATGGGGCCGGGCACAGTGGCTTGTAATCCAGCACTTTGGGAGGCCAAAGTGGGCAGATCATTTGAGGTCAGGAATTCAAGACTAGCCTGGCCAACATGGTGAAACCCTGTCTCTAATAAAAATACAAAAACTAGCTGGGTGGTAGTGGTGCGTGCCTGTAATCCCAGCTACTCCAGAGGCTGAGGCAGGAGAATTGCTTGAGCCTGGGAGCAGAGGTTGCGGTGAGCCAAGATTGCACCACTGCACTCCAGTCTGGGTGACAGAGAGAGACCCTGTCTCAAAAATAAATAAATAAAAATAAATAAAAGTCAAAGACGGTGGAAGACTCCCGTACCTAGTTTATTTCTGGGCTTCATCTACAGGAGAAGGCACTTATGGATGGAAGGAAGACAGTAACCAATTCTAGAGTAAATGATGTCCAGGGTATATGAGGAACTTGGGTTACAGTTGCCCCAACAGCTTCCCCAAGGCTTTTCTAGAAGTTTCCAGCTTTGCCAAAAGTTCCTGTCAGCATCAAAAGCAAGCCGAGGCCAGGCTCGGTGGCTCACACCTATAATCCCAGCACTTTGGGAGGCTGAGGAGGGTGGATCACTTGAGCCCAGGAATTCGAGACTAGCCTGGCCAACAGGGCGAAAACCCGTCTCTACTAAAAATAAAAAAATTAGCCGAGTTTGGTGGCTCATGCCTGTAGTCCCAGCTACTCAGGAGGCTGAGGCAGGAGAATTGCTTGAACCTGGGAGGTGGAAATTGCAGTGAGCCAAGATCACACCACTGCATTCCAGCCTCTAAAAAAAAAAAAAAAAAAAAAAAAAAGCAAGCCAATAATTATCATGGGAGAAGCATGGCAAGGTCTCTGTGCTCTGCAGATGTGTTCTGAAGCTCAGGTCACAGATGGAGCTGTGAGGGACACATTGCTAGGGCCTGGGCAGGTTCTGAGGCTCAGGACTTTCAAGGGGCCATGGAAGTCAGAGTGCTGCTGTAATCTTCAGAAAGCCCACTCAAGAAAGCCCACTCAGAAAGCCCAGCTCAAGAGGATCTGTTCCCTGCCTAGAGAGATATGATCTGGAGTCCTCAAAGGCCCCCACAGCCAGCCGTGAACAGGGAATACCAGAGAGTTTGGGAAGAGATGAGGAAAGAGTAGGGAAGAAATATTTCTATTAGGCCACTGCAAAAGTAATTGCAAAAACTACAATTACTTTTGCAGCAACCTAATACGTAGTAGGGAAGTAATATCTGCTGAAGCCAAATGGTGTATCAACTGTTCTGCACGTGTGACTCTGAGGTGGGGGTGGGGTGAGGTTTGTGTTGATCTGGCATTTTTCAATTCGGAAAAGGCTGGGAGATCCAGATGGGAGACAAGGAACTCAAAGCAAAGATCTGCCAGCCCACTGTCCAAGATATGACACCTCAGGTCTAAGGCACTGCCGTTTCTTTATTTTTTCTTTTTCTTTTTTTTTATAGAGATGGGGTCTTGCTATGTTGCCTGGGCTGGACTCAAACTTCTGGGGTCAAGCGATTCTCCCACCTCAGCCTCCCAGAGTTTGCGGATTACAGCCATGAGCCACCGTGCCCAGCCCTCTGCAGTTTCTAAAAGAGGTTCATCAATACAGAATCTCAGCATCATTCTCCAATTAGGCTCCCCCATTAACCAATTGTTTCTAATGACCGATTATTAATTTGCAAGAGAATTCTTCCTCCAACTCATACCACCCCACTCAGAGTTCAGTATTTTCCTTCACTTTAATTTTTATTGCTTCTCCAGTTCATACAGTTCAGCGCTTCCTCTTTCTTCTTCCTCACCTTGTTCATGGTGGTCCTGGCTGTTCCATCAGCAGAACTACAAAACCAGAAAGGCAACAAAATTTGAAAGGTTTCTCGGCATCCTATAAGGAGGCTGTAGGGGAATATGAAAAAGAAGGTGGTGTCTGGAGCCACACAGACCAGAGTCCAAAGCCCAGCTCTGCCATTATTAGCTGTGTGATCTTGAACAAATCACTCACCTGTAAAATGAGCTCATAATGCTTGTGAATGTGAGAATGATATCAGGTAATAAATGAATGGCAATTCGGTGCCAGGAATGTGCTGAGCTCTCAATTTATGGTCAAGAACGTCACTGGGATGACTACTAATCACTTGGTTAGACTTTCGGTCTCCCACATGGCAACAGAGACCATCTGAAAATGTGTTCAGAAGTCTGCCGTTGTTACCTCTAGTGGATCCTGTCCCTCCAACTAGTAAGAGTCAAGGAGGAGGAGCTGGATTTAGAGCATTCAGAATGTCCTTTCTCTAACAGTAACAAAATCACAAGAGCTACATTTATTGAGCATTGACTCTGTGCTAGGCAGTATTAACACGTATTAACTCATTTCACCCTTACAATCACTCTGAGGTAGGCACTAGTATCACTCCCAATTTGTTTGTTTGTTTGTTTGTTTTTTGAGACGGAGTTTCACTTGTCACCCAGGCTGGAGTGCAATGGTGCGATCTTGGCTCACCGCAACCTCCGCCTCCCGAGTTCAAGCAATTCTCCTGCCTCAGTCTCCTGAGTAGCTGGGTCCTTGGTAATTTTGTATTTTATAGAATGGGGTTCATGTTGGTCAGGCTGGTCTCAATTCCCCTCAGGTGTTCACCGGCCTCCAAACGCCACTACGCCCGGCTAATTTTTTTTGTATTTTTAGTAGAGACGGGGTTTCACCGTGGTCTCGATCTCCTGACCTCGTGATCCGCCCGCCTCGGCCTCCCAAAGTGCTGGGATTACAAGCGTGAGCCACCGCGCCCGGCAATCACTCCTACTTTTACAGGTAAGGAAGCAGATCAGAGAGGTTAAGTAACTTGCCCAAACTTCCATAATACTAGTAGATGACATACCCAAAATAGTAAGAATAGTGGTTTTATGTACCAGGCATGTCTGTGCTCAGGGCTTTTTTTTGTATGGTTGTATAATTTGTTGACTTCACAAAAGAGCCTGGCCAAAGGGGCAAGCTGAGGCTGAAACGTAGCCCCTGCTCTGTTTGCTCTGTACCCTGGCATGAGGCTGTGTCGCCTGGAGGAAGGGACACCTTTTCCTAATTTGACAAAGATGCCATATGAACTCTCAGAGGCTCTGTTAATGCTTTACGTGTGTTACCTTCTCTACTCCTCAAAACAGCTCTGTGGGCTAGATATGAATACCCTCATTTTATAGATGAGGAAATCCAGGCTCAGTGAGTTCGGGTCACTGAGTTAAGTCACTTGGTAAGGGATAAAGCTAGGATTTGAGCCTGATGCCAAAGCCCATGCTCTAAACCAGTAGACCACTATACTGGCCCCATCCCTAAGTGCTCAATAAGTGTAAAAAGGAAAAAATACATAATCATCTGGTTTTTACCTTAAAAAATATGGCAGTTCTAATGAGGCCCCAGTAAGGGCTACTGAGGTCCTTAGTAAGAAAAATAATTGGAGGCTGGGCGCAGTGGCTCACGCCTGTAATCCCAGCACTTTGGGAGGCTGAGGTGGGCGGATCACGAGGTCAGGAGATCAAGACCATTCTGGCTAACACAGTGAAACCCCGTCTCTACTAAAAATACAAAACAATTAGCCGGGCGTGGTGGCGGGCACCTGTAGTCCCAGCTACTCAGGAGGCTGAGGCAGGAGAATAGCGTGAACCCGGGGGCGGAGCTTGCAGTGAGCGGAGATCACGCCATTGCACTCCAACCTGGGCAACAGAGCGAGACTCCACCTCAAAAAAAAAAAAAAAAAAGTAAAGGAATTGATCAGGAAGTCAGAGCATCGGCTTTCAGTGCTCCAAACTGTGGCTTTATGCTGATTAACTATTTCCGTATTTCAATTTCCTTGTCTGAAAGTAAGAATAACATTATAAAGGAACAATTCTTGTAGTTGTTTGCAAAGTGTTTATGCATACATAATAACCCTCATATCAAAATGATCCTCGCCGGGCGCGGTGGCTCACACTTGTAATCCCAGCACTTTGGGAGGCCGAGGCGGGCGGATCACGAGGTCAGGAGATCGAGACCACGGTGAAACCCCGTCTCTACTAAAAATACAAAAAAAAATTAGCCGGGCATGGTGGCGGGCGCCTGTAGTCCCAGCTACTTGGAGAGGCTGAGGCAGGAAAATGGCGTGAACCCGGGAGGCGGAGCTTGCAGTGAACCAAGATCGTGCCACTGCACTCCAGCAAGATCTGGGCTCCAAAAGTTCTAAGGTACTTAGCAAGAAGTACAAATCAAAAAAAAAAAAAAAAAAAATGATCCTCACATCCTCAACCCTGGGAGAATGGCATTATTATTACTCTTTTGCTCAGTGAGGTGAGTAACATGCTCAGGGTGAGTAGGGCAGAATGGGACCTGAAGCCGGGGATCCCGACTTGTACTTCTTGCTAAGTACCTTAGAACTTTTGGAGCACCTGCAGCCTGCCTGGTGGCCCAGACAACACATGGTGCACGTGCAAGTCAGATAGCAGTTGGAAACTGACATTAGTCACGTGACCACACTCTGTTCCTTCAGGAGACTTGGCAGGAAGGAGCACTCTGGGAGGAGTCTTTGCTTGGCTCCCATGCGTGAAAACAAAACTTCTGCCTTTGCAGAAGCTGGGGCAGTCTGAGTTACAGACTTGGTTAAGACTTCCAGAGATCCCTTAGGAGGGAAGGATGACCTGGTGGCATTTAGGTTCAACTCTTTTCTGACAGGGCCCAGCCTTCCTGTTTTCCATCCTGGCTGTGGCCAGGTTCAAAGGAAATACCATCTGTGGAAGCACTTTCCAAAGAGGCGTGGTTCAAGTGCAGAATGTTTTTCCTCTCCTCTGTGGATCTCAGGAAGCTGATTCCATCTGTGCTCAAATGACAGACTTGCTCATCCTGTGACAAAATGTGGGCTGCTGCCCCCACCCCAGCTTGGTGCCCTTCTAAAATGAAAACATGCATGTGTGTTCTCTCCCCACCTCCCCAACAGCAATCCGCCACTATCTCTGGCTCTGCAGGCCTACTCTGTGCAGGCTGGCAAGTGCTGCCATGCACAAGGCCCCTTCTGGGTTGTGGGTATGCTACGCCTTATGTGGGCAAGGTATGTGGATGACAGGGAAGGGGGAAATATATAAACATACAGACCTTCCAGCGATTGCCACATTCATTGCATAAGACAAAGGTAGTCATGGGCTCATCAGCACTGCGTGTCTGCACCTGAGAGAGAGAAGAGCCACTCATGAAGTCACTCCCCTGTTCTAGGACCTGACATGGCTCCCACTGCTTTTAGGAGTAGGTCCAAATCCCAGAGGTTGGCACTGAGATTCCCACCCCCCGTTGGCAATTTCCTTGTCACTGACAACTCCATAATATTAGTATTATGCATTCCTCTGCTCTGGCAGGCAGCCCATCAGCTCACTCCCAGTATCTTACTGGCTTAACCTGGCCTTTTGCACTTTCACCTCTTTTTTTTTTTTTGACACTGGAGTCTTGCTCTGTTGCCCAGACTGGAGTGCAGTGGTGCCATCTCGGCTCACTGCAACCTCCACCTCCTGGGTTCAAGCGAGTCTCCTGCCTCAGCCTCCTGAATAGCTGGGATTACAGGCGCTCGCCACCACGCTCAGCTAATTTGGACTTTCACTCTTGTTGGTCACTCTTGTTGATCTTTTGTAACAGATCTCTCTTCTCTTGCCTCAAGACTTATCTCCTACAGGAAGTATTCCCTGACTTAGCCCTGAACACACCCTACTGGACAAGCTCACTGGAGTGAGCTGCAAGCAGGCTTAGTGGTCTGGTTCATCTTCCTTATTTTACTGGTGGAAGACCTGAGGCCCAGAGAGGAAAAGTCCTAAATATCATTGGGACCATTTAATGTTACGTTTTCTCATCCTCTTAGCCTCATCATTCAGGTGCAGGAACCGGGTATCCCACAGTAAAGCCCTGGCATTTCCAGATTTAACACCTCCTGTTCTGGTTTTCTAAGGCTGTCCTCGCCTGGCCACGACATGTAGCAAGTCATTACTTTGCTGACAATCAGCTACGAATGATGTCAGCTGGGAATCTGTGGTGTGGGACGAGTTATGCCCACCACCCTCCTTGAGTGAGCCCCAGCAGCCTAGCAGTCTGCCAGGCGGACACAGCTTAGCGCAGCCTGGTCACTGGAAAGCAGTGACAAGCAGAGAGAAAACTTTGCTAGTGGGCAGTTTACTTCTAGAAAGAAGTGAGGCACAGGAAGCGCATCACTCCACACGGAAAGGTGCTTGAGAGACAGCAGAAGCTTGCACAAACATCTCCGAATTCCAGAACTGGAATACTCCAAGGGACTCCTCCGGAATGGCAAGGCTGACCGCATTTCTGCCCTGGCCACAGAATGCCGCAGGCAAGGTGCTCTTGATAAATGGTGTGTGCCGAACAGACGGAGAACTCTGAATAGAGTTCTAGAATGACTAGACACCAGTTAGAATCCAAGGATATTTGTGCTCTAAGGGCATACCATGTGCAACCCAGAAAGAGGAGGCCATTCTCTGGTTTTAAGAGAAGGGGCCTCCACAGCCTTCCCAAGTTCCCCATGCCGGGGCAATGGTCTTCAACTTTAGGACTCAGAGCTAAAGCCCTTAGGCTTTATTGACCAAGTTAGTTGGATTGCAGGCAGAAAGGTCTGGATCTGGTTTATTACTATCTCTGACATTGGCCTCCTTTCTTGGGCAAGGCTAAAAAGCCCATCTGTGGCCTGTATGTGCCTCAGTTTCCCTAGGTGTTTAATGAGGGAGCTGGGTTTCACATTGCCAAGTTCCCTTCCAACTGTCTACGACTCTTCAGCCGCCATGAGTCTGATTCTTCTTATTGTCACGTCAGGGCAGACCAGAACACACTGACCAAGCCTCATAGACACATAGCGGGATGATTCTAAACTCAGGAGAACGTTGTCTAGAAGCCACAGGTGCACAACGTTAGTCTATCAAGGCTTGCCCTTCTCTCTGCAGCCTGGAGAGTTTTTAAGGTTTTCTTTGTTTTGTTGAGGCAGGGTCTCATTCTGCCACCCAGGCTGGAGTGCAGTGGTGCAATCATGGCTCACTGCAGCCTCAATTCACTGTAGCCTCAACCTCCTGGGCTCCAGTGATTCTCCTGCCTCATCGCCACCCATTTCCCTCGCATCCAGTAGCTGGGACTACAGGCACACACCACCAAGCCTGGCTAATTTTTGTATTTTTAGTAGAGATGACGTTTCACCACGTTGCCCAGGCTGCTCTCAAACTCCTAGGCTCAAGCCATCTGCCTGCCTCAGCCTCCCAAAGTGCTGGGATTACAGGTGTGAGCCACTGAGCTGGCCCAGCCTAGAGAGGTTTTTTCGTTGTTTATTTGGTTTGAGACAGAGTCACCCTCTGTCGCCCAGGCTGGAGTACAGTGGTGCAATCTCAGCTCACTACAGCCTCCACCTCCCAGGTTCCAGTGATTCTCCTGCCTCAGCCTCCAGGGTAGCTGGGATTACAGGCACATGCCACCACGCCTGGCTAATTTTTTTTTTTTTTTTTTCAGATGGAGTGTCACTCTGTCGCCCAAGCTGGAGTGCAGTGGTGCAATCTCGGTTCACTGTAAGCTCCACCTCCCGGGTTCACACCATTCTCCTGCCTCAGCCTCCCGAGTAGCTGGGACTACAGGTGCCTGCCACCACGCCTGGCTAATTTTTTTGTATTTTTAGCAGAGACGGGGTTTCACCGTGTTAGCCAGGATGGTCTCAATCTCCTGACCTCGTGATCCACCCATCTTGGCCTCCCAAAGTGCTGGGATTACAGGCGTGAGCCACCGCGCCCGGCATTTTTGTATTTTTAGTAGAGATGGGGTTTCACCATGTTGGCCAGGCTGGTCTCGAACTCATGACCTCAGGTGATCCACTCGCCTTGGCCTCCCAAAGTGCTGGAATTACAGACGTGAGCCACCGCACCCGGCAAAGCCTAGAGAGTTTTAACCCTTTCTCCCCTCTGGCTCTTCCCTAAGCTTCTCTCTGATTTTCCACCTCTATGCCCCTGCAGCCTCCTGCACCTCTGGCCCGTCCCCTCACTGTCCATACCTGGTTATAGGTGCAGTTCTTCTTCTTGCATTTGCTGCACTGGAAGAGGTCAGTGGTCGTGCCGCCAGTCTTGGCCATCTGGTGCTCACGGATGGCCTCCTGGGTCATGGCATTCCTCAACTCCCTCAGTTCATCACTGGCCATTTCCTAGAGAAAAAAGAGTCTGCCCTTCAGGGCTGAGGAGTTGCAGGGGACCTGCCCCACACCCGGTTCCTAGAAAGCCTGAACAGAAGAGGAGGTAACATGCTTTATTGACTGCAAGGAGCTGGAGGGAGGCCTGGATTCCAGGTCTTGCCCTAGCTGTCCCCACAGAGTCCCCATGCCACCCATGGCTGTAAGGTCATAAGGCACGTTCAGGTGAGCAGCAGGCAAACAGCCTCTGCCCAAGGACGAGCACTCTTGTGTACATTTCTTCAGATCTGGGGCTCATCCTGGCTGCCAGGACCTTGGCCTTGGCCTGAACCTTCCTGCTTGAGCTGACTTGATCACTACCACCTGGTCTATAATGTTCCCCTTAGCCTTCCTCTCTAGACTTGACCCAGTGCTCTTTTACGCTGTGATCACTGCCCTGCTGGTCTGCTTAGTGGGAACCTTGGCGCAACTACCCATGACTTGCTGCTGCTACCCCCACCCTGAAGCTCCTGGGCTCACACAACTAACTGTTCATCTGATGAGCATGCACCCCAGACCATCTTTTTCTGAGAGTTTCTACAGAAGAGTCTCCGGTCTCCCACCAGCTCACAGTAGACACTCTGGGTCTGCATCACCCATACCTTTGCTTTCTCTGTCCTTCTCCCTGGCCACTTGTCTCCCCTTAAGCCTCTGCCAGAGGACAGCAGAGAGGGAGCTCCAGTTAAGGGTTGGTGGAAGGGGAAGGAGGGTGGCTGATGTGAATGTCAAAATGAGGATTTTAAACTTTTTTTTTTTTTTTTTTTGAGATGGAGTCTCGCTCTGTCACCAGGCTGGAGTGCAGTGGTGTGATCTCGGCTCACTGCAACCTCCACCTCCCGGGTTCAAGCGATTCTCCTGCCTCAGCCTCCCAAGTAGCTAGGACTACAGGGTCATGCCACCACGCCCAGCTAATTTTTGTATTTTTAGTAGGGACGGGGTTTCACCATGTTGGCCAGGATGGTCTCGATCTCCTGACCTTGTGATCTGCCCACCTCGTCCTTCCAAAGTGCTGGGATTACAGGTGTGAACCACCATGCCTGGCCTAAACATTTTAATTGTTGCTGTCTGTTCTGATTCCTTAAACCATGGAGAAGAAAGCTGGCATGAAGGTCAAAGCATTTTAGTGTGCTCACCTTTCATTATAACCACTTAGGCCTCTTGATAAGATGCAGATTCCTATGAATCTGAATTGCTAAGGGCAGGCCCAGGAATATGCATTTTTAAAAGTTATTTATTTGTTTATTTTTGGGACAGGGTCTCGCTGTCACCTAGGCTGGAGTGCAGAGGTGCGATCATGACTCACGGCAGCCTCAACCTCCCCAGGCTCAAGCGATTCTCCCACCTCACCCTCCCAAGTAGCTGGGACTACAGGCATGCACCACCAAACCTGGTTAATTTTTTTTTTTTTGGTATATTTTTGTAGAGATGGGGTTTTACCATGTTGCCCAGGCTGGTTTCCTGAGCTCAAGCGGTCTGCCTACTTTGGACTCCCGAAGTGCCGGGATTACAGGCGTGAGCCACTGCACCTGGCCAGAATATGCATTTTCACTAGTGTCCTCAAGTTATTCTGGTACATATTAATGTTTAAGTCCTAGTTAAATTCAAAGACTAGGCCCTAACCAATGGCAGGATAATATAGAAAAACAAGTCAACGAAAGTCATTTACCCATATGAGTAAAAAGTAGCTGACTTTAATATGGGGGGATTTTCCAGAGCATAAAGCATTTGCCCATTCAAAATTTATTGGATGTGGCCAGGCGCAGTGGCTTATGCCTGTAATCTCAGCACTTTGGGAGGCTGAGACAGATGGATCACCTGAGGTCAGGAGTTCGAGACCAGCCAGGCCAACATGGTGAAACCCCATCTGTACTAAAAATACAAAAAATTAGCTGGGCGTGGTGGCAGGCACCTGTAATCCCAGCTACTTGGAAGGCTGAAGCAGGACAATTGCTTGAACCTGGAAGGTGTAGGTTGCAGTGAGCTGAGACTGCACCATTGTACTCCCGCCTGGGCAACAAGAGCGAGACTCCGTCAAAAAAAAAAAAAAAAAAAAAAGCCAGGTATGGTGGTGCATGCCTGTAATCTCAGCTATTTAGGAGGCTGAGGCAGGAGAATTGCTTAAACCTGGGAGATGGAGGGTACAATGAGCCGAGATCGCGTCACTGCACTCCAGCCTGGGCGACAGAGCAAGACTCTGTCTCAAAAAACAAAAACAAAATCTATTGGATGCCAATTTACTGAATGTCTTTAACTGTATTAGTTTGCAGGTAAACCAGCTTTGGTTGTGGGGATGCCTTGATTTGTAGCGTTTGTCAGCTTCCATGGGACAAAATGCTATGGTCAATGGGACAAAATTCCATGGCCAATTTCAAGCTGCTAATGTGATATAACTGAACACAGAGTTGAGAAGAGCTACACATCACCAGCTCCCCTGAGCTGGTAGGAGCTAGCTCAAGCATGCTACTGCCTCTGAGTCCAACTGATTCAGAAAGGAAGATCTGGTTCCTCCTCCCAGTTAGTGCTAATCTGATAGGGTAACCAAGTATTTACATGGGATTGCAAGAGAGGGAAGGAAGTACTAAAGCGAAGGTACATAAGGTGCAGGGGAAAGCAACAGGGTAAGGTGGTTAACTGTTTGGGGTCTGGTGGGTCATGAAGAAGCTAGTACTTTAACCAGTCTTGAAAGATAGGAGTTCTTAGGGTGGGTGGTGGCACATTCCAGACAAATAAAACAGCAGGGCCGGGCGCAGTGGCTCACACATGTAATCCCAGCACTTTGGGAAGTCGAGGCGGGCGGATCACCTGAGGTCAGGAGTTTGAGACCAACCTGGCCAACATGGCGAAACTTCGTCTCTACTAAAAATAGAAAAATTGGCCAGGCATGGTTACATGGTTACATGTTTACAGGTGCATGCCTGTAATCCCAACTACTTGGGAGGCTGAGGCAGGAGAATCTCTTGAACCCGGGAGGTGGAGGTTGCAGTGAGTTGAGCTTGTGCCATTGCACTCCAGCCTGGGTGACAGCCAGACTCCATCTCAAAAGAAAAAACAAAAAACAGCAGGCACAAAAGATCAGAGGACAAGAATAGCATGTTTGGGGAAAAGTATTTGGGGTAGGTTCAAGTCAAGTGTGGGAGATGTGGCTGGAGGTCAGATTGTGGAAGGAAGGTCTTGTGTGCCAGCTAGGAAATAGAGAACAGAAAAATCTATCCAGCCACATGCCAATTCATTGACTTCTCTGCCCTGCCTCATTAGAATAAGGCAGCATCAGAGACACGGAGAATAAGTACAACACTGTAGAAAATAAGGTAGAAAATGAAGGAAATGAGAGCCAGAGACCACAATTCGATCCCTATTTGTTGAGCCCTGTGATGTTCCAGACACTGTTGTCAGTGCTGGGTGGACTGTGAATGCCGGTTCTCAGGGGACTGACAGGATGGTACGTCCACTCAGCAGCACTCATGGGTATCTCAGAGCCTACTCCATTCTTTGCTATGTCTGGGTAGGGAAGAAAAGAGAAGAAGGAAGAAGGAGGGAGTCAGGTAAACAAGGAAAGAGGTGTAAAAAGGGAGCCAGGGAAGGGAATGCTGACAGACACCGTCCACATGGGTCCTGATGGGCGCTTCCCCGCACAGCAGGCAGCCCAAGCCCAAGCTATGATTTTTCTTTTTTCTTTCTTTCTTTTTTTTTTTTTTTTTTGAGACGGAGTCCCACTCTGTCGCCCAGGCTGGGAGTGCAGTGGCAGGATCTCAGCTCACTGCAACCTCTGCCTCCCAGGTTCAAGCGATTCTCCTGCCTCAGCCTCCCAAGTAGCTGGGACTACAGGTGTGTGCCAACACGCCCGGCTAATTTTTGTATTTTTAGTAGAGACAGGGTTTTGCCATCTTGAATTCCTGAGCTCAGGAGTTCTGCCCACCTCGGTCTCCCAAAGTGCTGGGATTACAGGCATGAGCCACCTCAGCCGGCCTGTTGAAATCCTAACCCCAAGGCAATGGTTACTAGGGGGTCTTTGGGAGGTGATTAGCTCTCAAGGGCAGAGCCCTGGTGCAGGGGATTAGTGCCCCTCTAATAGGGGCCTGAGAAAGACCCCTCCACCATATGAAGTTACAGTGAGAAGATGGCTGTCTATGAGGAAGCAGGCCCTCACTGAATCTGCTGGTGCCCTGATATTGGACTGTCCAATCTCTAGAAATGTGAGAACTAGGCCAGGTGTGGTGGCTCACGCCTGTAATCCCAGCACTTTGGGAGGCTGAGGCGGGTGGATTACCTGAGGTCAGGAGTTTGAGACCAGCCTGGCCAACATGGTGAAATCCCATCTCTACTAAAAATACAAAAATTAGCCGGGCATGGTGGCACACCTCTGTAATCCCAGCTCCTCGGGAGGCTGAGGCAGGAGAATCACTTGAACCTGGGAGGTGGAGGCTGCAGTGAGCCCAGATTGTGCCACTACACTCCAGCCTGGGCAAAAGAGTGGACTCCATCTCAAAAAAACAAGCAAACAAAAAAAAGAAATGTGAGGAATAAATGCCTGTTGTTTATAAACCACCCAGGCGATGTTCGTTGTAGCAGTCTGAACTGACGAAAGACACAATGTAAAGCCAAGTTACAATTTATAACTCCAGGCATATGTTGCTATTTACCCAAAAAGATCAGATATTTTAAATTAGGCAGAAAGATAACCCTGGTCTACCTGTGCCAAGTTCCCCATTTCATCCTAAAGCCAAGGCTCTTTGCTGTTTGTTTTGTGTTTGAGGAAAGCAGTGAACCCTCTCCTCAGAAGAATGTACATACACACACTACATAACACAGACACACACTTCCACATGCCACACATACACAAACCACACATGCCACACATATGCTAATCACACACCACACACATACTTCACATGACACATCATACACACACACTCCACACATCATACACACACACTCCACACATCATACACAAAACACACTCCACACATCATACACACACACTCCACACATCATACACAGTACACACTCCACACATCGAACACAGTGCACACACTCCACACATCATACACACCTCCACACATCACACACACACTCCACACATCATACACACCACACACACTCCACACATCACACACACAAACACACACTCATACACATTCCACACATCATACACACCACACACACCCCACACATCATACACACACACTCCACAGATCATACACACACACTCCACACATCACACACACATGCTCCACACATCACACACACACGCTCCACACATCATGCACACACACTCCACACATCATACATACCACACACATATACTAAACACCAAACACACCTCACACATCATACACACCACACACACACCCACTCCACACATACACAGCCCCCACACTCCATACATCATATACACCAGTGGTCCCCAACCTTTTTGGCACCAGGGACTGGTTTCCTGGCAGAGTTTTTCCACAGACGGGGTGGGGGATGGTTTCAGGACTATTCAAGTACATTACATTTATTGTGCACTTTATTTCTATTATTATTACATTGTGATATATATAATGAAATAATTATTCAACTCACCATAATGTAGAATTAGTGAGAGCCCTGAGATTCCTTGTTTTCCTGCAACTAGATGGTTCCCACTTGGGGTGCTGGGAGACAGTGACAGATCACCAGGCATTAGATTCTCCTGAGGAGCGGGGAACCTGGATTCCTCACACGCACAGTTCACAATAGGGTTTGCGCTCCTATGAGAATCTAATGCCGCCACTGATCTGACAGGAGGCGGCACTCAGGCGGCAATGCGAGTGATGGGGAGAGGCTGTAAATACAGATGCAGCTTCGCTCACTTGCCCACTGCTCACCTCCTGTTGTGTGTCCTGGTTCCCAACAGGTATCAGCTGGTGGCCCGAGGGTTAGGGATCCCTAATATATACCATACACACATGCTCCGTACATACACACACATACATACCACACACACACTCCACATATACACACCACACACACACCCCACATATATCCACTACACACCTCACACATCATACGTACCACACAGACACGCACTCCACACGTACAGCCCCCACACATACCACACAATCTAGCTCTGGGGCCAGATAGCTTGCTTCCTGGCTTCAACTCTTTCTAGCTGTGTGCATGGGCAAATCCGTTTACTCCTCTGAGCCTCAGGATCCTCATCTGTAGAATGGGGATAATACACCTTTCTATCTCAGTTGGTGTGAACATAAACTTGGCCAATTCGCTGAACACACTTAGCACAGCACTTAGAACGTATTAGCTGTGTTCAGGCTCCTGCTAGTCCAGAGCCCAGTGGGGAGGCTGAGATGAGGCTGGTTGGAAAAGCTCCCTGGTTCATTGCTGCTGAGTCATGAAACACTGACCCGCTGCACTAGGCAGGGCTGGGGGGACCTGGCTGCCTGCCCCACCATGCAGATGCCCTGTTCTCACCTCTGCCGTCATCTTGGCTATGAGCCCTGCGGAGATGGCCCCACTGAGCACGTTCCGCCGCAGGCCAGGGTTCCTGGGGTCCTTGAGGTTGCTAATGCGGCTGCGCACGCGGTTCCGGTACTTCATGTCCGTGCTCTTGAGCTCTTGGTAGATATGTGACACAGTCAAGGGCTGGCCAGCTGTTCATGGAGGGGCACAGAAGGGTGCAGGCCTGGCCCTGACGCCTGAGGAGCTCCAGAACCCTTTTTTCCTCTCCCTGGACTTCTACAGGGGTTGGGCCCTTCTTTTGTGACCTCTGACTCCCCAAGTGGGGATCTCTCTTGGGCATTTGTGGTCAGCCAAGTAGCAGAGAAAAAAAATAGTTTCTGGGGTAAGATCAGATCATAGCAAGCACTACAGTGTCAGGGACACCAGGACCCTGGGTTTGTCTGAGCCTCTTGTGTGACCTCAGGTGAGTCACACAACCTCTACATGCCCGAGTTTCCTTATTTATAAAATACAAGGATTCTGTGAGCTAAGCCACATGATGCACTAGTGTGGTGTCTGGGACATATCAAATGCTCAACGTGTATGGGCTGCTAAGATGATGACAAGGATGCGGATAACTTCTAGTTTGGAAGGGCCCCTGGAGGTTGAGTCCAGCTGTCAGAGGAAAAGATTAAGAGCCAAATGTTTAAGGCTCTAGGAAGTATTGCAAAAAAGAAACCACTGAGCTTTGTTTAATCTGGTGTTCCCAATAAATTTGATTATAGAGCCCCCTTCCCCTCCGTCCTTTCCCCTACAAGACCTGTTACCATCCCATGGAACCCACGCTGGGAACTGCTGGTCAGAGTTACTTCTCCCATTAATAGATGAGGCAGCTGGGGCTTAGAAAGGGTGCAGGACCTTGCTCAAGGCCACCGGGCAAATTCCCGGCAGAGACAGGGCTGGAAGCCAGACCCCCTCCTGACGGTAATACTCTCTCCACTCACCCGGCAGGAAGTCATCCCTGGCCACCAACCACAGAGTTTCTGTCCAAACACTGCATCCTAGGCAGGCCTCCGAGCCTCCCACTCCCTCCACCCTCTGGAGGAGCTCAGGGAACACAGCCTCATTTTCTTGGTCTCCTGAGCCAAAGAAGATCAGGAAGACAAAGCTGTTGCTGGGAAAAGCCATATACAAGAAAGAGACTGCGGGGAATGTGGAAAAATGAAAACAGATGACTTGCTAGAAGTGGCGGGAGGGGAGGTGGTATTCTTTCTTTTTTCTGTTATTGTTTTAATGTTGTTTGTACAATAAAAGTGTGAAAAGCAAAGAATATGCCACAATGCATGTGAAAGCCAAAAAATGTGTTTTAAAATGTATCACTCGGGATTCCTGGGGTGTATTGATATGTGGAGCCAGCAGGGCTGGCGATACTTTCACCAGCCTCTTTCTGACTCCGTCTCCACGTCCCAAGGCCACAGGAGGGGACGAGGTGGAGAGCAGCCCGGGGGCACCCGGCCCCTCAGAGGAACTTTTGGCTGCATTGTTAGCACAGGGCCACTCCAAAGAGGACAGATCTATTTTAGGACATGGAGCAGTCCAGCCCCCAAATGTACCCTCCCCCTGACCTCCAGCTAGCTAAGAACAAAGGGCTAAAGAGTTTGATGCAGCTTTGATTTCCTCTCCTTTAGAAGAGGGACATTCAGGCTGGGGGTGGTGGCTCACGCCTGTAATCCCAGCATTTTACGAGGCTGAGGAGGGCGGATCATCCGAGGTCAGGAATTCGAGACCAGCCTGGCCAACATGGTGAAACCCCATCTCTACCAAAAATACAACAAAATTAGCCAGGTGTGGTGGCGGGCACCTGTAATCCCAGCTGCTTGGGAGGCTGAGGCAGCAGAATCACTTGAACCCAGAAGGCAGAGGTTGCAGTGAGCTGAGATCATGCCACTGCACTCCAGCCTGGGCAACAGAGCAAGCTTCCATCTCAAAAAAAATAAAAATAAAAAAAGAGGAACTTTCAGTGGATGGAGGAAAGGCTCAGAGTGGAACTTTGTACTGGACCATCTGCTGTTGTTTCAAACTGGGCTTAAAGGTGGAAAGGACCTGCTTGGGGGGATGACTGTTCAGGAGAAAATGAAGATGAAACTCATGATAGTTCTGATACCTTGTGTTCTGCCTTCCTGAATTAACGGGAAATGGTGAAAATGTACTTTTTGAGGTGCTGAATGTCTCCAGACTTGTTGAGGTATTGCTGATTAATCATTAAATGAGAGTAGAGAGGAACCACCAGAAAATGAGTTGGAGGGAATTAGGGTAGGCCACAGGAAGGAGATGGAAACGCAAATTTGTCGTCTGCAGATCGGCCCCTGGCCCTCCCCAACAGACCCTGCTGAACTCCCCAGGTAGAACCCAGGAGCCCTCAAAAGGGTCGCTCACATCTCGGTGTGACACTTAGACTTCCTGTCCCCTGACTGTCTCCCCCCTCCAACACCATGTAAACCTTTGTCTCTAGTAAAAGAAGCTCCATGTTTTCATTCAGTGGGGGCCAAGTGAGGAGAGATTTTTTTTTCTCCCAAGCCAAACATCTTTTGGTGCAACAGATCTATTAATATATCCCAGTGGTGGTCACCTCTCTTGTCTACACAAGGCCCCTTTCAGGTGAGAAGTTGGGGAGCGGGGGGCACATGGAAAGGATTCAGTACATGGAATCCAAAGACAAAGTCTCCAGTCCTGCTTTGACACCGAGTAGTTCTGAGCCTCAGACTTCTTGTCCGTAAAATGGAAACAGTCCCTGCCTCACAGAGAATGCTGTGAGAGCTAACAGAGGTAGGAAGTGTCAGCTGGCCGTTGCAGTGCTTGATATATACTTGGGAGTAAAAAAACGGAGGGTGGGGCGCTGGGTGTGGTGGCTCATGCCTGTAATCCCAGCACTTTGGGATGGAAAGGGGGGTGGGGGGGGTGCATCACCTGAGGTCAGGAGTTCGAGACCAGCCTGACCAACATCGTGAAACCCCATCTCTACTAAAAGTACAAAATTAGCCAGGTGTGATGGTGCATGCCTGTAATTCCAGCTACTTGAGAGGCTGAGGCAGGAGAATCACTTGAACCCGGAAGTTGTAGGTTGCAGTGAGGCAAGATTGCGCCATTGCACTCCAGCCTGGGCAACAAGAGTGAAACTCTGTCTCAAAAAAAAAAAAAAAAAAAGGGGGGGGGAGCTGTTAACATCAGAGGACAGGAGAAGGGAAAAGGCTGAGCATGGGAAATGCTGACCTCTCAGTCTAGTCTGTTCCTGGAAGTAACGACTTGGCCAACTGAGGCACGCTATTACACAGCCTAGCTGGCACAGCTGCTGAGCCTCCAAGTTCCAGGGTCACACTTTTTGGGTTCAGATCCCATCTCTGCTACTACTGTTAGCTGTATGGACTTTGGGAAATGATTTGACCTCTCTGAGTCTCAGTGACTTCACCCTTGAAACTGGATAAATCAGGGAACTTACTGTGGGGTTGTTATCAACACTGAATGAGGTACTGCTCATTTTCAAGTTTTGCTGGCAGGTGTAAAATAATAATGAATGTTAGATAGAATTAAGAACTCTGGTTCAGGGGCAGAGCAGGGGCTGTTCCCGGAGCCCTTCCTCTCCTTCCTCACTCTCCCAGCTCGCCTGCACCTTGGAGGGGTGCTGCTAGACGGTGCAGACACCCACAGCCCTAGCACGGTTCAAGGATATGATCTTCGATTTCTGATGCCATTTTGTCACAGTTGACTCCATAGTCCTTGTAATCATCTAAAAGAGATTTGAGAAATACAGGTATCAGCCAGACACAATGTAGGCAGTGAAGCCTGCTTGTACCAGGGACTAGAGTGTTCCTGTACCATCCCTTGGGGTGCTGAGAAAGACTGAATTTCATCTGCCCTTGGTGAGATTGGGAAAAGGGACTCCTTCCCTCCCTCATCCCTAGCCCAGGCTCTCTCACCGTCCGCCTTCAGGGCTGCTGACAGCATCTCCACACACTTGTCCCGGACAGAGTCCCCTGTGAGATAGCAGGGTGCCAAGAGACAGATGGAAGAGGCAAACGTGGGGGTCAAGGGGCTGCTCGGTGTTTTGGGGCTCTCTGCTTTTGATTTGCTGCTGTTTGATCTGAGGATGACAATCAGTAACAGACATTTGACAATAAGAGAGTAAAGCATTTATTGAGCAGCATTCTAGATGTCTTGATGGATGATCTCCTATAATCCTCATAACAACCCCATGAGGTAGGTACTATTTTAGGCACTTGACATGGATCATCTCATTTTAATCCTCGTGACAAACCCATGAGGTTTATACTATTCTTATCCCCATTTGAGAGACGCATTTTAAAGTGCATGGTAGAGAAAGATGTATCTAAAGGTGCACTTGGCTCAGGTAACACATCGACGAACCAGTAGAAACAGAATTCAAACCCAGGCAGTCAGCTCTTAACCAGCCACTGTGCTTTACTCATTATAGAACAGTGTAACACCACCAATAATTATATGCAATTGATTATGCACTGTGCTAGCTGCTCTCTATCTATGCTCTCCTAAATGTATGAACTGTTTATTCACTCATTCACTAAATATTTATTAGACACCTATTCTCCAGGCACCTGGCAAGAACAAGGGATAATGCAGATAAGTCAGCAAAGCTCCTTCCCACAAGGGGCTTACAGTCTAGTGAATAGTGACTATCTACCACCATTTAAAAGGGCTGGCTTTACTAGATGCCAGAACTGTGCCAGGCACTTTACAAGAATTTTCCAATTTAATCTTCACAGCAGTCCCAGGAGGTAGATACTCTCATCATCTCCATTTAAAGACGAGGAAATAAACCCAGAGAGGTACACCACTGAGATTTGCCTAAGGCTATACACCACCACGATTTGAATCCACATCTGTCTAATTCCAACACCTATGCTCTTTTTATTAATTTATTTTATTTTTGAGACAGGGTCTCTGTCTCTGTCACCCAGGCTGGAGTGCAGTGGTGCAATCATGGTTTACTACAGCCTTGACCTCTTGGGCTCAGGCAATCCTCCCACCTTAGCCTCCAAGGAGCTGGGACCACAGGAGCACACCATCATGCCGGGCTAATTTTTACATTTTTTTTGTAGAGATGTGATCTCACCATGTTGCCCAGGCTGGTCTAAAATTCCTAGACTCAAGCAATCCACCTGCCTTGGCCTCCCAAAGTGCTGGGATTACAGGTGTGAGCCACCACACCCAGCCAACACCTATGCTATAATCTATGATGTACTATCTAAGAATTATCTCATTCAGGTTTTGTTTTAATATATATATATCCATATATGCACAGACATTTAGAAGGCTAACTATGTGGCTCAAGCTGTCATAACAAAATATGGGACTGGGAGGCTTTGCTAGCAGAAATTTATTTCTCATGGTTCTGGAGGCTGGGAAGCCCAAGATCAAGTTGCTGGCCAATTTGCTTTCTGGTGAGGGCTCTCTCTTTGCTTGTGAATGGCAGTCTTCTTGTTGTAGTCACATGGTGTCTCTTCTCATAGGGACACTAATCCTATTGGATCAGGGCTCCACCCTTATGACCTCATTTAACCTTAATGAAGGCCCTATCCTCAAATACAGTCACGATGGAGTTTGGGATTTCAATATATGAATTTTAAGGGGTCACAAACATTCAGCCCACAATACCATGTTAATAGCAATTATCTCTCTGAGATGGAATGATACGAGATTTTCATTTTCTTCATTTGCTTATGCCTATTTGCTAAATCTTCTATAAAGAATATATCTACTTGTGTGAGAAATCTTTTTTTTTTTTTTTTTGAGAGGGAGTCTCACTCTGTCATCCAGGCTGGAGTGCAGTGGCACAATCTTGGCTCACTGTAACCTCCACCTCCTGGATTCAAGTGATTCTCCTGCCTCAGCCTCCCTAGTAGCTGGGATTACAGGTGTGCGCCACCACGCCTGGCTAATTTTTGTATTTTTAGTAGAGATGGGGTTTTGCCATGTTGGCCAGGCTGGTCTTGAACCCCTGACCTCAGGTGATCCACCCGCCTTGGCCTCCCAAAGTGTTGGGATTACAGGCATGAGCTACTGTGCCCGGCCAAAAAATGCATTCTTGGCAGAAATGCATGGAAGTGTGGAAGACCAAGGTTTGCATGGGCAATGTCAAAGGGCTCAATGCAGCTGTAGTGTGAGGGTGAGGGAGCTTGTAAGAAGGAGAGGGAGTTGGAAAGAAAGGATCTAACCAGACTCTGGGGTTTGTTAAGGATGGTAAAACAAAAGCCACCATTTACCACAGGTCTGCTGTTTATTCTTCTTGATAACCCTAAAAAGTTACAAATTACTGGGCCCATTTTACAGATGATGGAACGGAGCCTTGAAGAAGTGAAGTGTGTCAATCATAGCTCACTGCAATCTCGAACTCCTGGGCTCAAACAATCCTCCCGCCTCAGCCTCCCAAGTAGCTAGGACTGACTACAGGCAGATACCGCCACACCATACTTTTTTTTTTTTTTTTTTTTGTAGAAATGGGGGTCTCAATATGTTGCTCAGGCTGGACTCAAACTCCTGGCCTCAAGTGATCCACTCGCTTTGGCCTCCCAATGTGCTGGGATTACAGGCATAAGTCACTGTGCCTGGCATGACTTTGTGATAGTTGCACAACTCCCTCCCTCCCAAGATGTTTTTGCACTATTCTTAGGGTAGGAGCCAAGAAATCAGGAAGTCTCTGTCTTTATTCCTCTGCTCTTCTCACCTCTTTTTTCAATAACCCATCAGAATCTGCCAGCCAGCCCCCTATATCTCTGCTCTGAAAACAGTGGACTCATCAGAGTTGAAAAAATTAAGGTCCCCTCCTGGAGTGAAATTAAGACCCACTCAAGGGTCTTACCAAACTGAGCCCTTGTGGAAGCGCCCAGAGAGCTGCTGCATTTCCTCACTCCAGGAGGCATCATTTACATTATTAGCTTGGTACCTCCT
Source organism: Hylobates moloch (assembly GCF_009828535.3). Classification (NCBI taxonomy): domain Eukaryota; kingdom Metazoa; phylum Chordata; class Mammalia; order Primates; family Hylobatidae; genus Hylobates; species Hylobates moloch. Next base: position 21,734,718 of record NW_026652284.1, read on the forward strand.
GTAATTATACAGTGCACAGCCTGGGCAGCTGCACCAGGCAGACTTGGGGCCTGGATCCACAGCTGCTTCTCATGTTCACTTTCAGGCTGTGGACATGCTACTTCCTTTCAGGAAGAAGAGGATTCTGGACTTCTGACAAAGTCTCTCAGGCCCAGGGAGTTGTGTCTGAGAGTGAGACTGATTGAGTAGCCCAGGCTTCTCAGGATCAACAACCTGGAGTTACCAGGGAATCCCATCCAACATCCTGCCGGGCACAGCTCAGTGTGGACTCTGCTGGTGACCTCCCTGTCCCCCACCTCTTGCTGTTTGGCCTGACCTTGGATCTCCTCTTTCACTCCAGACCCCTGGACCTTTGGGATTTTTGCGTTCTCTAGAGACTTGAGGTTCCTCAAAAGTGCCTCCGTGCATACTGGTGAGGTGGGCTGGGGATGGTAAACTCTGTTCTTATAAGGTTTACATTTTGCATTTCTAAAAATGTTGTCCAAAGGGATTCATTTCCTAGTTTTTATTTATTTATTTTTAATGCAGTTTGAAACTTACTGTCCTAGATTAATCTAGCCTTGATTCTACCCGACCCTGCCTGACAACTGGGTTGCCTGGCAGCATGGTGGAGGGACAGGGAAGCTGAGATCCAAGCAGATTTCTCCTGGAGTCAGATTGTAGCAGGAGGTTTGGGTGGGGAAAGGCTGGACAGGGCGTGAACTAGCGGGGCTGTCAGCAACCAAAATGGATGTTCCTGCCTCCAAGCCTGGTCCTGGTCACTGGGTTCCCACCTGAATGGTGACAATAGCCCTAAAACTGGTTTCCCTGTGTCCTCTTCTCCCACTACAATCCATTTGCCAAAGGGCCGCCAGAGAGAATTTTCAAAAATTCACAGCTGATCAAGTCACTCCTCTGCTTCTAACCCTCCAACACAGGGGTTCCCACCCCCTGGGGCCATGAACTGGTACCAGTCTGTGGCCTGTTAGGAACCAGGCCACACATCAGGAGGTGGGCCCCGTTGTGAACTGCGCATGTGAGGGATCTAGGTTGCACGCACCTTACGAGAATCTAATGCCTGATGATCAGAAGTGGAACAGTTTCTTTTTTTTTTTTTTTCTTGAGATGGAGTCTCACTCTGTTGCCCAGGCCGGAGTGCAGTGACGCAATCTCGGCTCACTGCAAGCTCCGCCTCCTGGGTTCACGCCATTCTCCTGCCTCAGCCTCTCCAAGTAGCTGGGACTACAGGTGCCCGCCACCACGCCCGGCTAATTTTTTGTATTTTTAGTAGAGACGGGGTTTCACCGTGATCTCGATCTCCTGACCTCGTGATCCGCCCGCCTCGGCCTCCCAAAGTGCTGGGATTACAAGCGTGAGCCACCGCGCCCGGCCTGAAGTGGAACAGTTTCATCTTGAAACCATCCCCCACAAGCCCTGGTCCATGGAAAAACTGTCTTCTATGAAACCAGTCCCTGGTGCCAAAAAGGTTGGGGACTGGTGGTGTAACAGCTTCCAATTATTTTTAGCATAAAGTAAAACTCCTGGCCGGGTGCAGTGGCTCATGCCTAAAGTTTCAGCACTTTGGCAGATCGAGGTGGGAGGATCACTTGTGGTCAGGAGTTCGAGACCAGCCTGGCCAACATGGCAAAACACTGTCTGTACTAAACATATAAAAATTAGCTGGGTATGGTGGCGCACGCCTGTAATCCCAGCTACTCAAAAGGCTGAGGCACAAGAATCGCTTGTGAAGGCGGTAGTGAGCCGAGATCACGCCATTGCACGTCAGCCTGAGTGACCGAGCGAGACTGTGTCTTCAAAAAAAACAAACAAAAACAAAACCAAAAGCTCACCACAGCCTCCCAGCCCCTGCACGTCCTGCCCCTACCCGCTTTCTGATGTAATCTTATGCCATGCTCTCCGCATGGTTTACGGAAGGCCTCCACAGTACTGCTTCTTTCTGTTCCTTAAACATACCCATCCCTCCCACTGCCGGGCCTTTGCACAGGCTGGTCTTCCTTCCTGGAATGCTCTTCCTCCTCCAGGTCTCAGCTCACATGAGGGAGGCCTTCCCTCACCACCTCAGCCGAGGCTGACGGTCCCCGCCCTGTAATTCTCTAGCACATCACCTGATTTCTCTCTTTTACAGCACTTATCCAAGTGTATGATTAACTTGTTTATGTGTTTATAAACATCGTCTGCCTCCATCTCCAGATTACAGGCTCCAGAGTATTGGGACCCTGTCATGGGTTCACCACTGCATTCCAGCTCCTGTAACAGTGCTCTAGGTGGACACTTGATACATCATTGCTAAATGGATGGATGAATGAATAAATGAATGAATACATGATGAATTGAGGAATTGACCACAGAGAGATGAAAGGCACACCCAGAGGCTCCCCCAAGGCTGAATGTGGAAAGAGGAAGGTCCTCTTTGGAAGGACAGTGGCCCCACTCTCTGGGCCTAAGAGAGGGATCTCTCTCTCTGGGAGTACGAGAGGGATCTCTCTCAAAGCCAGCCTCTGTCAACTTCCAGGACCCAGGCAACGCCATCTCCTGCAGCTGGGATGGTGCCTCGCCAACCTGTGTGCACCACTGCACATTCTCAACAGCTATGACTCACCACAGGAAAACCATCAGGGGAGCCTGCAACATGCTGCTTTGAAGGAGCCCCAGTGAATGACAGTAATAATGGTGGTCATTTTTGAAATGACTGCACCGAGTTGGTTTACTTATTAAGAACCTAGGCTCTGGAGTCAAACTCCCAGGTTCACAGCCTGATACCAAGACTTTGTAGCTATGTGACCTTGGGTGAGTTCCTTAACCCCTAGGTGCCTCAATTTTTTTTCACACGTAAAATGGGAATAACAATAATACCCATCTTATGGGGCAGCTGAAAGCAACTAAGTGACAAAGTATTAGGCAGTTTACATAGATAACCAGGTTTCATGTGAGTATTATTACAAAGTATTATGTATTTATTGAGCATTTACATGGTTTGGGAACAGTGCTGGGTATTTCATTACCTCATTTAATCCTCACAATGACCTTGAGAGGGGTTCATAATTGTCTCCATTTTACAGATCAATAGATTGAAGCTCAGAGAGCTGAACTGAATTATCCATCCAAGTTACTGTCCCAAGTTATCCATCCAACTAGCAAAGAGTATAGTCAGACCACGAACCTGTCTGTCGCCCTTCCAAATTCTTTTCAACACATCAACTGTGTCTTTAAAAGAGAGGTTTCCAAAGTCCTCCTACCTGAGCAAGACTAGGCTGTTTGGAGCATTTCTTCCCACCTTCCTGGCAGGGCACACCCAGCCCTGGTCCCGCCTCCCCGGTTAGGAGCTGGCTGGCCAGCTGGAATTCGTGTCTGGGCAGCATTTCAGGCAGCCACACTCATTTTGCTTTCAATGCACACGCCTGGGAACTGAGCCAAACTGCAGAGAGGGCATCATCGGCCGGGGTTGGAGGTTGGATTTATCAACAGCTTCCTTCTGCTCCCCGGATGTGCCCGCACCGCACCAGTCCTTAGAAAATCCTCCTGCCCCAGGTCTGAGTAGAGGCGTCTGGAGGCCGGGCTCGCTGCTTCTGTGCGCCACCTCGAGGGCATTTCAGTTACTGCATCAGCGAGCATGCTCTGCAAATGGCAAATCATTCTGACAGCCAGGTAAAAGGACAACTGAGAACAGTCAACTTTCTCCCCTGTCACCATGGTATCCTTCGTGGTCTGCTTCCTGGTACTCCAGCTACAGTTCCCAGAGCATCGTGCTCACTCCCACTTCCACACTTTGCGTGTGCCATTTCTTTCTGCTTGAAAGGACTCTCCTGACTTGCCTCCCAAACTCCTCCTATTAGACTTTCCATTCTCAACTCAAATACTTTCTTTTCCACGAAGCCTCCTTTGACTTTTATAGTCATATTGAGACACACTTCCTATGTTCCCACGGTGTTTTATACCTACCCCTTTCTAAAAACATACATTTTGGTGTCTGCCTCTGTACTCATGGTTAGCCCTAAGAAGGGAGAGGTGATGAGTTTCAACCTTTGCCTGGCCTTAGAGGTCAAAAACGGGTGGGCTACACATATGTTTTGTCTCCCTATTGTGTCTTAGAAAAATGTGAATATGTTGCTGATATTGAAAATTGGGAGTTTTGGCCGGGTGCTGTGGCTCACAGCTGTAATCCCAGCACTTTGGGTGGCTGAGGCAGGAGGATTGCTTGAGCCCAGGAGTTCGAGACCAGCCTGGGCAACAAAGTGAGACTCTGTCTCTACAAAAAAAAACTTTTTTTTAAGTTAGCCGGGTGTGGTGGCGTGCACCTGTGGTCCTAGCTACATAGGAGACTGGAGCAGGAGGATCGCTTGAGCCCAGGAGGTTGAGGCTGCAGTAAGCCCTGTTTATACCACTGCACTCCAGCCTGGGTGAGATCCTGTCTCAAAAAAGGTGGTGTGGGGGAGTCCAATATGAAAATCTAGGTGTCTGGCTTTTCTTTAAAAAATTAGAAGACATGGCACCCTGGACCTGCATTTCCCCAAAGCAACAATCAGCTGGGGTGGGGTAGTGGCTGCCCCCTTCAGACAGGCACATACTTTCTAGTTTGTCGTGATCTCCACTAGTCACCCAGTGTACACATGTGCCCTTGATCCCCGGAGAATGTTGAATTTGCAAGGAAGTGCTCAATAGATGTGCTTGCCAAATCAATGAATGGATGAATGAATGGAAGAGAAAAATGAAATAGAGAAGTAAATCATGCAGGAGTCTGCGTAGGAGAAAAATTAATGAGATTTGCTGCCTGGCACGGTGGCTCACGCCTGTAATCCCAGCACTTTGTGGGGCTGAAGAGGGTGGATCACGAGGTCAAGAGATCGAGACCATCCTGGCCAACATGGTGAAACCCCCATCTCTACTAAAAATACAAAAAATTAGCTGGGCATGGTGGCATGCGCCTGTAGTCCCAGCTACTTTGGAGACTGAGGCAGGAGAATCACTTGAACCTGGGAGGTGGAAGTTGCATTGAGCTGAGATAGTGCCACTGCACTCCAGCCTGGCAACAGAGTGAGACTCCATCTCAAAAAAAAAAAAAAAATTAGAGACTTTCTTGTGTCCCTTTTGGTTTCCTACCCTCAATACTGAACCAGCAGGAAATGGCACAGCTTCTGGAAGGACAAACAGATTCTGTTTGACTGACCTTCAGAGAAAGAATGCATTAGGGGAGGGAGCCAGGAGGTTTCAAGACCATGAAGGCAAAGTCAGGAGAGGAGTCTGGAGGCTCAAATCCTTACATGAATGTTGAGTGTTTTGCTTACAGCATCAAACCCAGAATGTCATTAGTGACCAGTGTTTCATCTGGGATAGGATGACCCTTCATTATCCAGGAAAGTCCTTCACTCTCCGGGACACTTGGTATCTCTGATTCCCACCACAAAATGTCAGGAGTATCCCCCTCCTTCTCACCTTACCCCTACTTTGGCCCGAGTCATAGTGACAACCAAAAATGCCCCCACACATTTCTAAATGACCGCTGCTGAGATCCACTGGTCTAGAACTAGGATGACACTGGAGCCACCATTTCTAGGCCTGACCCACATCAGACATTGCTAATTGACTGCAGAACTTTTTCTACAGCCTCAGACTCCCTCTCCAATCAGCACTCCAGATAGCTTCCACACATCAGCTGGAGCCGGCTGCCATGTTGGAGGTGTGCAATACAGCCTAGGCCCGTTGAATCTTCATAAAACCTTAAACAACCTAATTTTTGTGTTTCTACTTTTCTTTCCAATAGCAATCTTACTGATACATTAGGCTTAAAATAATTCTGCAGCTCCCACACCTACTCTCCCAGAGGCCAACACCCTTATCATCCCACCAAGGTGCCCCAAAACCCAATGGGGCCCATGGACCCTAATCGTTCTCCTTGATCTTCTGCTTGGCCACTTCCTGGCCTGGCCTGCTCTCCTTGGCCCTGTTTCTCCTGCTCTGACCTCTGACCCCTCTCTTGGACCACACTTCACACCCACTTCTTTATTCACAATCTTTCCTTGGTGCTCTCATCCAGGTTCTTCAGATGTCAGTTACACACTAATGACTCTATAATTTTTGTTTTGTTTTGTTTTGAGATGGAGTCTCATTCCGTCCCCTAGGCTGGAGTGCAGTGGCACAATCTCAGCTCATTGCAACCTCCGCCTCCCGGGTTCAAGTGACTCTCTTGCCTCAGCCTCCTGAGTAGCTGGGATTACAGGCACCTGCCACCATGTCCACTAACTGTTGTATTTTTAGTACAGACGGTGTTTTGCCATGTTGGCCAGGCTGGTCTCGAACTCCCGGCTTCAAGTGATCTGCCTGCCTCAGCCTCCTAAAGTGCTGGGATTACAGGCATGAGCCACCTCACCTGGCCTTGACTCTGCAACTTATATTTCCAGCTGAGACTTTCTTCCTGAGCTGTAGCCTCATATAATCCAACTGCATATTTGACTTCTCCAACTGAATGACTAACACACGCCTCAAATCCAACACATCGAGACCTGAACTCTGGATTTTCCACCCCAAGCCTGATTTGCATAAGCACAGTCTTCCCCATGCCAATTCATGGCAACTCCATCCTTGCAGATGCTCAAGTGAAAAATCTTGGACTCATCCCTGACTCCTCTGTTTCTCTCATTCCCCACATCCAATCTGTCAGGAAGTTCTGTCAGCTTTCCTGTCAAGATATATCCTGAAACCACCCCTTCACCCCACTTCCACAATTACCTCCCTGATCCAAGCCACCATGATATCTTGCCTGAATTACCGCAACAGCCTCCTGGCTGGTGTTGCTGTTCCTTCATTCCTGGCACAGCAGCCAGAGCCATCCTGATAAATTTGGTGACATCATTCCCCCTCTCAGTACCCTCCAATAGCTCCAGCTTTACTCATTCCCCCAACCCTCCCCCTCACTTAAACTGCTCCAGCCCTCGGCCATCTCACTGTTCCTTGACTCTGCCAGGCACACCCCCACCTCAGGGTACTTGGCTTGGAATGACCCCAATATCTGCTTGGCTAAATCCCTCTTTCAAGCTTTTGCCTAACGGTCACTTCCTCGATGAGGACTTTTCTGACAACTCCACGAATATCCTTCCCCGATCCTCTTCCCTCTCCTCTTTTGATTTCCATAGGACTTGTCACCTTCTAAACTTTACCTGTCTCCCCCTACTTAGAATAAAGGCCCCCATCACTGCAGGGATTTTTGTCTCTTTTGTGCATGTCTGTATCCCTGGCACCTAGAATAGTTCTCGGCACATAATAGGCCCTGAAATATTTGATGACTAAATGACTTGATGATTTATGCTACTTTTGGGTAGACATCCTAGCCAGTTCAGCCCAAATCCAGAGAGAGCCCACTCCGGGTATAGGCTTGCTTTTTCTTTTTTTTTTTTTTTTTTTTTTTTGAGACGGAGTCTCGCTCTGTCGCCCAGGCTGGAGTGCAGTGGCGCAATCTCGGCTCACTGCAAGCTCCGTCTCCTGAGTTCACGCCATTCTCCTGCCTCAACCTCTCCGAGTAGCTGGGACTACAGGCGCCCACCACCATGCCCAGCTAATTTTTTTTTTTTGTATTTTTAGTAGAGACGGGGTTTCACCGTGGTCTCGATCTCCTGACCTCGTGATCCGCCCGCCTCGGCCTCCCAAAGTGCTGGGATTACAAGCGTGAGCCACGGCGCCCGGCCGCTTTTTCTTTCTTTTCTTTTTTTTGTTTTGTTTTGCTTTGTTTGTTTTGTTTTTGAGATGGAGTCTCACTCTGTTGCACAGGTTGGATTGCAGTGGCGCGATCTCGGCTCACTGCAACCTCTGCCTCCTGGGTTCAAGCGATTCTCCTGCCTCAGCCTCCCAAGTAGCTGGGATTACAGGTGCCCACCACCATGCCTGGCTAATTTTTGTATTTTTAGTAGAGACGGGGTTTCGCCATGTTGGTCAGGCTGGTCTCGAACTCCTGACCTCAAGTGATCCGCCGGCCTTGGCCTCCCAAAGTGCTGGTATTACAGGCATGAGCCACTGTGCCCAGCCTAGGTATCGGCTTTCAAGACCTCTGTCCTTACTGGGTTCAATCGGACCTTGAGACTGGTCCCCTGACAGTGATGGGGCAACAGCAACCAGTCAGCCACCCCAGGGAAAGAGCCACACCCCTGATTCGGGGGCCCACTTGCTAAATGGATGGATGAATGAATACATGATGAACCAAAGAATTGACCAAGAGAGATGAAAGGCACATCCAGAGGGTCCCCGAGGGCTGAAATGTGGAAAGACTGTGTGGGTCTTAGAATATGGGGGCAACATAACGTAGGAGGTTTCTTCCTTCCCTCCTTTCCTCTGCCTTGGGCTTCCTCCATAAAAACAGAGAAGGGGACACAGGCTAAATAGGACATTGGGATGGAGAAGACTGTGGTTTCCTTTACCTTTCCACCGATGGCCTTTTTGGAGAGGAGGTGGCAGAAGACTTGGAGTCCACAGAGTCTCTCCTGAAAGAAGAAAATTGGCGATGAGACTGCTTTGTAGACTAGCATCAGTACTGACAGGAAGGTGGGGAGAAAGCATCCTGGGAAAAGACCAGCTGGCTTGAGGCTAAGGAAGCCCACCCGGGCCACAGCTACTTGGGAGACGGAGCTCCAGGTGGTGCCGGCTACTCATGACCTTCACCTGCCCTCCATCAAGTGAACCAATACAAGGGAAGGAAGTCAATATCTGCCAAGGGCCTAATACATGCCATGTACGTGACATGGGTTGTGTTGCTCATTATTAACAACTATTCTCAGCAGGCCCCTGTCCTCCTGGCTGTCAGGCAGGCCTTAGCTAACTGGAGTCCACAGAGATTGGATTCCTGGAGTTGTCTGTACCCATCTAGAACCAGAGAAACAGAGAGATCAGCTTCAGCCTCCCCGGCAGGCACTTTAGGAGGAGGAGAGGAGAAACACATGGGCCTTGGGGATAGAAGAGCTGAGTTAAAATAGCAATCAAGAAAGCAGGAGACAAAATTAGATGCGGACTGTGCCTGAAGTCACGCAAGAAAACCAATGCATAGGAGGAAAAGCAGATCTAAAGAAAATATACTCCAATGCTAACCACTGTTACAGCTAGGGTGATGGGATTAAAGGTGATTTTTTTTCCAAGTTTTCCAAAATGCACGTAGCTACATTCTTTTTGTGATATATAATGTAGTTATTCCTTTTACTGGTTTTAAAAAATCAATCTGTTTGTTAATTGCAAACCCCACTCCCCATCTCACTTACCCTGCCTTCTTTTTAATTCCATAGCACATGTCACCTTCTAGCATACTACATAATTGACTTTTGTTCTTTGAGACAGAGTCTCACTCTGTCACCCAGGCTGGAGTGCAGTGGTGCTATCTCAGTGGCTCACTGCGACCTCCACCTCTTGGGTTCAAGTGATTCTACTGCCTCAGCCTCCCGGGTAGCTGGGACTACAGGCATGTGCCACCATGCCTAGCTAATTTTTATATTCTTAGTAGAGAGGGGGTTTCACCATGTTGGCCAGGCTGGTCTCGAAATCCTGACATCAGGTAATCTGCCCACCTCGGCCTCCCAGAGTGTTGGGATTACAGGTGTGAGCCACTGCGTCTGGCCAATTTACTTATTTATATTTAATTATATTTATTGTCCGACACCCCATGTAAATTCCACAAGAGCAGCATTTGGTGGGTTTTGGTCACTGTGGTGAACATTGTCTGTGCTCAGCCCACTTCCCCTTGGGTGCTCACTCTCTCAGTGCCTCTGGACCTAAGAGCTGCCTCCTGCAAGCTCCCCAGGGCCTCTGTCTGAGGGAGTTCTCCCCCTCAGCTAGGCTGGCTGGAAGTGCTGGTCACTAACTAATGACCCCAAGAGCAGCCCTCCACCAGACACATGGAAGAGGGGAAGAGAGGTCCTCATTCACATGCCCCTGCACTCCCACAACAGGCTCTGGGAGTTCTTCTGTGGGGTTTCTCCCTAGTGCCCTTTGGGTATAGACAATGCAAGCAGGAACCAGAAGCTGGAATTCCTACAGTGGGAGAGGGGAGAGAAGACATGAGACTCCACCCTGGAGAACCACTTTCTGACTCTTCCTTGTTACTTTTCTTTTTTTTTTTTTTTTTTGGAGATGGAGTCTCGCTCTGTCGCCCAGGCTGGAGTGCAGTGGTGCAATCTCGGCTCACTGCAAGCTCCGCCTCCCGGGTTCACGCCATGCACCTGCCTCAGCCTCTCCGAGTAGCTGGGACTACAGGCGCCCGCCACCACGCCCGGCTAATTTTTTGTATTTTTAGTAGAGACGGGGTTTCACCGTGGTCTCGATCTCCTGACCTCGTGATCCGCCCGCCTCGGCCTCCCAAAGTGCTGGGATTACAAGCGTGAGCCACCGTGCCCGGCCTTACTTTTCTTTTTAGAACAAATCAGAAATACTCTGCAGTTATTGCAAATGACTGTTATGAAAACCATTCAGGAACATAAAAAAAAATGCTTAGAATACAATAGCAAGATAAATAAAAAGGTGACATATTAGTTAACACTAGAGCTAGAGCATCAGGAAAAGTCTACAGATTAGACTGTAAGAAAATAGAAACCAGCTGGGCGTGGTGGCTCACACCTGTAATCCCAGCACTTTGGGAGGCCAAAGCGGGCAGATCACTCGAGTCAGGAGTTTGAAACCAGTCTGGCCAACATGGTGAAACCACATCTCTACTAAAAATACAAAAATTAGCCAAGTTTGGTGGCATGCACCTGTAATCCCAGCTACTTGGAGGCTGAGGCAGAAGAATCACTTGAACCTGGGAGATGCTGGTTCCAGTAAGCTGAGATTGTGCCACTGCACTCCAGCCTAGGCAACAGAGGGAGACTCCATCTCAAAAAAAAAAAAAAAAAAAAAAAAAGAATAAAAAGAAAAGAAAGAAAGTAGAAACCATGTTTCAAAGACCTGTATTACAGGTACTTCATCAGTTTGTAAGGCTGAGTCCAAAACAGCTAGCAGTTTGGTTCTTGAAAGCTCCCTGAATTGTGTGCAGTTACTTGGGCAAGTGGGTTAGGACCCTATCATGAGACAGATGGAAGGAAATACTCCAGCACAATGTTTTCTCTAGCAACAAATGAAATGTGGTGATCAGGGGACAAGGAAGTGTACCAAATGGGTGATATCTGTCAAGATGACATGGCACAGAATATCAGCATTCTAGCCAGGCCTTGGAGATGTGGCACATCAGTGAAAAAGGGGTCTGGAATTTATTTTTATTATTTGTTTTGAGATGGAGTCTCAATCTGTCACCCAGGATGGAGTGCAGTGGCACCATCTCGGCTCACTGCAACCTCTGTCCCCTGGGTTCAAGAGATTCCCATGCCTCAGCCCCCCGAGTAGCTGGGATTACAGGCACGTGCCACCATTCCCGGCTAATTTTTGTATTTTTAGTAGAGATGGGGTTCTGCCATGTTGGCCAGGCCGGTCTTGAACTTCTGACCTCAAGTGATCTGCCCGCCGTGGCCTCCCAAAGTGCTGTGATTTCAGGCATGAGCCTCTGCTCCCAGCCAGGGGTCTCGAATTTATGCAGAAGAAAAAGTAGACTATGGTGAATACATGGATAAAAATAATGGGAGGTGACAAACAACAACAATCATAGTGAGGCAGAAATTTAAAAATAAATATGCATTCATTCACTCCAAGAAAAGTAACAGGCAAGGCAAGGGTTAAAAAGAAAAGAACAAGTTTTCCTCTGCCTAGCAAGCTCACTTCAAGGACAGTTATAAGATAATGCTGTTTGGGAAGCCAAGGCCAAATGAATAGGCTCCAGACACCCCTCCCCTCCAGAGCAAGGTTGAAGGAAAAAAAGAGAGAAAGACAAATTCCTTTACTATTACTCCTTTCCCTGGCTTCTTAAGCATGACTGTGTTTTACAAATGTCTGTATTTAGCCAGTTCTTGTTTTTCTTTCAATGCAGCTAGAAGGCCACCAGCTATGCAAGGCCACAAGTTATGCTATGCTATAGATTATGTGACCTATCACATGATTAACTGCTTTTGTTTTGCTTCTGTAAGCTTGCTTATAAAAACCCCACTCTGTTAAAATGCTCAGCTGTTTAGATATGAATCCACTGAGCCGGTGCATACCTTAAATAAACAATCCTCCTATTCTCCTATTGGTCTCTCTGGTCCTCAGTTTCCTGCAATGATAGCTGATAGTAGGATATTTCTGAGTGACCAGACAAAGGAGAAGGCATAGAATGGGTGATTCTTCTTTGGCCATTGTTTGCTACAGTCTCATTTCCAAGTCACGTATAATCTTTATAGTTCCTAAGGACAAAAATTCAAATACTGTTTTATATTTAAAAAAATAATTTGCACCCATAGTCCAGCTACTCAGGAGGCTGAGGTGAGAGGATCACTTGAGCCTAGGAGTTGCAGGCTGCAGTGAGCTGTGATCGCGCCACTGCACTCCAGCCTGGGCAACATGGTGAGACTCTGTCTCAAAAAAAAAAAAAAAAAAAAA